>NC_056736.1:482850000-483085000 GCF_019279795.1 Protopterus annectens | reverse complement strand
TCTTTTTTGTGTGAGATAATACTTCTGTAGATACAGATTATAGGACAATACATTATGTAAATCTTTGCACTGATTGTTTCAGATTATGCCAGTGTACTTTCTCTCATGGTATTTACTCTATACACTTATTCTTTGTATTCAGTTTGCTATTTCAAACTGAATTTCTTGTACTGTGGAGTTCTTCTTCCCAGGCCTTTAATGAAAATGGGCTCTCTATGGCCCACTGGACTTTCCTGGTAAACCAAATGCAAATAACTAAATAAAAAAATTAATACATTTTCTTGTACAGCATAAATTCAAAACACAGCAGAGCCAGACAGCAGTTTACAAGAAGTAAAAAAAAGCAATATGATTAGCAGCAAAGAATTAATTTGCAGCAACCTGCCTTCGTTTGTGCTGCATGGCAGTTCAATCAACCTCAGCTGAAACAGGTAACAGGATGATTTTAGTAACTGAAAACCCCAGTCCTAGATACTCATATAATAGCTCTTCGATCTGCTCACAAGATATAAGCCTGGGGCCTGCACCACACACAGTGAACCTTACAGCTATCTTCTCAGTACCAACAGTTAAACTAGTCATCGTCTCTTAAGAAAACAGCACATAGTTTCTGTTATTTATCCTGCAGTCTGGTGCTAAGTAGTTGAGGTAATCTGTAACCAGCCACTTAGAAAAATGTTAATCAAGCTAATTAACAACAATGACTGAAATACATACCAAAATGAATACATTAGCTTCAGTTCTCAGACCTAGATAACATACCTTACTGTATGGGTCTATCTCCCCACAGGGTATAGACTTGGGTGCTTCACTACAAATAGTGCACCTTACTGCCCTCTGTTCATCATAAACTTTGCAAGGCCAATGAGACAAAAATACTTGGAATAAATACAATGAAATAAATGATTAGTACTTTAGAAAATAATTGGCATCAGAGTACTGCTTATATTATACAGTCCATTATGAACAATAGCTAAAATAAAAAAAAAAATACCAACTATATGCAGATACAATTTAACTTTGATTGATCCAGTTAACATTTAAAATAAATTGTAGGCAAGACAATAAGTAGATAAGAAAAGATTAGATGCAAAATTAATTTTTATCAACATATTTTTCTATTTCTGCCCTCCATCCTAGCCCATTTAATAATTAGTACTCCTGCTCTTATTATGGTTACAGCTCTACATTCTGAACTTAAGTATCGCCTGAGACAACAATAACAACATTAAATAAAACAGCAAGCTGATAAATACTATGGACATATTTAACACTAAACTATGATTATTTTTTTCGTTCTAGCTACAGATAGATTTTAATCTAAGCATTTACACAATGGAAAATAACCTGCTTCCTCTTGAAGGAGAATCACAGTAAGTAATAAGTAAACTAAATAGCATAAAGGAAACAGTTGCTAAGATAATTCTAATATCAAACTCCTTCATGTCCAATATGCCTTGAGCTTATCTAAGAATCAAAAATTACTATCTGATTTGCAACCTTAGGACTGACCTACGCACTATGCCTCAAAAACTACATCTCAGCTGAATATGAAGCAAACTGTTTACTTCATTGTAATCATGATTAAGAGGCTCAGTCTTTACTCTAAGTTAAGCATCCCCAAGCTCAGCCTTTCCTAGATGACCACAGACACTCCAGTCCAGAGCATAACAAACACAGGGATCTCTCCTCTTCCTTTCCCTATACTACAACTATCTGCCCATTATCATCCACAGAGGCAAGTGTTAGTAGGAGAAGTCTTTCTAGTTGTGAGTATTATAGCAGTGTACTAGAGTGATTCATCTTCAGACTTTATGAAAGGTTTTCCTTAAAGGTTATGTGTGAATTACAGTATCGCCTAATATAAAAAATAGGGAATAGATATTCATGAATGCATTGCAAGCTGCCTTTTTCAAGGGAGAGTTTGCTTTTGGAGGAAGAAGCCTGCTGATTTCATATAACTATTTGTGTAAAGCAAGGGCCGTTTTCATATGCTAACTCAATTTCAGACAAAACTAAAAAGATGAACCATGTTGAATTATAGAAATAAAATGAAAATACCACGGACCACACACATACATTACCTACACTTAGAGCTTTTATCCACGTTAATAACAGACTGTATTAATAAAGTGGATGAAAACACTAAGAATAGTGCAGAAGCTGAAAAAAATTTTACCGATCCAATGACAACTCATTATAAGTAATGGCTGCACAAAATACAGCTCCCATTAATGGACAAAATCTATTTATACACATGACAAGGAGACTTAGATCAAACCTCCAGCAATATTCTAGGAGAAAGGATGGAATATTAGTTAAACACCATGTCAATTACAATAATGTTTAGCTACGAAAAGTCACATATTTTGTACTACATGAAAAATCCAGTAATGTGGAAGACTTTCGACAGTATCAAAAACATTGTATAGATAACAAATTGACAGCTATTGATTTTTTATTGACTTTCTTCATTTCTCAAGTGGTGCTTTATTACAGCTTATTTTCTGCGTAGCTGTGTCTGTCAAAAAATACAAGAAACATTGGTAAAACTTATATATATAATTTTGGTGGCAATATTTTGTCACTTTGACACATCACATCTGTATCAGAAATGATAAATCAGAGTTCCATAACATACCTTACTACAGCTAATGTTTTTTATCTGCATGTAAGAATACTGCAGTTTAAACTGAATAATGTTTCTTTTTCATGAAAAATAATATGTTTAGAGCAAATCTTTGTAAAAATGAAAACTGCACATGCAATGTCTTGCCATTATGTTTGATTCAGAGCAGTAGCCCTTATGATTATTGATAAAGTTTATATTTCAAATTATTATGCACTTTCTTATGACATAAAGGCAGTAGTGTTGCTATTGGCCACTTTGGTTTACTTCTTCCTAAGAAGGTATTCCATATATAACAAGCATCTATAAAATTTCTCTGAACTTGAGATATTTTCACTCAGCTACATAGGAGTCTTACAGAACTTTTAACTTATCCACAAAATTACTCATTTCACATTTAAACTTTTGGTTATAGTATATAAGTACTTACATTTTAAAAAATTAGGAATTTTTAAGTAACTGCTACAGTTTGTCATTCAACAGCAGCATTAATATACAGGACTACAGAAAGCAAATTAAGATAAGACGTGAGCATGAAGATCTTGGAGATTTTATCTCATTGAAAAAGCCAAAGTAAGATTAGGTCTGCTTTGTAATAAGTGAAGAGTAACTGCTCAGTGCATGTATGTGTACATGTGTGTGTTCATGTGTGTGCGTGTGTGCATATGTGGGGTGCATGCATGTGTGTGTGTGTGTGTGTGTGTGTGTGTGTGTGGGTGTGTGTATACCTGTGTGTTTTTATGTGTGAGTGCATGTGTATGTATGCATCAGACCTTCACTGAGAAGAATAATACCTGCTGAAAATGGTTAGCTCCTACATCTTAAAGCATGGACTGTGCCAGTTAGTACCTATAGGCTTTTTCATATTGTACAGTCTGGAAATAAAGCTGTGAGGTTGTGATATTCCTAGAATTGCTTTTCAGGAAGTAGACTTTGTCTTGTGGAAAAAAAATCTCATGGGACTAGAAGAGATGCTTAATGAAAATGTGAGTATCCCTGTGCTTCATTAAATTAAATGAGCTATTTTTTCAAAGACATAACCTAATTAGCTCTTCTGTGCAGATTTTGGCAGGTTCACAGGGTTTATGCACTTCCCACACCCTACTGCTAGTGCTATAAATGTATGTGCATAGTCTGTTTAGCCATGCATAGCACCCTATAAGGTAACAGATGCATAATGTTTCAGAAGAGAAAAGAAACCCATTACCATACATCTGAGATGCCATTCAGGTTTGTTACTCAGTCTGGCCAGCCAGCAATTAATAACATGAAATAATGTATGATGTGACCCTCTGACAGAATCTTCTGCAAATAAGTTAGCTAACACCTTTTGGATATAAATTATATCCTGGAAAAAAGTACACTGAAGGAAAAAGTGAGGAAAGCACAAATCATCCCCAATAGATAATTCATGGACATTGAAAATGTAATATCCTCTGTAGTCAGATAAGGCAAATTGATTTTATTTATATGGCACTCAGTCCATGAGATACAGAAAGCACATGTGGTAAGATGCAAATGATATCTGAATTATTCACTTTATGATTCAACTATACAAGCTGGTAGATTATAGAACAAATACCTTTGTGGTTATGTTAAAAATATTATCACTGTCATAAAAATATTCAAAATTTATGATCGGGTACAAAATTTATACAAACACCAAAACTGCCAGCACACAACCATCAGTGAGTAATCCAGGAATTTAAATTGGACTCATATGTTGTTTGTTTTAAATGCACTGATGAAGGCTGGATTGCTGAAACTGGTTTGCAAATCATGAAATAAAGGTTTAATTACAGTAATGTGGATTACTCACTGACGGTTGTGTGCTGGCACTTTTGGCGTTTGGCTGGAATACTGGACTTTAAGCCATGCACCTTGTCACACTTGCATGAATTTTGTTTTTGTTTTGGGTACAAAATTTATCCAAAGTCTTGCTCTATGTGTAGTTACTGTCAAATAGTAAGTATCCCTTGTTTGATAACTTTGTATTTCTAGCCACAGACGATGAATCAGTAGACCAGAGCAGAACATTGATAAAGAACAACTTGCTTAGCACCTGGATGCTTGAATTCCCAAACTAGTAGTAGAATATTTTATTATTACAACCCACACATGCTCTAATTTAATATTTTTACTTATATGTTTACTTTTATGGTGTTTCTACCAACTAATATTAAATTGCATAAAACCTCCAACTGCCCATGTATTATCTTCCACAAAATCTGAAAAGGCAGAGAATTTAATAGAAGGAGGCCCCCACACACAGACAGCAGCATATTGTATATGGTTATGTTTTTTATTGGGTCTTTCATACTATTGTTATCATCCCCAGCCATGAAAAAGAAATAAGAAATGTGCTAAAATGCTCACATTGTCCATGTTTTTACATGGATCATGTAGGAAGATGGAATTCTTCCATCTTGATATTAGGGCCACATGCCTTCTACCTCTAATGACAAGGATCCATTTGGGAATCTTTGCCAGGGTAGGTATTTTTTCATCATTCCTTTGTTAAAAAGCAAGATAAGAATTGGTTGCTTACTACTTCTCCCCCCCTTGGGCTTTCTCCTCAAACCTGTGCTACAGGTAGTATTTGATGATTTATTGCTAAAGTCCGGACAACCTACTCCACACAACCTGATCAAGTGTCCGTTTAATGAATTTTTTTAATGAAAAGCAGCTGCAAAACATTAAAGATTGTTAGACAATAAAACAAATAAGTAATCATAAGATAGTATCTAGCCTTTAACTATCCTGATGTCTTTATTCCTCAGTACAAAAAACTAAAAACTGATAGACAGGCTACTTGCTAAACCATCAAAGTCTGACAGTTTGGCAGGGGAAGACAGCAACAAAAGTAGCATTTAAAATACATCTGCATGTACCTCTGTAAGGAGGGTGTCAAAACTCTGCTCCATGTTATTTATTTATTTATTGACATTTGATTAATGGGAAAGTCTGATTGGGTAGAACCCTGTTTTCAGCAGAGCGACGGCGAGAAAAGCTCCACATCATTGCAAAAGATTTTAATAACAATAATTTCACAGTCTTCAAAAATAAAACAAAAAAGATCTGGAGTTTAAATAATTGTACAAATTGGACATAACAAAAAATGCTTAAAATTGATACAAGGTATATGACAATCATTTAATATTTAGAGCAATTTTGGACAGTTTGCAGAGAAATTCAAAATAAGTTAGTCTAATACAAATAGGAATTGCAATATGAAGTAAAGGAATACCAGGTTTATGGTATATTTAAAGAGAAAATCAGGGAAGATAATTAGCAGTAAGGAGGTAAGTAAAGAAGGGAGGATAAGGAAGTATAAGGAATGAAAAGATATTTGTTCACATTTAGAGATAAAGGTTATCCTGGATTTGAGCAAGAACAGAGACAGATTTTAGCTAGGAGGTTTTTCAGAGTAGTTTTGAAAGATAGGATGGAAGGTATAGACATGATGGATACAAGTAAGGAGTTCCAGGCCTTATCAACCTTGTACAAGTACAGACAATGCCCAGCAGATTTGCTAGATTTGTAGACAGACAAGGATTTTTGGTCACTGGATCGCAATGACCAACTGGGAACATAGTTGTGTAGAATGTGTTTTAGTGCTTGACAGGTAGAGGGATGCTGAATAATTTTATAAGTTGTAAGAAGTTATGTATATGTTAGTTGAAGTGGCACTTCTAGCCAGTTAAGGTTTTGCTATACAGTGGTGGATTCTGAAAGGGGTATGTGCTGCAATTTAGCAACTGATCAATTGATCGGTTTTTGTGAAGCTTGGAGGTTAGTAAGGATGGGAGTGCCATAAAGGGTGGGGTGGAGATAAATAGTGACAAGTGTAGATTTAGTTGCGTCAGTGGGTCAGTGGGAAGGTTTTTGGCCCTGTAAAGCATCCATTGTTTTTGATGAGTTTTTCATATGCAATTTTATGTATGCAGACTGAATGTAAGATTATCATCCACTATCACCCTTAATATTAGTTCACTATGAAAATTGTGTTCAGTGATTGTATTATCAAGAGAAATAACTTTTAATTTTGTTTTTTTTTTTTTCAAGAGGGAGAGATTTGGGGGAAAAAGTAGTTGCTTGGTCTTTTTTGGGTTAAGCATGAGTTGTGAGTTACAAAACTATGTTTCAGTGGTTATTAAAGCTTCCTGAGTAATTTTTTTGAGAATGGAATCATCTGCATATTGTATCAGAGTGGCCTGTTGTATGATGTTGGTGAACATATCAAAGAGGAGAAGACCAAGGATAGAGTCTTGTGATACACTAGTGGTGACTGGGAGCTAATGAGAGAGCATGGATTGCCATTTTACTGACTGATACCTATTGAACAGGTAGCTTTTGAACAATAGAAGGGTGGACTGAGAGAGACCTTGTGAGGACATTTGAAATAGAAGTTTACTGTGACAAGCTCTGTCAAAGGCCTTAGACAAGTCTAGAAATAAGGAAGAGACTAGGTTATCATTACCTCTAGCTTTATTGAGAGTATCTATATAGGTTAGAAGGACAGTGCTATTTCAAAGAGTAATGTATTTTCTAGTTTTAAGAAATACTGTAATAGTAAAAGAAGGACTATTGTTACTTATTTTATTTATTTTTTAATTGGGTTAGCACTTATCCAGAAAAGTCAATTTAAAAGTGGAAGTCAATATGAAAAAAACTCCTATAGAAAAACATATACAAAATACAGTTTTGAGAATACAAGTAACAGTTTTATAGGTATATAAGAAGTAATGTTAATAAATTATAGTAAATGCTTGAAACATAGGGTTTGGCCTACACATGTGTCCCTGGGTAATTATTGGAAGAAGCTACAATAGGATTATTACAGCCAGCTGAATATTATAAGCTGATGAAAAAATAATGATAATAATACCAGTACTAGTACTACTAATAATAATAATAAAAAAACAAAGTAAGATGCTTTCCTGGGACAATGCCCCATCCTCCCAGTGGCAGATAATAATAGAGGTGAAATGGTCAGCCACCCAGGTCCCACAGGAAGGCTCATGACCAGTCAATAAAAGAATTTTAATTTACTGACCTGCAAATAAACATGTATCTTTCTTTTCCATAGACTCATTTTGCAGGTAATACAGGAAGTATAAGCATTTTCCGCCCCTCCCCGCTGTACAAACAACTGATGTGCAGCCAGTACAGGATGTAGCAGTGGGTTCCATCCCCCACCTCACCACATGCACACACACACACACACACACACACACACACACACACACACACACACACACACACACACACACACACACACAAAGTAGTAGCATGCACTCAGTACAGGTGCATGGGAATTGCTTTGCACACTGGAAATTATTTAATTTATTTCAATAACAAAAGCCATAGCACTGTAAAGCCAGACACACCTTTGGAAGGAATAGTAAGACTGGATCAAGCCTGGGAATTAGTTTGAACTTTTAATATAAGAACTGATAACTCTGGATCATGGAAATTATATTTAACAAGTGAAAACTGTGTGGTTCTATAGCTCATAACTGTGTGTATGTGTGTGTGTGTGCATGCGTGTGTGCGTGCGTGTGTGTGTGTGTGTGTGTGTGTGTGTATGTGTGTAGGTGTGTCTGATTGTGTGCGTCTGTGTGTGTGTGCGTGCATTTCTTGATGTCTAAACAATTCAAATGGTAAAGTTAGCCACATGCAGTTGTTAAAACCGAACAGTTAGCCAGAAGATAAAGATGCTTAGCCAAGCCAGATGGTAAAGTCAGCCAGTTGTTAAACATATTGCAGCACTGTCCAGCTGTCCAGTTACGTGGTTTGTTCAGATCCACACAGCAGACAAATGATGGAATCAAGCCCTGCATCCTTGAATACAGGAAGTAGCTCACTAAGAGCTTAGAACCATAATCCTCTTCATTAATGGCATCCACATAGACCTTAATTTTCTGACAAAATACTGAATATTAAAAGTCACTGAGGTTTGTAATCAGTCAGTAATGCTAGTCATTAGAGATTCATAGCTGTTGTGGCTCATAAAATGCATGTTTACGTAAAACCTGTTGTTATGTTCACTTTTTAATTGAATTTGAGTAGTCTGTCTTTTATCTATCTCCACCTTTACAGAACATATGTGATTTACCTCAAAAGTATGCACTCTCCCTTTTTAACTACTTTTTTTTCTGGTAAATCACTGAGGATTAGAGTCAGTCAATAATACCTGTCATTAGTTTTAGTGAGCTGTAGTTCTTGGGGTACAAGGTTTGATTCCCACAGCTCTCATTTTTCTACTGTGTAAAGAAGTCACTTGACCAAAGAGTGCTCAGGGGCAAGTGGAAATTTAGGCTAGCCTCCTCAATGGTCTGCTTGACTGCAAGTCTGTTATTTACCTATATATCAGAGCAGTTATAGTGTAAAGGGAAGAAGGACATTGATTTTAATAGAGAGGAGAATCATCATATGAGCCATATTCTTTGTGTTCCTAGATTTCCCTGTTTTATTCAATGCCAACAGTGTCTTTATTACTTAACTATGAATGAAATAGACAGAATGACATCATGTATTTAATGTTAAGAGCTTAACCAGAAATATGTTTTAATGTAGCTTGTTTTTTTTTTTTTTAGCATTCCTGGTATGAAGTGCACTGTCTGGGCTACAATCATTTATCAAGCACTTAGAGCACAAGTGTGAGGCAATGAGCTGTTAAAGAGATGCTTCCTGTAGTACAGGTTTTAATTCATTGCACCTTTCTTTGTCTTGTGTATGACTCTGATCAAATTTCTTTATAGTACTGCAGGACTTCTCCCGAAAAGGGATACTTATGTCCAGCAGGCTGTCCCAGGCAATTAGCAAATCTGCACCTTTTGAATTTGTGCACCTCTCACATAGCCGCTAATTAGTACTTCACTATATGATATTTGATTATGGTAAATCTCATTATGCCTCTTATGGTTTATTGATTTGCTGAGTTTCAAGGGAAGACAAGTCTATTGTTTCTAATGCTGACTGTTTTCAACATGGAAATGTTTTGTTTTGTTTAAAAAATTACTGTTGTCTTTGTGTGTGTGTGTGTGTGTGTGTGTGTGTGTGTGTGTGTGTGTGTGTGTGTGCGTGTGTGCGTGTGTGTGTGTGTGTGTGTGTGCGTGTGTGTGTTTCTTTAAAATTGTAAATATAAGTTTTAAATGAAATCCAAATCTCAGTGTAATTGTAAAAGTAAAGAAGAAGGTTGTAAGCATGCTGACAGTATTGACACACTGGTTTATGGTAACTGGAGAGATACTACCAAGTAATGGAATATTAGTATGGCTGACAGATGCCTGGCTCATTACCCTGCCTAAGGCCCCATTTGATCATGATCTCGCTTTGTTGACTATGGAAGCACATGGTGTGATAGTACAGCATACCTAGCCATTCAGAAAGGTCAAACCTATACTGACTGATGTCAAAAAGGATAGCTATTCTTGATGTGAGGAAATGCAGGGGCATCAAAAATGAGATGTAGCTATTCTACAAACATGTATCCCCTAAAAAACAACATGCTGTATGCTATAATATGTCTGACTTTTGTGGGTTGTTTGACCAAAAGCTGCTGCAGCATTTATAGTGTATTTCATTTCCAGATCCTGAAGTAGGTGACCTAAGTAGTTGTCTAAGATCTGCTAGCTTGAGATGACCCACTGGCTAGGGTAGCTTCCACAACACTTAAAAGGATGCATTGATTTGCACTCTGCATACATTTTAAGCATGGAGAATTGCTATCTGCTATTTCTTTGCCAGATGAAACAGATTGTGTGTGTGTGTGTGTGTGTGTGTGTGTGTGTGTGTGTGTGTGTGTGTGTGTGTGTGTGTGTGTGTGTGTGTTAAATGCCCCAGTTTGGAATGGCATGTTGTATAACTTATTCTGGCTCAAACCCCATACCTTGATTACAGGAGACTAGAGACTAAATCCTTTGTGCCAACTACCAAACTGTCATCATCAGATACATATTCAAGGACTGTTGAGTTTCAGTGCATTTTCAAAGAAAGTTCAGTTTCAGTAGTTTTCAAAGAATGTTGTGTTTCAGTGTATTTTCAAGAAATGTTGAGATTTAAAGGAAGAGTGTTGACTATTGCTCATGCTGTTTTCAATGCATAACTGCTTTGTTAGCAAATGGTCATCATCAGTGTCCATGCTATAAAATTTCAAAGCATCGGTAGTAGTACAACATGTAGCATACTTGTCTTTTGTGCAGAAGGCTGTGGACTGAATCCCACACCATGTAGATGGAGTGCTGTTTTTGTATTGTCCTTTAAGGGGGATGGGGATGCTACACTCTTGAATGTGCCATCATTTGGATGATATGCATAGTAACTATGAAACTGTAGCCACTTTGACAGCTATTCCGTACTACCAGCTTATCATTTTTTATGTAACATGGACAATTTATTTTTCAAGTGAAGCAGGCACTGAATTTGTACATAAAGCTCTCTAATTTAAAGTTATTTGCCAGCAGCAACCTCTTCATCCATTATAGATCTCTTTAATGTGGAAATAATTAGATGATTTTTACTTCTGTGGATATTAGGTATATTGACTGATATTAGTGGATTGTACTAACAGAATTTTCAGTGGCCTTTTATATTTTAAATGTTCTGTAATGGGTAATTTTGTCATTGGTTCATACATTTTGTTTCTTTGCTTATTGTTCAAACCTACACATTTAAAACACTCTAATAAGTGGTGCTGTATTATACAAAGAGTATAATTTAATATAATCAGGATTGTGTGAAAATGTGTGCAAGGGTCCTATGTTAGAAAATGACCCACAGGTAACCTTAATCCACCACTGGCCAGATGTATTTTCTTTGAATGTGGGTTTTTAGTTTATAGACGATTATTGTTCATGCTAAGCCTGTTTTCATTGTGAGACTATATTGTTTTTGTTTAGCAAATGGTTATCAGTGATTGCACTATACAATTTGAAATAAAAGTTTTAAATATCTCTAATCATTGCAGAAGTAAAGAAAAATAGTATGCATGTTGACAGTTTTGAACAGTGTTTATTGTAATTGGGAAGAAATAGCCAAGTAAAGGGGACACCAGAATGGCTGGAGGGGGTTGCTTGCTGCCATGAGTGCAGGGCTGCTGTGTGGGGGCCCCCAGATCCAGTACCCTGCCTATGGCCCCATTTTATCATGATCCAGCTCTGTTGTCTTTAATTGTGTTGCTTTACTAATCATGATGACTTGTTTTAGTGTGGTTGTTTTTATCACAATCAGATGTGATGTGTACACAGCCAGTAAAGTGGCCATTACTGATGACTGCAGATATTGGTGGATTATAACAGCAGCAGTTTGTGTGGCTGAAATTCTCTGAAATTTGTACTTTAATCATAACTGGTTCAAACATTTTGTTTCACTGTTTACCTGAAAATTTGATAAGACTCCACAGTTTAAAACATACTCTAACAAATTATGCTACATGAAAAAAAAAAAAGCAACAACAGTTTACAACAAGCAGAAATGCGAAAACAAAATAACCCATGCCTTTATGCATGGTCAAAAATGTGTATAGGGAGCCCATAATTTGAAAACAGACTAGGGTCTGAACCCCTAGACTGAAGGCTTCAACTCTCCGTATCCCACTTATATATAAACTCTACAGTTAAACAACTGTAGAAAAAAATCTCAAAGAAAGATAGATTGAATGAATAACTGAATGGATAAATAAATACAGTATGTCATTTTTTCTTAATTCAGTGCTCCACAGCTCTTTGAATAAATTGTGCTCCAATAAATTACCTGCTTCCAGATGTAAAGAAAGTTGATGATTTTACATGACTTTTCTTACTTATCTTAACTACGTGGTTATGATGATTGATATTATGATCTTATATAATGTAATAAACTTATATGAACTCATTTTAGCCGAATGACACCTCCAGGTACCTCTGCAGTTACAACCTGTTGATGTCTTCCAGCCTCAGGTACTGGTTGCTTATATTTGCATCAATAATTCTAAAACCACACTACATGCAAATTTTAAAATATTTCATCTTAAATCTTACACAGTGGCTAACAGAACTGTATTGATACTTCACCTTTGTCTAGTGCAGATAAAGAAATATTAATTCCTCATATAATATTCATTTAAATTTTCATAAATATGTTTTCCTAAACATCTTAGAAACCAAGCAGCACAGACAGAGCTGCTTAGCCTCATGTGAAAGCTCTTAGCTGGATGAACAAAACACTTCCAACAGTATGAGTGCAACTTGTGTGTTTGCTAAGATATTGTAAGTTGTTTATAAAATATTACAACCTCAATAATTTCTGTGTTTACAATGATGTATAAAATCCAGTCTAAACCTAGAACCTGAAGAATACTAATACTATAAAAGCAGTTTATGATGAGGAGTTTTCCATTTATACTTCTTTAGTAACCTCTGTGGTTCTAGATGTATAATGATTAGTTTGACTGTCAGGGCATAATTTGATTCTACCAAAAAGTGCAGACTCCGCCATTTAGAAGTTACAGTTTAAATTTCCAGAGCTTTATTGGAGGAAACACACTGTAATCACAATGACTGTCTGTGTAGATGATTAGCTATATTTCTACTTGGGTTAAGTGCCAATAGGATGGAATCATAAATAGTTACCTGTCTCTGTTCTAATGTCTTTTACATGGGTTCTGGCATTTAGGTCACAAGAATTTTTCCCGCAAGCTACAATGCCGAAACCAGAAGGCCACATCACTGCTTCATCATAGAAGAGAGGTACAGCCAAAAAGCATTAACCCTATTGTGTTTAATGTCAATGAGTAGCCCACCACATCATGATGATTCCTAAGGAAAGTCTCCCAGATGTATTCTAACAGCAGAGACAGCCATAGTAGAACAGTGATCATTGTGATATAAATAACTTCAAGGAAACTGGAGAAAGGTGCAAAATAAGGTGAAGCTGAAGTACTTCTCCTATAAGCATAGATAGTACCTAGCATATATACAAATGTATTAACATACATTTCCAGCAGGGCACAAAATCAGAAACCACAACGTATGATATTTATAGTGACTTCAATACCCATGATCCCGTGATATGCCAGACCACCACAAATGGTATGACGAAGGGATCTAATCTGCCCATTAGACATCTGTATGTCCTACAAGAGACATGACAGTTATGAGTTATGCTTCACTGTCATTATAAATGTATAACATAGGATCATAGGAGGTTACTAGGCTATTGGCCCTGAGGCCCTTATAAGCCTAGCCAAGAGTTTGGCCCATGTTTAGACAAATCAGCACCCAATGCCCCTGTCCATCAGCAACACAGCTGGAATTTCAGGGGTATATTTTCTGTTTCTCTTCCAGTTATCCAGGTTGTGCTTAAAGAGGAGTGAAGAGGTACTCTGCTTGATTTGGAGAGGGAGTCTATTCCATAGATGGGGGAGTCTCTGGGACACAAATCTGTCCCACCAAGTCTTGTTGATGTCACAGACCAGGTTGAGGTCTATGTGTGCAGGTTACTCGAGTGGAGCTTGACTTGTGGATATGCAGCAGTGCCATCAAGGTGGGGTCCGTGATCTCCTAGTATGCCAGACAGAGGTCACCTCTGAGGAGTCTGTATGAAACTGAGTAGAGGGATAGGGCTTTTAGCATATCTGTGTATGGTAGATGTTTGAGGCCCTGGATTCACCTGGTGAGGAACCTCTGTGGTCTCTCTAGCTGCTGCATGTGCTTTCCGAGGTACATGCCGAAAAGGGCGTTGCACTCAATAATGGGCCTTATAAGGGAGGAATACAGGGATGTTATGACCTCCTTGTCCCTGGATGAGATACCCTTACTAATGAGGTGGGCCATGTAGAAAGCTTTCTGTACAAAGGAGGCAATATGGTGGTCAAAAGTCAGTTTGCTGTCAAACTGAGTGCCCAAATCGCTCACGACTGATTTTGTGCTTAGGATGTTGTTATTAATGTGATAATTGTTTGGGAGTCACACTCCCCAAATGGGATTATGATGCATTTTTTGGTTTTCAGCTTGAGGCCATATTTCTGGCACCAGTCATTTGTCTGAGTGAGACCCTCTTGGAGGATGTCCACATCACTATGGCAATTGATAACCACACTCAGCTTGCAGTCATCTGCAAACTTGTTCAGACATAGCCCACTTGTTTTGGCCTGCACCTCAGAAAAGTATATCCCAAATAACAGAGGACCCAAGACCGAACCCAGGGGTGCACTGCTTTTATGGGTCTACTGCTTGAGGAGGCTTCTCCTATTTTGAATAGGTGGGTTCTATCAGTGAGTGAGTTTGTTACCCATCTAGTAACATATGGATTGATAAAAAGAAAAAAAGATGAGCGGACTTCCACAGCTGATGCAGCAACACCCCCACTTTAATGTCACATAAAAGCAAAAACAACAGACGGAAATCAAGTAAAAAGGTGAGCGCTTTCACAGTCAATAATGCGACTGCTTCTTCAGACCTAATCAAAACAGCTCTCCTACTCTCTCTCTCTCTCTCTCTCTCTCTCCAGTCAAATACCAATTAACTAATTAAGTTATTACCTAAAACCACAATGCAACCTACTTAATACTGTTTTTGTGAGGACAGAACAATACAAAAATAAACTTACTCATAAATACATCACATATATAGAAAACATATATAAAAAACATCAAGTATAAAACATCATATAAAAAACAAGTGATATGTAAACATAGCAGCAATATCTCCAAAAAAATACTTCTAATATTATATGAAACGCTAAGGTTCAGTGCTTAAGTTGTCATACCTTCAACAGTGATTTTTTTGAAACCCAGTCATTCAACCCAAGAAACCTGTCCCCACCAAGGAGACCAATGGTCCCAGTTTTTCCAGGACAGTCCCAGTTTGGAAGTCTCTGTCCTGGAATCCCAAACATTGTCTTTGGGATGCAGAGATGTCCCAGTTTAGTCTGAATGGTTTTGGCATTTGTAGTGCTGCTTCAATGAGTTAACCAAAATAAAAACTTCAGGCAGTTTCGTGGACGACAAAAAATTCTGTTAGGTCCACTGTCAGAATATATACAAGGCAGTTGCTGGGAGAGTTATATCCATGATAAGAAGAGGAGCTCTTTAAGTAGTCCAAGAAGAAAAATATAAGCTGTCCAGGTATGTGTCAGTCTGTGTCTATTGGATGGCAGAGCAGATTATGTTTACTTGCCCCTCAAAACAAATTTAAATGAAATAAAATGAGTGTTGCAGACTGTTAGGTATGCAAACCTCTTGATGCTGCTGCCAGGAATTACTTTCACTCACACTCGCGCACACACACACACAAACACACACGCACACACACACACACACACACACACACACACACACACACACACACACACACACACACACACACACACACACACATATATATTATTCTCCAGAATTCTTGCTGTAAGAGGTTGAGAAGTATGCACAAACATCTTAATCATTGTTAGGGGATCACATGCTCGCTGTCACTCTTCACTCTCCCTCACACACACAATCTTGCTTGATCGCTCTCACTCTGTCCCAATCTCGCGCACAAACACACACACACACACACACACACACACACACACACACACACACACACACACACACACACACACACACACACACACACACACATACACAGTCCCTTCCTCATTCATACATGCATTCACTCACATGATTGCTCTCACTCTCCCGATCTCTCACACACTCAGTCACTCCCTCATTCATACATGTAATCACTCACATATCGCTCTCACTCTCTCCCAGTTTCTCACACACACACACTCATTTCCTCATTCATACATGCATTAACTCACAGTTGCTCTCACTCCCTCCCGATCTCTCACATATGCAGTCTCTCGCTTTCACTCTCTCTGTCTCATTCATACCTCTTAACCATACTTCTCAGATTTTCACTGAATGTTGAGATTTTTGACTCCTATTTTAAGTATGTTCCTCATAAAACTTGTGATTTTCTTGTAAGTCATTAAGGCTTGAAGTCACTAAATATACGTTTGAGTGTCATATCCTTCAGGTAATTCATGTTAACACAACACCTTTTATTCTAGCAACTTTCTAAGTTTATATTAGCATTATTTAAAATGTATACATATTTTTGGGCCTTTGTCCCCCCATTATTTTTGGATTTGTCCAGATTTCTTGTGTTGGGAACTTGAGAGGTATGCTCTTAACTGTACAGACGATTGCTTCATATTTTTGGTCCGTTTCTCATAAAATTATGTTTTTCTACCAAATAGTTGGCAAATCGAGTATTTCAGTCAGAAAATATTGACAGACATTTGAGTTTCAACTTAATACCTTTCAGAAAATTTGTGCTAATGTAAAAACCTGTTATTCTATCAACTTTCTAAGTTTGTAAAAGCAATATTTAAAAAGTTTCCCAATTTTTGGTCCCCCCGCCCATTATTTACTGCTCTGTGACCCTTCCTCACCCTTACACCATGTGGATTCCATGGAATGTGTTCTGTGTCACAGACACACTGGTAATGAACAGAGAAGAAAATTATTTTCTCAACAAATTACCCATATAGTCAATTCCCTTGGTGCATAGCATACCTCTCAACTGTCCAGAATGTCCAGATTTTTGCCTAATATTTTTGGCCTGCATCTGATCCTCATAAAAATTATGGTTTTCTGTTAAATCACTGAGGACTGAACCAACTAAATAATGTCATACTTTTGAGTTGTAGTCTTCATATCCTTCAGAAAATGCACGCTAACACAAAATCCTGATATTCTAGTAAATTTCTAAGGTTAGAAAAGGAATATTTAAAATCTGCCCCTATTTTTGTAAAGATGTCCCCCAGAATCTTTGAATTTAGTGTTGCAAGGCATGTTCCACATGTAGGGCACAGGGATTAGTGTAGGGATGTAGGCCTATAAATAGGTTGCAGATTAAGTGTCTCAGTTTAGGTCATGTAACAAAATGTCACCTTGGTCTCCACCCAACCGTATAATCCACTCTTGTTCTTTCAACTCTGTATTATTCTTGAAGTCCCCACCTCAAGGGCTAAAAACTTAAAACGATGACTCTGAGCACTGTCCAAGACATGCTTAACTAAGGCATTGATCACTTTCTTGTTCTTGATATCATTAACATGTTCAAGAATCCTCTCTTTAATATGCCTGTTGGTCTTCCCTATGTAGTATGCAAAGCATACTTTGCAATAGGCAAAATATACTAAGTCTTTGGTCAGACAGTCAGCATAGAAAGAGGTATCTACTACAAACTCTCGCATGGGGTGTTCAAATCTACCTCCTGCATGAATAAAACTACATACATATTATTGACTGTGAAAGCACTCAGCTTTTTACTTTGTTTCTGTTTGTTGTTTTTGCTTTTATGTATCATTAAAGTGTGTGGAGTTGCTGCATCAGCTGTGGAAGTCTGCTCATCTTTTTTTTTTCTTTTTACTGACTGGTTTGTGGGTGCAGCATTCCTTACCTAGCTTGTGGACTTCGTTTTTTCTTATACAGTTTTGTGTGGTATCCACAAGCAGGATATGGCTAAGGGCTATACATTGGAATTGGACTACAATCCAGTCTGCAGTAATACTGCTCAGAATAAATATTTTGGTAGGCTGTTACAGCCTGTTATGAATCCATTATTGAACTGTTCACTGGGAATGAGAATGACAGTTGACATAGAGAATATGGGTTTACTCAGAAGCTCCGAACCCAGATGAAGGAACTTGAGGATAAACTTTATAAGTTTAAGCATCTCCAGTGGCAGAGGCTTTACTTTGAAGCAGCACTGCATCACAAAGTAGTTCTGAGGGGGCTCCGGATTCTTAAGATGCCTACGTATGGAGATTTTTATCCAGATCTGCTTAAATGCTGGCAAGGTATGAACTTACAACTTTGCTTTGACTACATGCACTTGATTGAGTTTTTTTCTACCACTGGAAAATTCACTGCTGGTAGACGTTAAGGATCTGCAATTGTTAATATGATAATTTTTAATGACTTTCTTACTGAACTTGGTGATAAACTGGGTGTGCTAGTTGATAAAATAGTAGCACATGAGAAGAGATTACAAACAATTAAATTAAGTAAATTGCAGAGAGACTTGAATGATTTCAAGTCGGGTAAAGTTTTTTCTTGGCCAAAGGAGGAGCAGGTAATGAGTTCTGCAGAACTACATGATGGTGTGTTGAGAGCAGGAGAAATACCAGAAGAATTAGTACAGGCCCCTTCAAGGGACAGTCAAGTTTGTACGATCGCTGATGAGGAATTGCCAGTACAGAATACATCACTGAGTGTCAGCATCGCCATATACAGCAGCTGTTAATGGAACTAATATGTATGCTTCTGTGAAAGCAGGTCTGGTGAATACACTCAATGATTCTTCTTTTTCTTTAATGGAACCTCTACCCATTCCCAAGGGCTACAGGAAGGGGAGGTTGAGGAGTTTCTGGAGGAAGGGCCAACTCCAGTGCAAGCAGTTTGCAGCAGACAAGGTAATGAATTGAAGCAAAACCCAGAAAACATAATTTTTACCTTGCCTTCTGTTGTTTTGACCACAGAACACTTCAATCTACTTAGGAAGGGCTTGTCTTTTATCCCAGCCCAAAGAACTGAGCTGTCAGAGATTATTTTAGACTTAAAGATGTTTGCTATAAATGTTTCTCTACAACTACAGTTTCTTGAAAATAATGAGAGGATGGATACTTTCAGGAATCCAAGTGTGCTTATGCCGGACGTTCATCCACTTCTAGAGGTTTTTATTACAGTATGTAAAGATGAGATTCATCAAGTTTTATGCGATGGGGGACATCAAGGTTTTTATAATTTGACTTTTGCTGAATTGGCATCTTTGAAGCAGTTGAAAGAACTAATATCAGTTGAAATCCATCCAGCCAACAAAGAAGGTGGTATTGTGATTCTAGACAAGGTTTTTTACATTGAATGTGTGGTTCAGATGTCGAGTAAAGACAGTGTGTGCACCCTTATTTCTAATACACAAGTTTCTGGGATTATAGAGAAGTTAGAATTTTATTAATTTAACATGTTAATGACAAACTTTATTGATGAGGAGTTAAAGTATTTTTTGGTGAAGCATCCTGTCACACCCATTCTCTATGGATTGCTGAAGGTACATAAAGATAAGATACACCCCTCCATGCATCGGATAGTGTTGAATAAGGCAGGGCCCCTCTCAATATATGTTGAAAAAAATCTGTGACCTATACTTAAGACTGTTGAGACTGTCTTAAAAGACACCAAGGATTTTTTGAATAATTTGTTTCAATTTACACGTAGCCTAGATGCTGAGAGTGAATATTTATTTATGACCTTAGATGTTACTTCTTTGTTCACAGTTATCCCCAATGAATAGGGTGCTGAGAATGTAATATCTTTTTTAATGGATGGCCACCATTTGACACCTGAAAAGATAGATTTGGTTTGTGCATTGCTAGACTTGATTATTAGTAATAATGTGTTTGTATTTAATGGAGAACACTATCCACAGAAGGTTGTCATGGCAATGGGCACAGCTTGTGCCAACAGCTACACCAACCTTGCATTGTAAAGTGGGAATACAATTTTGTGCTCAAGAACAATGATTTTTGTAGTCATATTATATATTATAGATGTTTTGTGGATGATATTTTTATTCTTTGGAAAGGGCTTGTTCAGTTGGTGGATAGGTTTTTAGAATACCTACACTCCACTGCATCCTTTCTCAAGTTCATATGTGTTAGTTCTAAAGCATCTGTCAATTTCTTAGATGTCTCAGTTAGTAGAGGTCACAGAGGGAGTTTTAAGACAGCTATATATAGGAGTGATTGTTAAAAGCACACACTGCTCCATAAGAGGAGTACGCATCCCTGACATGTTCACATAATGTGGTGAGAGGACAAGGGTTGAGGACAATGAGACTACATAATGATGAACAGAGTCTTTGAGATGCCATTGAGGGGTTGAAGCCTAATTTTTTTAGAGAGAGGTTATAGTAATAGAGAGATTGAAGGCTGTATCCAAGAGTTATGGCCTGAAAGTGATAGGATTGGTATACCTTATTTCTCAGATTGTTATAGGTCTACACATGGTCGTGAGCACATATATAGACATAGAGATGACGTTAGGATGACTCTTACGTATTCTCATAATGTGAGAGTGATTTGTGACATTATTAATAAACATTGGGGGATTTTACATTCTGATGAAGGAATTAGCAGAGTAGTGAAGGTGAAACCTAGATTTACCTTCAGGAATAGTCTGTCTCTGAAGAGGCAGTTGTGTTACAAGAACATGAGGGATGTCTATTTACCACAATCTGACCTTGAGGGGACATTTCCCTGTAAGAAGTATAAAGCATGCAGTTTTATTCATGTATGAGGTTGATTTGAGTATCCCACACAAGGGTTTGTAGTAGATACCTATTTCTATGCTGACTGTCAGACCAAAGACTTAGTATATTTTGCCTTCTGCAAAGTACGCTTTGTGTTTTACATAGGGAAGATGAATAGCATTTTAAAGAGAGGATTCTTGAACATGTTAATGATATTAAGAACAAGAAATTGACTCATGCCTTAGCTAAGCATGTCTTGGACAGTGGTCAGAGTCATAGTTTTAAGTTTGTAGCCCTTGAGCTCTTAGCTGTTAATATTAAAGATGTGGACTTCAAGAATAATACAGAGTTGAAAGAGCAAGAGTGGATTATACATTGGTTGGGTGGAGACAGGTTTCCTGGGTTGAATGATTGGGTTTCTATAAAACCACTTTTGAAGGCATGACAAAAACACTGAACCTTAGAGTTTTATATAATATTAGGTGCATTTGTTTGGAGATATTGCTGCTATGTTTACATATGACTTGTTTTTATGTTTTATACTTGAGGTTTTTTATATATTATGTTTTCTATATATATATATATATATATATATATATATATATATATATATATATATATATGTATTTATGAGTAAGCTTATTTTTGTATTGTTCTTATCCTCACAAAAGCAGGTATTAAGCAGGTCGCATTGTACTTTTAGGTGTGTACTTAATTAGATAATTGGTATTTGATTGGTATATATAGAGTAGGAGAGCTGTTTTGATTAGGTCTGAAGAAGCAGGCATATTATTGCCTTTGAAAGTGCTCAGCGTTTTACTTAGTTTCTGTTTGTTATTTTTGCTTTTATGTATCATGTGTGGAGTTGCCATGGAAGTCTGCTCATCTTATTTTTCTTTTTGCTGACTGTTTCATGGGTTGGAGCATTCCTTCCCTAGCTTATGGACTTTGTTTTTTTTCTTAACATATGGATTGATGCCTAGTTGAGAGAGTTTATCTATTTTGCCCGAGTGGGGAATAGTGTCAAAGGCTTCGGCCAGGTCAAGGTAGGCGGTGTGGACTGTCTGCCCCTCATCCATGGCTTTGGTGACTGTCTCAAAGAAGTCGACTAAATTTAGGAGACATGACCTCCCCTTGATGAAACCAAACTGTGTGGGATCAAATGATTGGAGGTTGCCAATGTCCTTGTTAATGAGGTCCATAATAATCCATTGCATAGCTTTTCAGATCAGGCTAGTTAGGCTGATGGGTCTATAATTCCCCAGATCGGTGGACTCTCCACCTTTGTGTAAAGGGATGACAGTGGCTGTCTTCCACTCAACTGGGATGAAGCCAGTACTCAGGCTTTGGTGGATTCAAGTTCCTGCCTGAGTGCATGTAGGATGCAGCCTGGGATGTTATCGGGTCCCATGGAGGCTGTATTTTTTGTCTTTGACAGAGCAGTGATGACCTATTCCCTAGATATAAGGGGAAAGGGGCAGGTACTGGGGATGCCTTGATTTACTGATGGGGGGGGGCAGAGGGGTAAAGGTTTCACTGAATCTGTCAGACAGCAAGTTTGGTATATCTACAGCATTTGTATATGTGGTGTCCTTGACCACCAGTTAACAGATCTGGGTGCTTCATTTGAGGTTGTGGACATATGTGAAGAAGGCCTTATGACTGTTTCTAGTAGATGTGGCCAATTTGGACTCGAAGTTTGCTTTGGAGGATTTCAAGAGTGTTCTTATTTGCTTGTTCAGGCTAAGGAGTTATTGCTTCAGGTTGGACACCTGCTCCTTCTTGGTCTTAGACAGTAATTTTTTCCTTTTGTTATTGAGTTTATTTATTACAGATATCCACCAGACAGGTTTACTCTTCATTGCAGAGGATGATTTAGTCCTGTCGGGTATTCTTGAGTCCATGCATCTATATAAATGCTTGTATAGTGCTTTGGTGTAGTTTTAGATATTGGTGCCAGTTCCTACAGAGGGGGAGGGGGCTGTGAAGCTGTTTACACCATCTCTGAGGAAGCTGTAATCAGCTTTGGATAAGGTTTTATGTCTGATCCTAGCTATAGGATGGTAGGGTGAGATGGTGACTTCGAAAGTGACACCTTTATGATCGGATCTTATCAGGGAGGATGATACAGGGAAGCCTTACCAGATATAATGCCAGGTAATTTCCTTCCAAACTCTAAACAGTGTGCAGCGGGAGAGCTATAGTACAAGTAGAGATGATGCACTCTGCAGGTAAGAAAAAAAAAAAAACAAACAAGGTATGCTATTGCATAAGAGAATATGCTAACACAGCAAATCACCTGCAAGGGCATGGTTAGACTACTTACTGTTACAGGATAGGAAGGGGAGTTCAAAGTGCAAAGTCCTTTGCATAGACTTAACAGATGTAGGTCTGTGGAAGATGTACCCCAAGGAATGGAACAAGAAAGTACATACTATGAGGGAAGGCGGTATATTCCAAGTTACTCTGCATAATTACACAAGTACACTGAAATTAGTGAGGCACAGCTAAAGCTGCTTATTACTGGTTGGGGCTAACAAAATGCAGGGAAAACTACCATCTAGAATCACCAACTACAGAGATAGAATAGAAGGCACTTACAAAGGATTTGGGAGACACAAGCATAATCTAAGAACAGTAAACATCAGAGAACTCTATAGTTATGTATGGCAAGTATGTTATTCATGTCTTTGTCACTCACATATGCAGATTTAGTGTTCCAGATGTGTGACACATGGAAGTCCAACACAATCATTCTACAATACCCACAGATAAGGCAGCACATGTGTATTGGCAGACATACAGAAAAGGAAGCTATAGAGGGGACCATCCTTAAGTAAAGTCTGTATCTGTAAATGAGATTTGGCAATGAAATCTGACTGGCCAAGACAGACATCAGACTGTTAAAGGTGAAGTGTTCTCTAAAGCTGGTGACTCTGGTGTGTTACACTGAGTACAGACAGCAACATGGCTCTAATACTGAGAATATCCTAATGTTGTGCAGGCTGGGAATACACCATAACTGATTGAAATCCACTTCTTGTGTGATAGAGAGCACTTGTATGTCACTGCCTATGTTTCTAGCCATATCTAGCTAGTACAGGATATATGCATGACAAGGTAAAACACTCCATGGTTCCCACACCCACAGAGCAACCTACAGCTGACATCACTGGCATCCAGTTGCCAGCCTTACTAACCTGTAGAACATGGATGCTGACCAGCCCTCTACAAGTAGTGTTGACATCATGTATACTCCATATGAGGACAGCTTGACAGCAGATATTGGACAGTGACCAGCCAATGTGACATGCCAAGGCTAGTGATAGTAGGATTGCTATATCATTTAGAGCATGAGGTGCTATCTAAATGAAACTGGGCATGTACTGAGTGGAGGATAAAGGCCCGAATAGACTGGGCTATCACATTACACCATGCTGAATTGGAAGAGATACTGAAATTATTGCCAAACTAACAGGGGCCAGATGCAGCCATTGCACAGGTAATGGCACTGTGTTAAGAAATATGGCAGAGTGCAAAAACAGCAGTGATTTGCCTATTCAAGTAATGCAGAGTGTCCTCAGAAAGCCAGATGACAATACACTACAAGGAATGCCTTATCATGCTATACTCCATTACACCATCACCAGAATATGGCAGAGGAAATGGGCATCCATTTCCTTACCAACTGCATCCCTAGCAGACATTGATGTCAGCTAGTATTGACTCTGCAGTGGTACCTTCCTCCTATGAAGAAAGTCAGATATGGATGCCAAGGACTCCATTGTTTGGCTAAGTAAATTGCAAAATCTGGCATATCTGTGCTGGTCACACATCAGACATGAGGATGCCATATTCGCAGCACATGCAGAAGTGTGCCATCAGGCATACACCTCGGATGGCTCCATTGGCACACCCACTGACAATAGGATTGTTTCCCTGGTTTACTGTCTAATGAAAAAGAAAACAGAGGCAGCATATAACAATACTGGGAGGAGTCTGGGAATATGCATAATGCTTAAGGAGAGGCACAGAATTTGATTCACTTCAAGGCAGACTGTCTAGGCTTAACGTGCTTAATGGCATGGCTGCAGAGTTTGGATGCATCTTTCATCAAGAGTACATCATAACCAATTTTGAGAAGGCAACAATTCATGCCAGTCATAAGACATTGCCCAGGAGAATCCTAAAGGGCTGCCTGTTCCATTTTGTCCAGATTATTTGGAGGCAAATCCAGCATCATCACCTTGTTGCCCATATGGTATGGACACTGCATTTTCTATAGCCCTCTCCAAGTTGATTGCATTGGCTTTTCTACCAGAAGATGATGTTGTGCCTGCATTTATGGAGATTGTTTCTATACTGCCTGAATGTGCTAAGCCCATAACAATATTTCTTCCAATCATTATGTGCATGGCCATTCAAAGAAATATGCATGCCACTCTGTTGTACCACTGTGATTACTAACATCTTATCCTCTACAATTCTGGAATGTCTGAGATGTCTCTGACATGGATCTTCTGTGAGCCAATAATCAGGTGAAAACATTTCACCAGTGGCTAAAGATGTTACTTGGGCAGCCTACTGCACAGCTTTCTGACCCTCTGCCTGTTCTGCAACAGGATGAAAATCTAACTGATATCTGAATAGAATAATTTCTCAGGAAAAGACAGTTAACCATGTAGAAAAGTTGTTGTTGTAAGGCATCATCACCTAAACACATCCCCCAACATAAGTGTGACTACAGCAATGTGTAGTATTTCTTATATGCCGGGGCATAGTTTTACAAGTCGTGATTAAATTTAAGCAATACCCCATAGCTGGGTGTTGGTAATGCTGGATTTACCCATGGTTGGTGTGATTTGGTCATTAGAGTGAAGCCCGAGTGACAAACAAAGCCAACCGTGGGTAAATCCAGCATTGCTCACACCCAACAGTGGGTTATTGCTATTATACATTAACAGTACTTAAGAAAAAAAATACTTACTTTTCTTAAATAATGTCTTTGTATAATGCCTCTGTGCTGCCCTTCCGTGGTTTTACAATATCCTGGGGGCTTTTTTCTGATGTACTGTGCATGCGTATGGGACTTTTGTTCCCATGCTTATGCAGTACATCAGTGCTGTGCAGAGGTAGCAGCAGAGAAAGGAAGATCTCCGTTGCTTTTTTTTTTTTTTAATTGAAAATAAAAAAAATAAATCGGTAGGCTTTTTATGTTCGGATGAGCTGGGATAGACAAAATAAAAGGATAACCAGGTAAGTTTCTTTAGTTTTGCAGAGCATATCTGATTATCCTCTTATTTTTGTCTGTGCCATCCCCTCGTTCATTTCATGTCTTCGATTTCTTTTTTGGGGCAAAAAAGAAATAAAAGTAAAAAAATTGGAAGATATACTAATGGGAAAACGTCCGGGCAACCGGACCTTTTTCCATTAGTATATTCTCAGATTTACAGCAGGCGTGCTGGTTGAGCTGGCCAATCAGCATGCTCATTTTTAAGTATTAATAGCCAGTCATTGTATAATAGCATATAGTGCACACCAAGCTCTCCGCACATTACTTCCAATGCCATATTAAGAAAGGCTTTGTTCATTGTACATTCCTTTCACAGTGCCACATTCATACCCACCTAGCTGCTGGATGCTGCAGCCTGTACTGCAGATAGTTATACCTTTTGTGACAATAGGAAGTACTGCTAGCCATAACAGTAGAAGTAGGGCAGAGGATGTGGAACACATGCCAGCACAGCTAGCTGGAATTGTATAAAGAATTATTTGTCATTTGCGTATCAAAATGATTTGTACAGGCACTTGTGTTTAACAATGTATTTTTAAAGTTGCTTGTGTTAAAATGTACCAACAGTATTTCCTGCTGGACAGAAAAGAAATGTATATGCATTATTGTAACAGTATATATGACTTTGTATATTCGCTATTCAGTTAGGATGGTATATTCATCTGAATTCTTTCTTTATCATACATATAGATAGATAGATAGATAGATAGATAGATAGATAGATAGATAGATAGACAGGTGTAGATATAGGTCAAAAAGCACACAATAATGAAATGCATTTAAGCTTTCTAATCAGTTGAATGACAGTAGGTGCAGCTGACAAATTACATGAACTTCAGGAAGTTCAGTTCGGATATATCAACATGAATGTTATAATCTTTAAGTGTAGGCAGTTGGAATCATATGCAGTTTAACATATTTTATTGTTAGTGTATTTTTAGTTTATCATTTTAATTAGCAAACCAAGCAATGCCAAATGCATTCTGATTATGTGATATTATTTATTACTTGGAAGGAGTGCAGATAATTAAAGCTACTAATGAGTTTTATTCTGCAATCCATGGTTTGATTCACTTAGCCTCCATTTCTCTACTATATGAATATTAGCATGTCAATTAGCCAGCCAGTATTTGGATGTCACCCCTGAAAAAGGCATATATGTCTATTGAGATAAGCTTGTCAACAAATTAATAAAATAAGACCAATACTACTCAAACAAGCGTAGGTATGTATTGTTTGCTATTGAGATGTATATTGGTATCTTTCAATATAGTCCGAATAAATCAGTTGCACAAATTTTGAATGATGAAGATAGTTTAACTATGTAAGAACTATTTTTTACATATTTACCAGCAGTAATGTTAGCTCCAGCAAGAACTGACACCAGTTTTATCTCTCTCAATCCTAATTAATATTCAAGTAGTGAAATTAAGTGCCACCCTGTGATGACTAATTACTTCTAGGGAAAGTACTCTCTCACAAGCATTTTTTTTTCTCATTTAGCTAGAATTGCATTTAAACTACAGCAGTACTTCAAATTTGTGTGCAGATTACCTCAGCCAAGCCCAGAAACAACTTTCAGCCTTGCTACACAAACTGTTTCTTAGTTTACATATGCACATTGCATCCTGACTTACTTATCAAAACAACACTTGATAAGATATACATGAACTATGCTTGTTTCATACACTTACTGCAGTTTTTGTTCCTGACTATATACAGTATAACCATCTCATTCAGGCTACCTCCCTAATCACCTCTAGTCTTTGGTCACTTCTCAAGAAATGGTCCAGAAGGCTGCAGGTATTTTCCTAGAGTTGGATGGCATTATAGATTTTTTTCAGATTTAAAAATATTTCTTTTTTCTCTTTTTCTCTGAAATTCATGAATTTTAACCATGTCAGAGTTTGTGGCTGCTCCAGATTTCTTTTTGTGCTAGGGTACAACAGGGGGTACAGTAGCTAGGATGTGGGCAACATAGGACACTTCAAAAAGGAAACACCAAGACACCATACTACTAAAGTGTAGCATACTTGATAATTGGTAAGAAGTCTCCCATATTCCACTGTTAAAAATGAAAGACCAGTTGCCTATTAAAAAATGAATAGCAATCTTACAAATCCTGGCAATGTTCGCAACACAAAAAATATTGATTTGTCGTGCTCAAGGATTATGGTTTGGATGAAGTGCAGTTATGCTATAATGTAACAAGTCAAGGGTGTAGCTACAAATACAACAGAGGTGGGAAATGTGATGCACAAAGACATCCGTGTCACAGTAGAAAATAAAATCATTAACCCAAATTCAAGAACAGAAATTCAGATGTATGTTTGTGCGGCATTGTATGCAAAACCATTTTTAAACAAATACAGCACATTTTGGCAACTATAAGGGTAAAAGATATATCCTCTCACTGTAGAATTTGGTGAATGGCAAAGTAATTTAAGTGGAAGCCAAACTTGTCAGTTAACAGCTCCTGGACTGCAATGACAGTTTTGATACCTCAGGAAGAATATGGGGAGGATATGTCAGCATTTTAAAAAAATGGAAACCCTAAAACATACAGTTCAGCTAGTTTATTTTGCTGAGCATTCACAACTAATGTTAAAGAGTTAACAGCTGTTCTATGAACACAAATGGCAGGGATTTAACCAAAAATGTAAAAATGAAAATAGTTTTGAGAAGATGTACAAGATGCCTGCAACATACAGTATCGCCATTCTATTTAAATGGAAGTTAAAAAACATGATTCCCAAATGTATAGCATGACATGTATAAAGGGGTCTAGAAGTGGATTCTGGAAAAAAAACACTTCCAAGATTACTGTACAGTGGCATATCTTTTGAGATATAAAGACCATACCTTCTTAATGATTCCAGTGCATTAAAATAGTCAGATTACAAAGATATAATGAAATGCAAAAGGCCTTTGATACCATTCCCCACTCAGGAATCATAGAAAAAACTCACTAAGTTAAGCATCAACCCCTATATCACTAGGTGGGTTGCAAACTGGCTCATAGATAGAACCCACAGTGTGAAAGTAGCTGACTCCAAGTCAGACAGCCGACCAGTCACGAATGGAGTCCCACAGAGTTTGGTCCTGGATCCTCTCCTGTTTGGTATCTACTTCTCTGAAGTCCAGGCCAACATGAAGGGATTTGGGCTGACAAAGTTCACAGACAATTGGAAGTTGGGAGCTATTATTAACTCCTCAAGTGATGCTGACATCCTACAGAAAGGCCTCACTGAGACCAACAACTGGTGTTAGAACCATGGCTTTAAGCTCAATGTCAAAAAATGTGTTGTCATCCTCTTTGGGGAAAAACCCACTTCCCTTGAATTACCACATTGATGGTAGTCCACTGAACACAGAAGGCATTATAAGAGATCTGGGAACACAGGTTGACAGCAACCTCTCTTTTGACCACAACATTGCCACTATGGTCAGAAAGTCCTTCTATGTGGCACATCTCATTACTACGGGTTTTGCATCCAGGAAGAAAGAGGTCATTGTCTCCCTCTACTCTTCCCTCATTAGGCCAATCATTGAGTACAATGCCCCATTTGGCATGTACCTCACTAGACACCTGCAACAACCGGAGAGGGTGCAAAAGTACCTCACAAAGAGGATCCTAGGCCTTAAATAGTTGTCCTATATGGACAGACTAAAAAAACTCAAATTATTCTCTGTCTCATATTGCCTACTTATAGGCAATCTCTGATTGACTTACGAAGCTATGTCTGACCAAGCTCTGTTAGAAATGCTACATCTAAAGAAAACACAATCCCTCTGCACCACACCCTCCAGAGACCTCAACCTCATTACCACAATCAACAGAGCATGCTGGAGGGACAGGTTGAAAACCCAGAGACTGCCCATGCTATGGAATAGACTTCTCTTACATGTCATGCAGAGCACCTCACTGATCCTCTTCAAGACAAATCTTGATGAGTGGATGGGAAATAGAAAATTCACCCTGGGGATCAATCCTGTGGCATTACTTGACAGAGACACTAGAAATTAAGGACAGGTGGCACGATGCCAGGGTAATCCTATCGGCTAGGCTTGTAAAGGCTCCAGGGCCATTAGCCTAGTACACACCTATGAACCTATGAAGTATAGTGGCAAACATTATTTATTCATACTTTTTATTGACTGTGTTAATCCCACTAGACCAACAGCCTCTTTTCAAGTGAGAGCTGAGGTAGTATTCATACTGGCTAAGTAAAATTTGCTAGGACACCCGGGAACTTGCCTAATTGTTTTGATAAGTTTCGGCACAAAAAGAAAGTCAGTCTCTGACCCTGCGCTGATGGATATGCTGCACATCTGGAAGTCAAATGGCACAAGAGTCACTCACTTTAGGGATCTTAACCTAGCCTGTGACATTAACAGAATATGCTGGAGAGACATTGCTGCAAGATGGAATAAACTTCCAATTCGTGTGAAGCAGAGATCCTCACTAATCCTATTCAAGCACAACCTGGACAAATGGATGGGAGACTGCAAATTTACCCAAGGGGTGGCACCCATGTCTGTTATGGACAGGGGTAGTCGGTGTCTCTTATATATTTTTCTCTAAAAAATTATATAAATCTAACCAAGGGCAATTGATGCCACTAAGGTTGAACATGGCTAAGCTTGTAAGGGCTCTAGAGCCACTAGCCTATTAACCTCCTATAAACATTTGAACCTATATGTGCCATGGGATCTTTTATGTCCACCTGATTTCCTATCAACTCAATACTTCGGGTCTCAATGGGGTATCAGTCCAAAGGACAGCAAACCCAGAAGTGCAGTATCCTTCTTATGCTGTGCTACAGTGTTAGAAATCTATCTGTGTAATGTGGGAAGAGAATCCAAAGCCTTCTGGAACAAAGACCAGTGTGCTCCCTGTGAAGCTACTGATTCTGCAAACAAACCTATGCTAGTTTTCTGTAGCCCCTCTAAGAAAAACAGCACTGATAAAGACTAAAACTATACCAAGCAAATACATGAACTGTCAAGTACCCTGTTTCTAGTTTGCTGAAATATCTCCAAAAGAAACAATTTAGATCTGGATATTTGGGGTAGGACCAATTTATATAGTCAACAACTCAGGACAATGACAAAATTAATTGAAAGGGATAAAATCAGGAATAATTTTTAAATATTACTTTTTATTCCCTTATGAATTAATAGAACAAGATGTTTTGCATCAATATGAATTTTGTGGACAAGAAGTATGAAACTAACAACTTGTAACAAACAAAACGGTGTACAAGGCAGGCAACCAAAACTCATAAGTGGAAAAACACCTTCCTGCCAGTCAGACCAATGGTGCAAATAACAAACGAACTTGTAGTTGTCCAAAATCAGTTTAATCCAACAATAATCACAGTAATCAAGCGCTTTCGTCCAGCACACACTGGACTTCTTCAGAACTTCAATTGGTACAACAGATGGTTCTTATTTTGAAGGTGAAATGTTTCACTTCTCTGCTACTGCAGCCTCTGCTACATGTCCCAAGGCACTAAGTGGAGGAGTAGAGGATAACTTAGGATGTTTTACCAGCTCTGGAAGACTAGATGTTGCTTCTCATTTATGTTCAGAAGGCAGGGATGTTGAAGTAGATTTCAGAATGGTTGCTGGAGCTTTGGACTCAGTGCTCTGAGTTTTTGAGCCAAGGGCAATAAAATCAGCAGGATGAGGATGACCAACCATGGGTGGATGACTCTGATAGCAGGCTTATTTCACCTTCAATAAAAGAACCATCTGTTGTACCAATTGAAGTTCTGAAGAAGTCCAGCGTGATTATTGACTACTGTGATTATTGTTGGATTAAACTTATTTTGGACAACTACAAGTTCATTCGTTATTTGCACCATTGGTCTGACTGGCAGGAAGGTGTTTTTCTATTTGAAAATAATGACTTGTGTTACTGACTGTAATCATCAACAACTTACTAGAAAATAAGACAAATGTCATCAGGGACAGGAAAACGTTTGAAGGAAAAATTGAAGATGTTCTATAAAAATAGGGAAATCTGAGAATTATGGGTAACTGAAAAAAGTAATGTCTGATCATAATAATCCACTCCAGGGTTTCAGTACTTTTTTGGATCAGCATTAATTTAAATGATGCAGTTCTGATTTTCTGAATGTCGTTGTAACTGTGTATGAATAAGTCACAGCAGACAAACTTAAGAAATTGTAGTTTTAATGACCGACATAACTCAAATGATGTATCCTTATATTCTTAAGCTGAGGCTTCTTTATTCTCAGAGGTTTTGTTTTTTCTAACACCTTTACTGAGTTATCACTTGTGACATAGGTAAATTTAAATTCGTATAAAAGTAATCAAACTATATTAACATAACAAACATTATACTTCACATATATTTTTCTATATCATATAAGCTAAGCAGTATTACATAAATCATTTGATCCCTGCTTTTTTTACAAGAAACATCTTCATTAAACTATCACATACTACATAGGCAGTCATACATTTATATAAATGAAAGCAAACCACACCGACAGTCCTAATCGCATTTTACATCACAGATCATACTGACACACTCCGAGTTGCAAACATTATACATCACCTATAATCTACCCAATCATTTTCAGTCAAACATTACATAGCTCATGTAAGTCCAGCTGCCTTTTAGGCCTCATACTCCCTTGTATGTGTTGTTCCCACAATTCCCATTTTTCCTATTTAGTTTGCTCCTTCCCTTTTTTAAAGATGTCATTTCCAGTTGTTTTATCTCTGCTACTATATTCAATGCTTCCAATATAGTTGGTTTAGAATTTGATTTCTATTTTCTAGTAACTTTTTTGGCAGCCACCATTAGACACAGCAAGGCCTTAGCATGCCTAGGCAATTCTGATTCTGTGTCATAGCTCTCAGAGAGTTTAATACGGTTTGGCATTACTATAATTTCCACAGCACCAACTAGTGAAAGAATTAAAAAAACTGCAGCTATGGTCAACTCTCCATCTTGGAGCACTGTACTACATCTCACAAGCCTATGTCACACGTGATAATTCAATAATGGTGTTAAAAAAAGATAGACAGATAGGCAAAAGTTGGAGCATTTAACAACTGGGGGGAGTTCACAGCGTTGTTAAAATTTTACTTTATACTTGTTGAACCACATACACAGTTCTTCATGGTTTTGGGGTTCTTAGGAGAAACAATTTGAATAGATGGCCACGCAAAGCAACCACCCCACCCCAAAAAAATGTTGCCTTCAGATAGTATCAAGCAACCAAGAAATACAGGTAAGAGCAAGTTTGCAACATCATGAATGCCATTACATGCGTAACACCAACAAGCAAAAGAATTTAGGAAACTGAAGATGTAATTAGCCTTCCATCTTCAAAATGTGAAATGCTGCACAACATGAACATATGATAAAATGTGACACATTTACTAAACTAGGAGGGCTCACACCATGGTTAAACTGTGGACTGTATGCTTATGAAATGTTTGTTGTTACCCCAGTATACTTTTATTTGCCAGACAGTCTCATGATTACAATATACATTTTTCTTTTACACTATTTATAAGAGAAAAAAAGTTTAAAAAGCAGTTGTAATGTAAAGTGTTTTATAACACACCCAGCTCTTCAAACATTAGATTCCTGAGAGTAAACTGAAAAGGTCCAAGCCCTCCTCTCTCATACACAAATATATGAAAATAAGAAAATTATTCTCGTATTCTCATAGCATATCTAGTTATAAATTACCTGTGACAACAACTCACCCCATCTGGTCATTCTAATAGATAAGTGTAGAGTTACATATTTCTTGTATTTTTGTTCATTCAATTTCTTTTGTAACTCGGGTGTTGGTGAACACTGGTTGTCATCCAAGGTGTTGTGGAGCGTCACCTTTGGCAAGCATGTCATAGGTTTACCATCACTATCCTAGAACTTAGAAATACTTTTCATACAGGGCTGGTCTTAAAAATTCAGAGTTCCCTAGTAACAAAGGCAAAGCATAGCTTATCTTTTTTTTGCAAACTAATGTATTTATTCATATTGATCAACCTCTTAGCACAACACATCTGGACAAAGCCTTAAAGTAATGGGGACTAAGGCCCCAAAAATTGAGAAATATTTTAAATAGTGCTCTTATAAACGTAGTTGTTAGAATAACAGAATTTCTGTTAGCATGTATTTTCTGACAGATATGAAGTCTGAAACTCAATTGTATGTCATTATTTATTATCTTCAACCCTCCTCAGCTACTGATTTGCCATTGAACAATGACACTTAGCAATCTTTCCGCATTTGCACAAGCACCAAAGTCAAGGATTTTCCCCAACAACCACGTCAACAGTCTGTCCAAATTTGCACAGAAACCAAAATGAAACATTTCCCTCAAAGACCCCTTCAGCCATCTCTCCAAGTTTGCACAAACACCAAAATGAATTGTTTGCCAAAAAGACCCCTTTAGCAGCCTAAATTTGCACAAGCACCAAAAGGAAATGTTTCCTTCATGACTCCATCAGCCTTCTGTCCATGTTTGCACATGCTCAAAAATTAAACATTTCCTCAATGATATTTTCATCAGTCTGTCCAAGTTTGCACAAACATCAAAATTAAATGTTTCCCCAAACACTGCCTTCAGAAGTCTGTCCAAGAAGCACACTAATATGTAATCCTACTTACTTGAGAGACTTATTGTTTTTCTATCTAATACACCAGATGCAGCCATAGTGAGATGAGGGATATAACACTTTTGAAAACTAAACAGCTTGATGTGGGTGCCAATGATATAGCCTAAGGTAATGTACAGTCATCACTGGTCTTTAGAAGTGGTGCCCAAGCAAGATTATGTAAACTTGGGATGGGAGGCACAAAGAATTGTCTCATATGTCCATTAAACGTACACATTGCTGGTTCCCCCTAAATGGAAAAACAAATAAAAATATTTGTTAAAATTTATATATTTTCTTCATGTTTCGTCAGCAAATTTTCCCCTGGACTAGAGGCAGCATGTAATTCACATTTTTTTTTTGGGAGTGGGGGTCCATAGACCAGGACACTCAGGGGGGCAAGGCAGTTTCACAGGAGGTCACATGCCCCCCTCATACCCCCTGTAGCAATGCCACTGGTCAGAGTTTGTGGACATAATGCCATGGACTGCTCAGTGATTGGGCTTTACAAACAGAGGCTGTAGATTCTCTACTAACATCATTTATATCTCAAAAGAAAGCTTTTTAAACGCCAAACTTATTTCTTTTTAACACCAAACTTATGAGTTAAAAATTCTATGAATACAGCCAGTTGTCTCCATCATGTATCGATTTTTCATCATAGCAATGCACTACTTATCTCTTCTTTCCACAACTTAGTTATTATCTAACTAGCTGCATTGTCAGGCAGTGATGTTTATATTATATTTATTTGCACAAAAGTGTCCAAGATACTCTGAGTAACATTTATAGTTTTATACCATTTGTTTTGAAAACAGAGACATGACAGCTCAATAAAAGCCATGGATTCCATATTTCTGAAATGACCATTTAGTACTCAACAAGCTTTCATTTACACTCTAAATAAGCATAATTTATTGTAGATTCCTTCATCATCTTTCTGACCAATTACAGTCCTTGAGCTGCCTTACTATCTTTCAAAAACAGTCAGTCCATACCACTATAATTCTTATGCCTTGGTAACGATTTGTCACATACTGAAATCAATTTGAGATCAGAGCTCTGCCCCATTTCACAATAAAATAAAAAATAAAATAAAGAAATAAATACATAAATAAAGACCTTATGCCTCAGCAGTTTTGACATTTTGTGACACAAAGTACTTATTAATGTATCTTCTGTTAGAGAAGTACTTAGCTTTATTGCAGTTGACAATTTATTTCAAATGTTGGTTGGCACTGGGGCATTAATCTATCTGATACTTTCCTGTTATGTATCTAGTGTTTGCTACTAAGCTCAAGGTTACAGTCAGTATGGTTAGGAAAATAACTGATATGATTACATAATTATTCGACTATCCAGCCAAATCCAGTATAGTCTGTCCATCCCCAAGAAGGCTGTGTATATCTATTACCAAACAACTCTGAGGGGTAGTTTGCAATTGGCATTTGTATAGGATAACTTAGGTCTTATTTCTTAGTAGGAACTAAAGTGAAGATGTCCTCAAATGTTGTCTCTAGACTGTGTGAATGCTAGACAGAGGTTTAGATTGCAGCCTAATGAAATGCATGCACCCCCACGTTCACTGCTCGCTATTTTACTGTGACACTTATTCATCTTCAGTAGTGCCCTAAAAACTTAATCAAAATTCAGGCTCATTTTATGGCTCTTGGTAATGCTATTTAGAATAAAATAAACCTGTGATAAGGAAAGCAGTTTAAGTATAACCTGCCATATTATCAAAACCAATCAGCTACAAGGCAGGAATGCAGTTTCATTAGAATTTGCCATACTTTAATTTCAAATGTTCAGGAAGGTTGAGGCCCAAATGATTTTTGAGCATCCTCACTGCCTCGTACTTTAGTATAGAAGTATAATCCCTGACTATGACCTGAACAGCTCAAGTTTCACTATTGGTCAGTCACTGAAGGATCTTGACATCAGAGATTGGGAGTTAGTGTCCCATGCCAGCTTGACCATCCTGGAAGGTTACAGTTGGTCTATTTCATTGAAATGCAAATGTATTTTGGGGGAAGGATGTCCTGTATGCAGAAGTAAATAGAATGGGTTTTGGTTTGATATCTGCAATGCGTTGAGCTTCTAGCAGCCTGTAGGGAAATATCCATGCTCTCAGGAGACGGTACTACATAGCTGTATTTCTTCAAGCATACATGTAACTGTCGGGGAAGGGTTTATGGCCCCATAGGTTCATAGGTATTTACTAGGCTATTGATATGTAAGGATCTTAAGAAGCTTAGTCTTACATTTCCATGGTAGCAACTAACCTTTATATTATGCATATGAATAGCTTTAGAGAAGTGAGAGACAAGGATATGCTAGGACTTTTACATATTTCCCCATCCATAAGGTGCTAATCCAGGGGTGAATTTGTGGTTATACATCCATTCTTCTGAACTAGAATTAATTAGAATAAGAGAAGCACTTTATTTGATATGGAGTGAAAGATGGTTCCACAAAACTGTTATTCTATGTGATATATTTACTTATCCATCAGTATGTTCTATTTACTTTGCAAAACAGATGAAGATCTCTTGATGACTTTTTATGATATTATTGGACTGATAAATGTGTACGAGGTCTGACAGAATACAATCTGTTGAACCTCTATATGGGAGAAAGATGTCCTCACTCAGTAGCTTGCATGATACTGAGAACAGAGACAATGCGTTCAAAAGGTCTGCATAGTTTTTATGATTTAGGCTCTTGATTGCCTTTTAATGAGAAAGCATCGTGGTCATTCCATTTTTGACAAGTGCTTGGACTCATACATAATGAAAAGGACATTATATTCAAAGACTTGCCTAATGAGTGCAAGCCACAGAGCAACAATTATACCCTGGACCTGGACGCAATGCTTTTAGACATAAGCAGGACTTCCTTGCATTGATGGATAAATGGTAGTCAAAGAACAGTTCATTGTCAAAATAAGTTCCCAGATCTCTAACTATAGGATCAATTTTCAGGGATATGTGTTCAGTGTAATAGTTAGGGGAGACATGCATGCCAAAGGATGCAATTATAGCACTTCTTGGCATGTAGTTTTATTTCATGGTTTTGACAACAACTATCAGTTTAGGATAACACTTCCTGGAGGATCCTGGAGTGCTTTGGGGAGTTTACAATGGCACTAAGTTAACAGTTGTCTGCAAACTTTGTCTTTCACAAACCATTAATATTAGCTTTACCCATAGGAAAGTAAACACCAAAGAGGATTGAGCAAAGGACTGAACCCTGGTAATCAGGATAAGATAAGGTCACCCAGAGTAACTTCCTTTGTTCTAATTATATACAATGTGAATGGGGTGTAGTGGCCCAGTGGAATTGTCCAACTACAAAAAAGTATTTTTTTTATTTGTTTGTTTTTCAGCTTTTAAGGATAGATCTAAAAAGATCACTCTTTTGTGTCTGCTCATATGAGACAATTGTATATATCTAAATCTATCTATATATATCTATATACTTACACACACATATATATATATATATATATATATATATATATATATATATATATATATATATATATATATATCTTACACATGCACACACATACAACCATAGCAAAGAAGGAAAGAAGACTTCCCTATGTGAATGCAAAGCACTTTCTTTTGGGTCAACATCCATCGCAAATCAGATGCTGAAAATGGTAAAGTGAAAAAAACATGACAAACACTATAAAAGTCCATTTGTTTCAGAGGTGTAAGACCTTAATGCTCTAAAAAATTATGCAAACCAAGTACTCGGCTGCACCACAGTGAAGAAAAAGGGAAAAATCCCCTGAAAAGTACGCCGTTATCTTGCACAAAGCAATACAATGTGGTGAAACTCACGTGAACATTATATTGCCTCACTAAAGCCACACAGGGGATGTAGTAATGCTATCATATCACTATGCCAGCAAAAGTCATGATAGTCAGTATAATGATCTAAAACAATGGGTTATTTCTCTTTGCAGACATGAGCATATATATATATATATATATATATATATATATATATACATGTATAGAGAGAGAGAGAGAGATAAATCATTTCAGCTGCTCATTATATACTTCTTTCAGCTAGAAGAGCAAGGCTAAATCAGGTATGTATTGGTATTTTAGAGTAGCCTTTCAACCTGCATGGAAACAGAAGAACTACATATGCATGGAGAGAAAATATACAAACTCTACACACTCAACAGCAATGAGACCAGAACCCTGGATGTTAAAGCTGTGAAATACATATATTAGCAAATGAGCCACCATACAAATACCTGTTGTGCCTTTTGTCGTATTATTTCAAATTTCATTATGAACATTTTTACAAATTTTCTCTATCTTTAGACATTGAAGCAAATGCTAAACTTTGACATTGCTAAGCAATATAAATGTCTAAATGCACAGAAGTGTACGATTAGTCTCTGATTTGTGATTTATATTTCATAATCTTTATATTAGTATAATAGATGACATGATGTAATAAAGTAATGATTTTCACTATGCCAGCTACTTGAATGTTTAGTAATTTACTGTCTGTCCCACTGCTACTTCATTTGATATGTAACACTTACAAATGTAATACTTTTAATGACTTACTATAATTCTCATTTAAAATATGAGATTGCATGATTTGCTGGTTTACATTCAGCATAGTAACTCATTAGATGGACCTATGTAATATAGATGGAGGATGGAGAGAAGGGAGAAAAAGTAATTTAATATTGGGGGGGGGGGGCAGAAATAATAAAGATGCAGTTGTGCTCATACATATGGCCTGCTTTTATTAAGTTTCTAGATGCAGGCATTCAATTAAAAAATACCGTTTTAAGGCTAACATATCTTAAAACAGCAGATCTTTAAAGTACTGTTGATGTTGCTAAATTTTATATTTTGATAAAAAAATGTCAGCTTGTGTTAGACTTCAAGCTTGGCAACATATGCACTAGCATACGGAAACTGATATATAACATATTCATCTCTGCAATTAGTAATGAAATTTGAAAATTAATGCTTACCCTCCTTAAAACATTCTCTTATTATCAATATGAATATGAATATCATTCCCCATTCTCTTTCTAGTAAGTAGATTTATGCTATACAAGCACTAGTATTTGCATACTTTATTTTCATAACTTAATGGGAATAAAGCAAAGCCTGGGCAGAATAGTATTACTACAGCCTCTGTTGATAACTGTCACCATTATCTGCCAGTAACATCTATCTTAGTAAACAAAACGTTGCAAATCTTTTTTGTCAGCATGCATGCAATGCCACAGTATCATAACCCATTCTTCCTCTTGTTATCCATCACAAAATCATTATGTAGCCAGCCCTTTTTAGGCAGTTTATACTCTGCAGAATTCCTGCCCAGCCTTCTTCAATATGAGCAGGCATTAATTTTGTTGCCAAAAGGGGGCCTTTAGGCTGACAGTGTGACAGATTGAATGTAATTGTTCAGCGAACACTGGAAGGCTAGAGAAAAGGTTCCAGACATGAGATGGAACATGGCTGTAACAAAAAGAGCAGCTCTGTCAGTATGTCCTGACAGAATCATGTCTGGGGAAATGATGGTATTTCTTTTAAAGCACTTACTAGGACAATTATTATTAACCAAGAGACTGTAGAAAGCTGGCAGTTAAGACTCCAGGAAGGCAGAATTCATACTTAACTTTCAAATGCTAAATTAGCCTTAGAGAACTAAGATATGCCTTTCATTCTGACAGTCTGAATTCAGCTGCAGTTTCAAGAAGGAATGAGAACAATAAAGTGTCACACACAAGTTATCATTGGACGCAGACAAAGACCAGACAAAATGTAGTCTAAGGCCTTATGCAACAGTGATCTAGGTGGCCAAAAATGCACATATGTAAATAGCCAGTCAGCACTATAGTGAGATGAAATAACACACCATGTTACTATTTTACAAGACTGATATTTTTCCATAATTTAGGAGCCAGATGTAAAAGTAAAGCACTTAATTCTAGCCTCTTTTTTAAGTGTCATTGTCATTTGGAATATCTCATACTAAACTGCAATGGCTTTACTTGAAATGCTTCCTACTGTGCAGTTAGTGAAAATTGAGGAAACAAGTTAAACACTCTATGGTCCTACAATGTAATAATGTGAAATGTACATTCCTTAACATGTTAGTCATTTTTTTTTAATATTTCGTTAATTACATTTTTAACAGTTTGTCTTCAAATCTGCATAAACTCTCATTTGCTCAGGTCCCCTTCAATAAACACATCACACCGAATGACATTTGCTGACCTTTATTAAACCTCCATAACATAGCTTTGATCAGCAAAATTTATTAATTACAACTGGACATAGTATAGCTGATTCTAAAAAAAAGCATAAACATCCTTGAAATGTTAATCAGGACAGTGTGCCTTCTCATCCTGCCCCAGTAAGCAGCGTCCATACCTCTGCTCACTTACTTTACTTATGAAGCAGCGTCCAAGACTCACTTCATATCCCATTTATTGAATTACCAATCCAACCAAATAATTCAGGATGACATGACCTTACTCATCCTGCCCCATTAAGCAGTGTCCTTACCTCTACTTGCTTACTTTACTTATGAAGCAGCGTCCCCATCTCAACCAAGATGTAGTAAGTTCACTTAAACTTGTCACCCATGCAACTACAGTTCTATACCCAAATTATTAACCCCACCCAAAATCACCAAAGTAATTGGACAAACTGCAACTGCGGGACTCCAAAAGCTTAACATCCTTAATCTGCTGCTTGTCCTGGCCTTTCCCTTAAGGCTTTTCATCCAGTATGATACCTATAACGCCAGTAAGGAATCGAAATCTGGCCTACATCTGCAAAGAAAGCCAAAATCATGCTTTGCCTAGGCCTTCTAACTTCTATGATGACAGCGACGCACCAAGTTCCTGAAATATACTAAAAGCACCCACATACCTACAATGCTTCCTAAAACCCGATCTACAAAATTCAGTCCAAGCACAAGTGAAATGGCCCATGTGCCCCTCTGCCTAAAACTTTACCCTGGTATGTGACATTATCAATACCTACTTGAAGGGCAAGTACATCCTCCCGAAGATACCACACCTTTGGAACAAACTCTAATGACCGAAGAATCAACCATAACAACCTGCTGCCACCATCTGTGAGCTCATTGTGTAAACACCCCTCACAGCACCACTATCTTGTTTTGAGTAATTCCTGAGACTTCCCTTGCAGTCTTCCTCACCATTCAATCCCCATTTCCTTCAGGTTACTGAGTCACACCCAAAGTTGACTTCCTAGTGTAACCATGCCACTTCCTAGATCTTTGGCCAACAAACTCTGAGCTTCATCATCTGCAGCTCACTGTGCATCACTGCCAAAGCTGCACAGCCCAACACAGAACCACCACCTGCAAAGAAAAAAACAAATGTAAATATCATGACATAAAGTTACAGAAGAAAGCCCTAAAGAACTTGGAAACAAGGTCAAAGACAGGGCAATTTAAAGTAGCATCTTTCAACTAGGACTTCTCCTAACCTTTGGATAGCCTAAACTATGAATGGTTTTAAATCTGAGTCCATATCCACACATTCTGTAACAGTTAAAATGTACATTCAGTCCTTTTGCATTTAACTCCTACCCCTAATTGGTGTTATTCTATTATTCTAGCTAGTAATACTAGAAGTGATCTTTGTATACTTCACTCTGGCATACCTTACTGCAAACCACCTCAATAAACCCAATGTCAGAACTGATACTCTTATCAGTAATATGCCCAGTAAGCATTCTACTTGGTATCTACCAAATACTGGGACCGTATTAACACAAATTTTCTGAAAGGTATGAAGTCTGTCATTATTTCCTAACTTCAATCATAATGCCCAGCCAGTAACATATTAAGACTAAACCATTCGCTCTTATGACTGAAACTCTGCACATTATGTTTGTTAAGGATGGCACCTCAATCAGTATGCCAAACCCTGATATATGCCCTCCCTGTACCACCTGAATTAAGCTAGCTGACCAATCTGAGGACTTTGTAGCCAACTTCCAACCAAAACATCATTCAAACTGGTCATTATAAGTCACCAATATCTGCATTTCAGTATTGCTGCCATTAAATGAACCTAGCACATACCACCTCTGATCGTGACCAAACAGCGACAGTACAGGATTCCAATTTGCCTTCACAAATGCATCTTATTCCTGTAAAAGTATGCTAATGGCTTTTAAACATTATCATCTCAGAAGAGTCAGTCATTTTCTGACATCCCCATCCTACTCAGGCGTCAAAAACTTAATAGTAATAATAAAACCCGAAGAGACAAATTAAAATGATTTCACCCAAAAAAAATCAGCCAAAATATTCCTGCTTAATACACACACATGCACACACTCCTGCACCCTAGCCATGTGGAACTGAATACACTGTTAAAGATCACCATTTAAGGGCTCAAGGTGCTTTCACCTACATATAGCCCCCCCCCCATGCCCACCAGCAATTATACCCACATTGCTGATGGACATCCCTTATTGACATGAAGAAGTAAGTTACATGTACTTTGTTAGCAGCTTTGGATGAAGCACATTAAATATAAAATCATTAGTGTCATACCATAAAATCCATCCAGTTGCATCCCAGTTAAATGGAAATTATGAAAACACCAGCGATATTAACAAACTGACAACATATGCTAAGTCAATATGCACAATTCTTGCAGCAGTAATGCCATCTGAATAAATCCGCATTAATTAAATAAGCATGATTGCTAATGCAGAAGATGCTGCTGGCAAAACAACTTTGCATTACAGTGCTTGTAGAACACATGCATCTCATTTGAATCCTTATGGTTCTCTGTCATCAAGAATGCCTGTCTCTTCTGCCATCAGTAAATGCAGGCCGGAACCAGCTAATAATCCTGTGTTGCCATAGCCTCCCCACCACAAAAGTGGCAGTTCAACCTTCCGTAGATGCTTATAAGTTTATTCTCTTGTAGACATTGAGAAGGGAGGGTGGTTTAATTAGGTATATATATATATATATATATATATATATATATATATATATATATATATATATGTATAGGTCTACTTCTTTTGACCTAACTTTCATTTGCCTGGCACTCATTTGCCTGACCCCATTTGACTGAAATTTCATTTGCCTGACACTTCATTTGACTGACAAGTATTATTAGCAAGAAAATGGAATATGCCCCCTTCCCCACTGTAGTGCGATCCTGGAGTTAGAATATATAGTTAGGGGGAGTGTGGGGGGCACAGCCCCCCACAATGGGGGGTGTGGGGGGTGAAACCCCCCACTTCATTTCATACGATATTGTTAACTTTTGATGTAATATTGCTTAGTAAAAGAAAAGTAAGTGAGGGGCTTCGCCCCCCACACCCCCCATTGTGGGGGGCTGTGACCCCCTACACCCCCCTAACTATATATTCTAACTCCAGGGTCACACTACAGTGGGGAAGGGGGCATATTCAATTTTCTTGCTAATAATACTTGTCAGTCAAATGAAGTGTCGGGCAAGTGAAGTGTCAGGCAAATGAAATTTCAGTCATTTGGTCTCAGGCAAATGGGTGTCAGGCAAATGGGAGTTAGGTCAAAAGAAGTAGACCCATATATATATATATATATATATATATATATATATATATATATATGAGACATACCTCAACTTTGGTCTACTCTAAAGTGATAAAATTCAGTCTATGACAAGTAGTGAGGCAATGATATAAGCACACCAACCAACAAAGCACCCCTGCCAAGATGCAACTCTGTCAACTTAACAGATCGTATAACCATAATCGGGTTATATTTTAAAGTTGCTCAGGCGCTCCTCCCTCAGTGCCCCTGTACCTGCTCGGACTAAACTGTTACCACAGTAAACACCACAGTATAAGCCTAAAGCCCACGAAAAGAAATTTGTAGTTCTCTCAACCTCCTGAACTGGTGAAAACTACTGACCAAACCACACCCACCAATGAACCACAATTCCTCCACTGACCAGACCAAAATCTCCAACCCAAACTAGGGACAGTCTTTTTCTCTCTCTTTTTTTTTTTTCTCCAAATTGGAGTTGCATTACCAAAGAGCTTTCTGAAAGGTACAGATTCTGGCATGTAACTGTTTGACCTTTATACAGCAGAGGGTACTCTTCTGAAGGAACCAAGCCATGGACAAGGTACAAGTATGGGGTAAACCATACTAAATAATACATTGACCCCCCCACCCCCGCGCACTGTTCCTCCCATCCAACAGTAGCGCAATACCTGGCAACAATGCCTGGCCAAACTGGGAGGATACAGGTGCTAAATTTAACCCCACCCTACAGCTGGATTGTAACTATCTGGCTGTAAAATAACAAAGTAGCAGTAGCAACATCTGAACCTTCATACAGCCGTAGTCAAGCTATGTGCATGTGCAAATGCCAGCAGTCATTTGTGGGCATCTCACAGTCCCAGAAACCTACTTCTGCTAATGAAATTTAACAGAGACTGGAAAAGTAATGTCCCCACCACCACTACTGCCTGCTGACTTCCATTAAAGCTCCACCAACTAAAATGGCCATTATAACAGCTGGCTCTGAACACCCATGCTTACTGCACACAAGAAACGCTATACGCAGCACCCTGCAAACACTGACCCAAGTAAAAACCACCAGAAGCCATCACCACCAAGCCTCTGAAAAGCCACAAAACCCTCATGGTACCCAGAATTAAGCCAATAAACTGGACCACAAACATGGACCTCCCACCATTCAAGAGAAAGAGAGGGAAGAAGAAAAAAAAATCCATATAATCAAACTCTCTGCCACTACTCCACAGCCTGAAACAGTCCAGCCGACTTCTACAAAGTGAAATTAATTATAACCACCACCCTTCCACCTACTGGCTCCCCTCTTCCGTCGATACAGTAAGAACCAGGAACACTACCCTGCATCTGATTAAACAATAGCTCGTACATGCTGACCCCTGCCATCCACCAATATCCAAAGGCTACCTTTCTTCCTGGTATGCCTACAGGTCATCATGGGTGTACCCTGCCTTAGCAAGTTCACACCAAAATGTGATTACTTACCCAGCTACACTTGTCTAAACCCCTTAAGCCCTTCCCCACCCTTACCTCATTTCCTCCCAATCATCTCTCCCTCCATTTAACCCTTTCATCTCCCCAACCTACTTAACTCCCTCTACTATATCCATCTAACACTGCTTGAAGATGTCCCTGGACAACTTGGTTTGTTGCCAAACCTCATTTGTGATGCTTGTTTTTCTTAGACAAATAATCTGTACTTTTAAGCAATGTAACTCATAACTAAAATAGGTAATGATTCATATGGTAAGCCACAGATCATGTCTCTGTTCCTGTTCATTAAATTACTGTTAACTGTAAGGCAAACTACTGAATAGGGTTAGGAAAGGCAGTTATATGCTTTCACAATCTTCATCTCAAAACACATAAATGTACTTGGCTCATATGCTTCTATGTAGTGCGGAATGTTTCTTGCATCCTAATTGAGTTCCTGAATGTCTTGGTGCACTGGAGATATAAAACCTATATCTATGGTAAATTACAATTCCTTCATGCATCCTTACCATTTTGATCCTGCTTAACTTCACAAAAAAGTAAATGTTTATCATGGGGGTGTTTCAACCCTCAGCCAATTAACATCACACAAATAAAAACAACTATTATTAACACAAAAACCTACCTCTCTTGTTTATGATTGTTAACCTCCTGAATACCTACCGCTTGCCTCTGATTCTATTGCATACCATGCCAGTATACTTACCAATAGATTACTATCCAAACAATATGTTTCATCATTATGGAAAAAAAAATCATACACAATACCTTAAATAAAGCTGTCTCTCGAAAGAATCTAGGTTCAGACATATTGCTGTCCTATTACCTGTTTACGAAATAATGGAGAAATGTATACAAAGGCAACCTTTGCATCACATCCCTTCTAATAAATTACTGTCCTCTGCAAAGCATGGCTTTCATCCAGGCTGTAGTAATGAAACTGTTGTTCTATCCTTCTTCAGTATTATCAGTCTAAGCAAAAATAAAGGCCTCTTTGCTGTTTCATAGGTTCATAGGTTCATAGGTTCATAGGTTCATACTAGGCTATCTGCCCTAGGGCATTTATAAGCCTATCCAGAGTGTGTTTGGCTTTCGCCACCCATTTTAAATTAATTTTGCTATGCCCTTTTTCGAGGTTAGTATACTGTGCCTCTGTCTAACAGTGACACAGAAGTGATACCCGGGGTAAACTTACGATCTCCCATCCACTCATCAAGATTCCTCTTGAAGAGAGTCAATGAGGGACTCTGCCTAACCTGGACTGGGATTTTATTCCAGAGTGAAGGGAGCCTCTGGGTTATGAATCTGTCCCTCCAGCATGTCCTATTTATTTCAGTGCTGAGGTTCAAGTCTCTCGAGCGCATAGCTCGATGGGATTTGGATTTTCTGAGGTGCAGCATGTCCATTAATTCGGGTTGGACATGGCTTTATACGTCAGGCACAGATCGCCTCTGAGTAGGCGGTATGCCACTGAGTAGAGCTGGAGTTTCTTTAACTGGGCAGCATATGGCATCTGTTTGAGCCCTTTGATCCTCTTGGTGAGGTACTTTTGGGGTCTTTCCAGTTGCTGCAGGTGTCTGGTAAGGTACATCCCAAAAGGGGCATTGTACTCAATTATGGGCCTGATGAGGGATGAGTAAACAGGCACGATGACCTCCCCTGATCTAGATGTGAATCCCTTCATGATTAGGTGGGCTATATAAAATGTTTTTCTAACCACTTTGGCCACGTGGTTGTCAAATGAGAGATTGCTATCAAATTGGGTCCCCAGGTGCCTAATTACTTCTTCTGTACTTAATGGATTACCACCTATGTGGTAATTTGTGGGCACTTTGTTTTTGCTAAAGGGGATGACTATACACTTTTTGGCATTTAGCTTGAGGCCATGGCTCTGGCACCAGTTGTCTGTTTCTATGAGGCCCTTTTGGAGGATGCTTGTGTCGGCTGGAGAGTCGATTATGGCACCCAGTTTGCAGTCATCTGCGAACTTGGTCAGCCACAGTCCTTCCATGTTGGCCTGTACCTCCGAGAAATATATACCAAACAAGAGAGGTCCCAGGACTGAGCCTTGTGGGATGCCATTTGTAACTGGTTTGGAGTCTGACATGGCTCCAGCAATTCTAACCATGTGGGTTCTGTCCTTGAGCCAGTTTGCAACCCATCTAGTGACATAGGGGTTTATATTTAAGCTGGTGAGCTTATCTATAATGCCCGAGTGGGGTATTGTATCGAAAGCTTTTGCGAGGTCCAGGTAGGGTGTGTGGACCACCTTCCCCTCGTCAATGGCCTTGGTGACTGTTTCAAAGAAATCGACCAGGTTTAAGAGGCAGGATCTGCCCTTAACAAAGCCGAACTGGGTAGGATCCAGTGTCTGTAGGTCCCCAATATCTTTATTTATGAGGTCCATGATGATCCTTTCCATAGCTTTGCAGACCAAGCTAGTCAGGCTTATGGGGCGATAGTTTCCAGGATTCATTGAGGCACCACCTTTGTGCAGTGGGATCACTGTTGCTGTATGCCACTCTTTGGGTACATATCCTGTAGTAAGGCTGAGATTGAACAGTAGTTTTATGTTTGGTTTAGCTCTTCTTGGAGTTCATGTAGGACACAGCCTGGGACACCGTCTGGTCCCACTGATGCTGTGTTTTTTTGCTTTGGAGAGGGAAGCTCTTACCTGAGCATCTGAGATGTCAGGGGGGCAGCACTCTGCTGGGATAGATATTTGCCCTTTTGGTGGGGGGGGGGGGTTTGCGCTGAACCTGTCAGCTAGGATATTGGCAATGTCTGTGGGTTTGGTGTATTTTTTGTCATTTTGGACTAATTCTGAGCATATCTGGGAATTCCCACCCAGGTTCCTAACATAACTAAAGAAAGCCTTGTGATTGTCCTTAGTGTCCTGTGCAATTTTTCTCTCGAAGCTGGCCTTAGACGATTTTATGAGTGCCCGTAGTTTTTTGCTAATACTGATCAGAGATGCCTTCCCTTTTTGGGATTTTGCTCTATCATGTAGTAGCTTCCTCCTTCTATTGTATAGTTTGTTTATGGCTGGGGTCCACCAGACAGGACGTCTGCCTTTGAAGGATTGGGTATTGGTTTTATTTGGGATTGCATGATCCATGCATTCCTGAAGGTGTTCATAGAATGCATTTATAAAGGATTCTGCGGTCTGGGCCATATTTTCCACAGGCCCGGGGGCTTTGAAGTATTCCACCTCAGTTTTGAGGAGTGTGAAATTTGCTTTAGAGAAGTTTTTCACTGTAGTTTTCTGGGCAGGGTGTGGGGTCAGGATGTGAATATCCAGTGAGATTAGTTTATGGTCTGATCTTACCAGTGAGGGATACACTTCTGGTCTGGAGCATAGAGTCCCCATGTTGGTGATGATCAGGTCCAGTATGTTTTCCCCTCTTGTGGGAGTGGTAACAAGTTGTTCCATAGCATTTGAGTTTATAAATTCTAGGAACCTTTGGGCTAGGGTGTTGGAGCTAGAGTAATGCTCCCAGTCTATGTTTGGGTAGTTGAGGTCGCCCAATATAATGGTGTTTTGAGAGACCTTCATATTTTCCAGTGTTCTCAGGAAGGCTGAGTGGGGTTCCTGGGTTTGGGAGGGTGATCTGTAGCAGGCTATAAACTGGAAGGCAGTTTTACCCACTGTTAGTTGCACATGGATAGTCTCTGGTGCTTCGTGCTGTGCCACCAACCTGGAGGTGTGGGTATCTTTGACGAATATTGATACTCCCCCCTCCTTTTGTGGTTCGGTCCAAGTTTTGGGGCCAAACAGCATGGTATGAGGTATAACCTGGTAGTGCTGGGGTGCTCTCGGGAGCCTTGAACCAGGTTTCTGTTACTGCATAGATATCAATGTTCTCCATGCTAAGGAGAGTTTCGAGTGCGTGCATCTTGAGGTTTAGACTTCTGGCATTGAGTAGCATTACTCTTAGTTTCTTATCCCTTGTGATACCTAAGGAGGTGGGTTTGTCTTTTGAGCCTTGCCTAAAAAAGGCACTATGGGGGTAGCAAGAGCCTTTGCCAATATCTGAAAGCCCAGGGGTGACAGGTGCAAGCCATCCCTAGCGAAGCATCGTGGCTTGTCGAGCATGTCATCCCAGGCTGACAGGCATTGGATCCCCTTTGAATGACACCAATACTTAAGCCAACTGTTGAAATTGATCATCTTGTCTTCATATTGTAGCATCATTCTTGGTGAGGGTAAGATGCTACTCAAGGTCAGGGTCATACCGGCCTGGGCTACATGCTCAGAGAGCTCCTCTATGTCTCTTTTCATGTAGTCTCAGGTCATTCACACCAGCATGGACAATGCTGGTGTGAATGACCAGCATGGACAATGACTGAGTCATATTTGTACATGCCTTGGAGTGACCTAAGTGCTTGTGTTATGTGACGGATCCTAGCGCCCGACAGGCAGCTCACTGTGACTTTCTCCTTGTTCAGCCTGGTGAGCGGGACGTCAGTGTACCTGACGATAGAGTCACCTATTACAAGTGTATCAGGTGTGTTGTTTAGCCTTAAGGGCTGTGACTGTTCGGCACACTGGCTTTGTGAGCTATGTGTTGCACATGTTTTGTTTTGGGGTAGCGGTTGCTTGGGTGTCTGCTTTGGAGGTCTCTGCTGCTTAGGCAAATTTTTATTTAGAGCCTCCGAGTATGTTTTTGTGTGTTTATGTGTTTGGTTTGCTGTCGTGGTAGGTCTATGTGAGACTGGAATTGTAGTGAGTGTGGTTTCCTTCTCCTCCTGACTGGTTATGCCAGTACTGAGTTGAGAGAGCTTAGCCTCCAGTTTGGCTATATGGTTGCATCTCTCACATGTGTTGGAATTTGTTGGGAGGAGGAGAGGGTTGTCTGTGTACATGAGGCAGTTGTAACATTGCCTCAAGATTCCCAGATTCACCAGCTGGACCAGAGAGGAGATTGACAACTGACCTTTGGACATGCTAGAATAGAATTGGGAATTCCTTTATAATTGAAAAAAAGGGCCAATGGGGAACAAGGTACTCAAGGGAAGTTTGTGAGGGTGTAGTGCTTTTAATTTTTTAGTGCTGACTTATATAATTGCTTTAGTGAGCAAGTGCCAGGTAACTTAAATGCAATGTGTTACAGGTAACTTAAATGCAAAAACGACAAACAGTAACTTTCTTTCAAGTGAAACAAGGAAATAAGTACAGTAAGCAATGCAGATATCACTAGGAATCCACAGAAGTGCTGAAAAGCCACGTTTGAGGTAGAATTAGCGTTTCAGGGAAATAACAAGCAAACAAACAACAAGCATACAAACAAAGCTAGATTCAGTAGACCTGGATCTAGTCTATGCTACAGCAAACAAAGTGTACCAATTTCAGTAAGAAGCAGTTCAAATATGCAGGCACTATAAGCCTTTAACCAGAAATTCCCAGCTTAGAAGGGCAGAGTCCAGCCTCTCCTCCCACAAGAGTGCAGACCACGAACCTTCTTAATGTAAAATAACTGGCCTGAAGCCCAAGTGCTTAAACCAGAACTAATACACTTTTAGAATAACAGACACTGAGCCCTCAATCAGCAGTTCCCAACTTAGAAGGATGTAAGCTACCTGTCCTGCCACCACAGTGCAGGCCACAAACCTTCCTAATGTAAAATAACTGGTCTGAAGCCCAAGTGCTTAATCCAAAAGACTTTCATCTTTTTACATGGTTGTAAAGCCTAAGATACCTACCTTACACTCTATTTATTGAATAGACTATCCATAGTAGACCTCAGCCTTGAACTGTGTTTATGGTAACTGGGGAAGGGCGACAAAGTAATGTGATACTGGAGTGGCTGCAGTGGGGGGTGGGGGGTTGGTGCTGGCTCATTACCTTGCCTACAGCCCCTTTGACCATGATCTGGCTCTGCATCCCAAACATTATCACTTAAGTATGGTTGATGAGGTTTGCTGATGACTGCATGCGGGGTACTATCATCGTCTAATCCACTGAAACCAATTAGGTCCAACAAGGTGTGGAATTTGAATAAATATGGTATAACAAAAAAAGTTTCAAGTCAAATGCCAAAATGTGCAATATAACAGCATTCAACAAAAAAGCTGATCCCATCTTTTACTTTACAAATGCTATTCTTCTTCAGTAGATACAGTCATATGACACCTGCCTACTTATGTGAAAAGATCTCTCAACTGATTATTAACTTTTAGCCATAGTCAAGAAATGCTTTTAACCATTCTAAATAGTTTCTAAAGGGATATCCTGCTGATCTTAGGAAGCCATCCTACTGCTGTAGCCTTCCTTATCCAACCAGTCAACAGATACAACGTGCTCATTGGTATGTACAAATCCAAGCATATCACTCATGTTGAAAGGCTCCAAAATGTTCTACCTAAAAAAATTAAAGACCTTAAATCTTTGAACTATCCTGACATGAGCATTAGTTTGACTATCTTTATACGCAGTAGCTTTCCATTTTCTCAAGTATGACGTCTTGCTTTATGAGCCATAAAAGACGCAAATGTAATTTAAGTACTATTTAAAAAAAATTCTGCAAACATCCTCACTAGGGACCTAAAGTAACAATTGTTTTGCATTATGATATTAAATTATAGACTATACTTCTACTGATAACTGCAGTGACAACTGGAGACACACTCAATTGTAATGAGTTAATCCTACACCGGAACATAAACAAGACAAGTTGAAGAGGTAACTTCCTAACACAGTTTGTTTCTGGCCTACAGAACAAATTTCTCCTACAGGTCAAACAAAGTCCTGCTCTGGAACATTTAAGGCTAGCCTTGATTGGATGAGCAGACACAAATTTACACCAGGCATATTATATAAGGCCATGGTCAATTTGTGCAAAAGCAGCACTGAGTTCTTAACAGGGATGTCAAGACTTTTTGGGTTTATATGCTTAGAGGCATATGTGGCTATGTAACTTAGGGTTCCACGGTCACTTCCTAGTATTACTCCTGTGTTCCTACATAGCAAATAAATAAGACTCCGTGTATAAATATGGTACTAATGCAATGTATTCCCTTCCTATTGAATAAGTTAACAATATATGTCAAACAAAGTCTCATATGGTGTAGTAGAAAATCACTGTGGCTATCGTGTGTAAGGTCCTGGGTTTGTGACTTGCAAAGGCTGATTATTTCAGGGGTCCAGGTAAGTAAATACTGTGGGAAGAGATAGCCAGGGAATTGTTATGGTTAGGCTTGTATAGGCCCTAGGGCCAATAGCCTAGTACCAATCTATGAACCTACTTCGGTTACCTTTAAGGCAAGTCTTGGTGAATGGATGGGTAGCCATAAATTCATATCAGGATAATTATGCAACCCCCTGATTGATATGGAATGTGAATACAATTAATTGCTCAAAACAGGTGGCAAAGTATATTGACTTAAAGGTGTCTTTGGCTAAATATGTTATGGTCCCCGTGATTGCCTAGTATTGTTAATATGTTCATACGGTCTGATAACTATATTGATAGGCATTACCTTGTGACTAAGAGCATATAATTGAATTTTTAGCAGATCAGTCAGAGTTATGACTTTCAAGGGATATAGGCAATGGATTCATATCACATTAGTCCCCTGCCTCTTTATATAGACATTTTGGAAACCACTGAGTTGTTTAAGCTGAGCCATTATCAAGCCTACTTGGCCAGGTAATGTAGTTTACTGACAAATCAAATGACTGAACCAATTTCAATGTGCCTATATGTCGTTTCATAGATTAACTTGTGTTTGATGGAATTTTGGGAAGGCATTAAATCATGCTTAATCAATGTTTGACATTGTTGTTGTGGATGTTTGAAAAATTTAGAGTATGAGAAATCCCGTTAAATTACTATAGCGATATATAACTGAGCTAAGTGTGTTGGATCATACTCAGCTCTCCGTTTCCTTGTATAGGATATTACAACACAATAGTAGTTTAAATTATAACAAATTAAGTGTATAATCAAGTGTTTTGTATAGCTGATAGTCATGACCAACCAGTGAATCTATATTTCACTTACTGTAGTAAGTTTTTTGTACTGTAGTAAGTTTTGTTGTTCTGTTTAATATAATTAATATTAAGCTGACATATATTTTTTGTCTTTTTATAGATTAAAAAAAAAAAAAGAAAAGAAAACTAAACATGCAGGAGATGTTAAATTAATCCAAAGCCATACTTACTCAATAAACCAAGATAATAACAAGCAAAACTCAGCAACTACATCCACGTCTGAAATGGCTAGCCCTTTCACATTAGGTAGTTTGAATAACAAAATAAATCTCCTAAAATAATAACATAGAAACAACTACCAAAATGAAAAATACATCACCTGTCCTGGCCAAGACATTATGATCTATTCTCATCTTTACTAGAAATAACTTAGAAATTGTTACATAGTCATGAGCTTCATTTTGTTGTCATATTTTCTAACTATTGTTTCATTTCTTAACATAGTTTATTGGCATGTGGGCAGCCTTTAACCAAAACAAGATTTTTAGCTTATCCAAAACATATAGCCTAACTGTTAATTGCAGCACTCAGAGCAAATGTCACACAGCCATCTCACTATCTATAAAGACACTTCAGTCGATCACTATTAGGTAGTCTTTAGTACACAGCTGACTCCAACTATAAAGGAATGAGGACTTATTGGCTATAATCTATTTTTCTTATTATTGATTAAAAAAATCACCAACAATTTCATAAACTTTCTAAAGTGTATAATGACTAAAATCCTTGTTATAGCAAGAAAATAATGAGGTGAGTAATCGCTAACCTAAGATACCAAATTACTGATTTGGGGAAATTGAGAACAACTGCATGCATCTTAATGGAGGTGTACAACAGTCACTGTTCTTTTCCAGTACTTGCAGTTGGGAAAAGATTGTATTATCGAAGGTAAACACAGATATATTTACATAGAAAATAAATCAATATTTAGTGTTTTTAGAGGCATTGTTAAAAAATCTACCATGGCATACACATATTCATTGTGCAAAAGTGTAAACTCACTGAGTGTGTGTACTCTGTATTCATGGTCATCAGTCCCCCTTTTTCCCATTTTATTACATGGGGTCAGGGTGTCATGTTAACTGCCCCCATCTCTCTCAATTCAATGCCACACTCCTGACTTCTTTGGTACTCATGCCTAACTGTAGCAGAACTTCTTTCACACAATCCATCCACCTCTTTGCTGGACATCCTTGTTTCCTCTTAATGTTTTACTGTCTGTCCCAAATCTTCTTCGCCAGAAATCCTAACCTCTGACCGAGGCCTGTTTGGAGTTTGCATGTTCTGCTTGTGTCTCTTTGCGGTTCCTCCTACCTCCGAAAAACATGCTGAGTGTTTCCATCTCAAACTCACCAATGAATGGAGCTGTGGGCAGCAGCACAGATCCTACATGGTGCACCATAGGGAAGGGGGAAGAGTGGTACAGACCAACCACTTTGGGCATCTACTGTGGTGGCAGTATCCTCAATGTAGGAGAACACAGATCACACACTGCATATCGTGGTAGGGCTAACCACTTGATGGTGTAAAATATGGCTCTAGGTAATTCAGTCATGTTGACTCATGTCATCAAAATGGGTATGGGTAGTTACCAGTGATAAGTGGATTGAGGACCCTGCCTACTCCAACCTATGCTAGGGACCAATGCCAATGATGGGAAGGGTGTATGTACCCCTATTGAACAGTGTGTGTCCACCATAAAGCCCAGCAGCCCTGGATCAATAAGTTATTGGCCGGATGGTATTTAAGTGCTTAGCCTGGGTTACCTGAGATAGCTCTGTTGAGTGAAAGCTGGATGTAAAACCAATTAACTTGCCAAGCATGAACTGACTGTACTATGTATTGTACATCCAAATATTCAGGACTGTAATTGATAGATAGGGATTGTGGTCCTTAATGGAGGTGTACAACAGTCACTGTTCTTTTATGAGTGGTAAACAGAAGTGTTTTTTTATTTATTTATTTATTTATTTTTAATTAGGTAAGTAAATTGGTCATGTGACCTTTTTCAGCAATAATCCTGGTGCCTAAGCATAACATTTTACAGCATTTACAACATGGTACAATATAACATGAAAATCACATAAATGTGATTAATTCTTTTGTTATAGTTGTACACATAACAATGCAATAATTGCATCAATTGCAGTGAACTATTGTTACAGATAAAACAAAGCACACACTTGTTCAACATGACAATTCCAGAATGAGGATTGCATCAATGTGAGTACATTGCACACAATGATTAACATGTGCTCCAATGTTCAGTTTATTCCCAACTCCCATTTTTGGCCTAACAGCAGTTGTACTCTACTGTATTGAATGAATTTACAGTAAGTCATAGTAGACAACACCTATATATGGGAAGATTATATTCACAGTCCTCAAAAGCATTGTTGCCAAAGCAGAAGACCTTGCCCAAAACTGATAAACCCACAATCCATCAAAACTTTGCAGTGAGCTATAACATGGGTCCTGCAGGTGGCTGGTCCATGTTTCCTCACTTCTTCATAGTCAGTGAATGATGTTTAAATATGTTTTCTTCAGCATTCTATGAGTCACTCAAAAAATAGTCAATGAAAAGTGATTCAGCCTTTAGTAAATACATGTCCCCTGCTGTATTTCAACTTTGTCATCATAGCCGACTGATTCATAAAGACATATCAGTGGCTGAATAAATACATATGCCAGGTTTCTTTACAAGAGAGACTAGCAGCATGCCAATTTTTTTTATTTTGGACACTTTACAGTGGACAGTTTAAAAATGCATGCTCAGAGTATAACTTAGCATGAAAATATAAAGAAAATAACTGAAGTTATTCAGGCAAAAAATACAATTATTAAGAAATAATAAATCAGCACAATCTTCTTGTAACTGAGATGCAGTGTGTCTCCTAACCACAATGAAGTGCATTAGTGTGCTGTTATGAGTCTGAGTTCCAATTTCAGGGAATGCTAATTGCGTCTCAGGGAGAACAACACCACCTAGTACTCATATGGTGATACAAAACAAATCCCCTCAGCATATTTAAGTCCATAATCCCTGCAAGCTCCTATGATCATCTGAACAACTATGCAAATTCAGTTTTTTTAGGTCACATTAATCCAGCATTATAATACTTAATTTTTTAATGCACTGACCCAAAAATTCACACTTTATACATTTCCTTGCAGAGACAAATGAGGGTCATGTGTATCAAATTTCAATGTAATAGCTTTTTTTTTAACTTTCAACTTTAAAATAACATTTTTAATTTGTGCGTGAAGTCACATTCTCAGAAATGTGTGAATATGTTTGCGACATTTAAACCTGGAGGTAGTATCAGATAAACGAAGTAGAAATTCGTAAATTTCATTTTTGACAGTATGTATAGTTTAGTACCTTTGCTAGTGTGCATTTTGCTACCTTCTGTACAATACATGTTGACTTACCACATCAAAAGATTACTATCAATAATGTTATCTGAAAACATGTAGCTATTAACTGTTTTAAGGATGCGTATTTCCATTTGCATCCTTTATCCCAGCATGTTACATATACACATATTTACATTAGTTATATAGTATGATGTTTTTCCTTGCATTGTACCAGTACATTACCTTGTAGTCCATAACATCACAGTACTACCAGAACACTACACATTTTCTCAAAGAACAGCTGTTTCAATTATGTAGTTTGCTTTATTCATGCGATATCAATATATTCAAGAAGAACAGCTGTTGCAAATCTTAAAAAAGTATTTCAACATACCTACAGACATTTTCCTCTCGGAATTATGTTATTCTACAATGCATATTCACATCAAAGTTAATGCTCTAATCAAACTGACTAGTATATCATTACTGGAAAACTAATAAATGCACAGTCATATATCAGAATTCTAGCTAATACCCTTCAGGCAGTTGCATTTTCGCTGTCTCCTAAGACTAGCTCATGCTCTTGCTAGCTTGTGTCCGCTCCCATGAGTACTTGTAGTTTTCTCTGAACATTGAATATAATGAGCAAGGCACATTCAATTATTTATAGCAGTAGTACAAAGTCAAGTTGGCATACTTTACTTTGCAACTGGCATTTTCAAAAGCTGTCACAACTTTTAGTATACTTCTGTTCCAATTAATCATTCTCTGCCTGTAAAGGTATACCATAGTTTACTGTCTATTTTATTTTATTTTATTTTATTGCATTTTATTTTATTATGTGTGTAAATCAGCTAAGTGGATTGGTCTGAAGATGCTTTTTTGTCACAACTAGAACCCAAACAAGAACAATAATAAAAGTTCAAGGCTGATATTCAAAGTTTGGTATGCAAATGAATTGTGGCTATTTACGAGTATTGCCATTAGATGTGTAAGCAATTAAGCTCAGTGTAGGTTATTAATGTTGAATAAGTAACAGTGCACCTGTTTTTAAAAGCACACCCTTTTAAGACAAAAGCATAAAGTATGCAAAAGTCAGTGTTAAGACTTTGCAAATTAATACACAAAATCCTGAAGCTTCATATTACTTTGTATCACATCCAAGCATGCCTAAGCTCAGTCAATACATCCAAGCATGCCTAAGCTCAGTCAGTCTTGAAAGGTATCAAGCAAGCAACAGACTGTGCAGTGTATAAAATTAAAAATTAAAAAAAATAAAGGGATTAATATTATATGGGGGTATCCTTATGTGGACACCTGATGGTTTATTAATGAATAGAAAGAGGGAAATAAGAAAGATTGATATAGGAGAAACAAACAAAAGGGGGAACAAAGAAGGAAAACATCAACTTTATTTGTACTGGAGAAAGTGGGAGAGGAGGGTAGTGTTAGTCGGAAATAAGTAAGAGGGTAATAGACAAAGGATAAGGGAAGAAAGGCTGAGGAAGAAGTCCCCGGTCAACATAATCTCAAATATTTCCACTGTCAGATGTTGATGTAGTGGAGGACACCGAAGTTGAGGGGATAGGAGCCTGTACTGGTGCAGTGTTTGTCACCAGCTAGGAAAGCATGTCTTCAACACATTGAAGGGAAGCTTCAACAGGCTGAAAGTGTCTGTACACTACTTGTTCCAGTACATCCTCGACCATGTTTTGAAGCCCCTTTTGGTGAGGCTTGCCAGACTGTCATGTGTCAGAGTGGCTGCAGGACTGGTGCCACCACCCTGACCCTGCAAGGATGTACCTGAATGGCAAAAGGTGAACACTCCCTAACCTGGAATGTACATCTCTGGGATGCCCCTGAGGAATTTGAATCTGTAAATAAATATAAAACGAATGGGACACAAAACAAAATAATAAAGGAGAAAGAATTGTATCATTAAATAACAGAAATGGAGTAAAACAGGTTGGTGGGGCAAAAAAGTAAATCCACAATAAATCCACAAATCATGTTCCATGCATTTCATTTTTTAAAACAATTCTACATTATAATTAAATCTTTATTGAAGTAAAACTTGTGTATGGAAAGTTGTTATTCAAACAATTTAAATACTCATTTGGAAAATCCTTGTGTACTTGCGAAGAATTAAATGAGTACTGCTTAGGCATATTTCCAAAGTGATAGTGAATACTTAGAAGAGGAGTCTGTTCCTCTCAAGATTTGCACTATGTTTCTTTGTCTGAAACTTAATACAGTACTAAAATACCCTTTCCAAATATTAAGAATAATTGGTTCAATAGAAAATAATGCCATTTATATTGACATATCTGTTACATTTGCTTGAAGTGTAATGGTTTCACTGCAGCTCTTTCATCTACATCATCATCTTCTCTTGGCTGTTCCCATTAGGGGTTGCCACAGCGGATCATCTGTTTCCATTTCTTCCTGTCCTCTGCATCTTGTCACACCAACAACCTGCATGTCCTCTCTCACCACATCCATAAACCTTATCTTAGGCCTTCCTCTTTTGCTGTTACCTGGAAGCTTCATCCTTAACATCTTTTTTCCAATATACTCAGCATCCCTCCTCAGCACATGTCCAAATCAATGTAATCTTGCCTCTCTGGCTTTGTCTCCAAACCTTCCAACAATGGCTGACCCTCTAATATACTTATTCCTAATCCTGTCCACCCTCATCACACCCAGTGCAAATCTTAACATCTTTAACTCTGCCACATCCAGCTCTGACTCCTGCCTTTTTGTCAATGCCACTGTCTCCAACCCATATAACATAGCTAGTCTCACTACCCTCTTGTAGACCTTCCCTTTCACTCTTATTGGTACCTGTCTGTCACAAATCACTCCTGACACTCTTCTCCACCCACTCCTTTCTGCCTGTACTCTCTTCTTCACCTCTCTTCCACACTCACCATTACTCTGAACTATTGATCCCAAGTATTTAAACTCATCCAGCTTCACCACCTCTACTCCTTACATCCTCACCATTCCTCTGTCCTCCCTCTCATTCACACACACACATATTCTGTCTTAATCCTGCTGACCTTCATTCCTATTCTCTCTAGAGCATATCTCCATCTCTCAAGGGTCTCCTCCACTTTCATCTACAATGTTGTAAAAATATTTTCCTTATGAACATTAAAGTAAACAGTTTTAGATAGAGTACAGAAGTTATACACTGACATATTTCTCACTATTGTTTATAATAATTTCTTTTATTTCTTTCTTTATTTATTTATTGAAGTTCACTGACATGTTATTACAGAGAAAGTCTGACTGGGTAGGACCCATTTTCGGAGGAGGGCGAGTGAGAAAAGCTCCAAATGATGTAATGAATGCACTTCAGTTGTTTAAGCTAAGTGATGGAACCTTTTTATACACACACACACACACACAGACACACACAGATATATATATATATATATATATATATATATATATATATATATATATATATATATATATATATATATATATATATATATATAGATCTATTTCAGAAGATTGAAAAACCAAAAGACTGAAAATTCAAAATACTGAATGATGGACGTTGCCCCTTCTCCAATGTTGTGCGATCTTGGAGTTGGTGTATATAGTTAGCAGAGGGTGGCGGGTGCACAAACGCCCACATGAGGGGTGCAGGGGGGCTTGTGTCATGCATTAAAAATGTGTTTGGTATTTTGAATTGTCAGTCTTTTGGGATTCAGTCTTGGTTTATCAGTCTTCTGAAGTAGACCCATGTATAAATATATATATATAAAGAGAGAGAGAGTGATAAAATTACTTAAACAAATAGTATTATATGGGACTTCACTCATACTTACCAGGGGATTCAACCAGTCTGCCTACTCTGCTTTCCTGTTGACTATTTTTGTACCTTGTATCAAAACAAGAACACTCATACATTTACCTACATAAATGGGTAAACTACTTGAAACCTCAAAAAGACATCTTTATTCCTCCCACAGGAAGACCATCAGAGAGAGTCTCCTAGATCTGCTAACTAAAGTGATTTTATCTGGACTAATCCTTTGTAGTCTGTTGTTCATAATATTGTAGGATAATATTGGAACCTTAATCTATAATAAAATGCTAAAAATTTAACAGATCTTGAAATCTTTTAGCAAAATATCCAGTTACAGAAATATGGCTTAGTATCCTACAGAATGTGTAAAATATGGTGAAAACTACCCCTCCATGGTTATGCACAAAAGCATCAACATCAGGCAGGTGCCATTTGAATCCTGTATTACTCCCATCCAGCAGCTACTGCTTTCAGTCTGTACTGCTGACCTGTAACAGATATTGTTTTCATCAGCACTTGTCATTTTCAGTCTGTACTACTACTATCTAACTGCTACCATTTCATTCTGCAGCACCCTTTTGTCAAATAGGTGATCATGTGGCTTGATCATCATCATCATCATCGACCCTGTTTTTCCCATCTCTTACATTGGGTCTTGGTGTTCTGTCAACTGTCACCATCTCCCTCTGTTCAGTGCCCCTCTCTTGCCTTCTTTAACATTCATGCCTGACTGTCAAAAGTCTTCTCTCACATAATCCATCCACCTATTTGCTAGACACCCTCTTTTCCTCTTGCCTTCATCCATTCAAATTTTCTTCACCAGATTGTGTTCTGCTTACCTGCACATGTGCCTAAACCATCATAATATGCTTTCTTTTATCTTTTCTGCAATTGGATCTACTTTGGCTTCTGTTCTTATGTGCTTATTTCTTCATCTGTACAACAGTATGCATCCAACCAGCTGTCACATGCACTTCATCTCCAACACTTCTAGCTTCCTCACCTGCTCTGCCTTTACTGCCCAGGTTTGTGTACAATTCCGAAACACTGGTTGCACCCCTGTTTTGAACATCTTAACCTTTCAACTTTTTTGCCATTCTTCTGTCATCTACTATCCCTGACACTGTTTGCCAGTTGGATGCAATCCGTCTGGTTTTAGCTTTGACCTCCTTATTCAGACTTCTCTTCTCCTCCACCAACCCACCCAGATACTTGAAGCTGTTAACCTGTTCCACTATTTTCCCTTCTATCTCAATTTCCAGCTTCTTCCAAACTCTACCATTTGCCTCCATTACTACTGCCTTAACTGTACTCAGTATCATCCCACATGCCTTCAGTTTTGCATTCCATCCCATATACTTTGCTGACGTTCTTGCTCAGAGTCTACCTGTAATGCTATATTGTCTGCATACAGCAACTTATGTTGACCTGCCCCCTCCAACATGTTTGCTAATGTAGTCCATCACCAGTATAAACAGCAGTTGGCTGGGAGCTGAACCCCGGTGCACACCCACTCCCACTGGGAACCCCTCAGTGAGACCAAACACTGTTTGTACTTGAGTCGCTGGGTCCTTGTGCACAATTTGCACTAATTCTAGCAATGTTTATGGGTGAGCGTGGCTTGATATTACCTTAGAAATTATCAGCATGGATGATAAATGGCTTCTTCAGATGCTGCTCTTTACTCTTGAGTTGCAGAAGTTGGAGAACAACAATATCTGATGTTTTTTTTTTTTTTTGTGCTACATCTGTTGCCCTTCCCCAGAGTTTGTGGGACTATAGAGTTGGTTTATACAGGGATAAGGAATGTAGGAGCAGGGCCATCACATTGAGAAGCGATGTACATTTGTATAAATGATTAGAGCATGCAATTATAGCTACCATTTGATGTTTTATTAATGACCGTGTCACAACTGAGATTCAATTAATGATAGTAAATCTGGCCATTAATAAGCAAGACATTTAGAAGCACTTATTGTTTTATAGTCTTTCTACTTTTCCTTCATTTATTCATTCATTCATTTTGTCATTCATTCTTTGAGTGTATGATTGCTCATGTTCAAAGATCGATAGGATCGAGATCCCATCTCTCACATATGGCATGCACACACATGGTCAATGCAAAGGATCAGCAATTCACATAAAAATGGGTGGGGGATGTAAGAGAATACCGAAGTGTATGGCAAAGAAAGTTATTAATAAAAGAAGTGTGTGTGCAGACTGCATGAAGACAGCACCATGGTGAAGAACTGATGTGGGTAAACGCGTTGTGAGGTAGAAATACAAATCCTTATAACAATGCATGTTTATATTAATATGCATGGATGCATATATAAATTACTGGTACTTTATTTTTAACTGTTCAGTTTTTTGTACCCCCCCCCCCCACTGTCTGTTATTACAATAACAATACAAAGTTTAAAGCTGACCAGTTTACAATCAGATATAAAATTCTGATTGGTACGAGCTTACATATCACTTGGCATTTCGCCAAGACATTAGGCATATAAGGGGAAATGATAAGGTGAGTAGTTTCTGGATTACATCTAAGCATATGTGAAATTGATATATTTATTTGCTTGCATCCAGCCTACTGTCTGTGTCTGCATCTGTGAAATTAGCAGTAGTAGGGCTGCAGAAAATGGACTGTCTCTGTAACAAATCGAGAAACAGAATATTTGTCAAATATCAGCCTAGAACTGCAAACATTCACAGTGCTTAATATTCAAGCTGGTCACCGCAGTGTATACTAAGCATTAATATTTCTGTTTCATGCTGGCATGACCTGAGCAAAGCATTTATTTCCTTCCAACAGTTAAATGAAAAAGGAAATCACTGTGCTTTCTTTCAACCAAAGAAAATGCACACATAAATTATAGTCAACTACCAAGTCATCATTTAGCTGTGAAGGAAACCGTAATAAATGTTATTTTGTGAAACTTGCAGCAACTGATTATTGCTGATCTTTTATAATGTTTTCTGTCTGTCTTTTACAGAAGAGTAATCAAAAAAGCTCTGCAATTTCTTCAACAGAAATGGTTGACTACAGCACACTAACACTGGTGCCCTCATCTTCCTAGATATACAGAGGCATTTACTTACATCACAGCCATGGCTGCTTCTGGAGAAATTTTCTCTAAATTTAACATGTTTATTTTCATAGGTTATAATCTTAGAAATGATTATAATGTTCAACCGTCAAGGAAGCATTGTAGTTAGATAGTGATGTAATTGAATAGTCTGAGCACATTCGATGTCTATGATTCATACATAGGATTTTTTTTTAATGTTGTTTTTTTATACAGAGAAAAATGGAAGCTATGTGAGACCTCATTCTTTTCCCATCTTTGTCTCTAGTAGTGAGTTTCTGGGTCAGTATGAGGAAGACATTGGTTTTTTTTTAACCCACTGATAGTTTGACAGATCTTCTCAGCATATCTTTCATTTTGAAATCCGACTGAGAAATTATGCAGGATGACTACAGCATCTTGGTTTTTCATTTCATTTGGAATAAGCTCATACAAAAGGATGGAGACTGATTTGAAAATAGATTTTTTTTGTGTTCTTTTAGGTTCATAGGTTCATAGTAGTGTACTAGGCTAATGGCCCTGGAGCCTTTGCAAGCCTAGCCTATAGGATTACTCTGGCATCGTGCCACCCGACCTTAGTTCCCAGTGCCTCTGTCAAGTAGAGCCACTGGAGTGATCCCCAGGATGAATTTTCTGTTTCCCATCCACTCATCAAGATTTCTCTTGAAGAGGGCCAGTGAGGCGCTTCGCTTGACGTGTATGGGAAGTCTATTCCATATCATGGCCAGTGTCTGGGTTATGAACCTGTCCCTGCAGCTTGTTCTGTTGATTGTGGTAATGAGGTTGAGATCTCTGGAGCATGTAATGCTGAGTGATTGTGATTTCTTTAGATGTCGCATTTCTAACAGAGCTGGGTCAGACATGGCTTTGTAAATCAACCAAAGATCGCCTCTAAGTAGACGATATGAGATAGAGAATAGTTGCAGTTTTTTGAGTCTGTCCATATAGGACAAGTGTTTAAGGCCTAATATCCTCTTTGTGAGGTACTTTTGTGTACTCTCCAGTTGTTGTAGTTGCTTAGTGAGGTACATGCCAAATGGGACATTGTACTCAATGAGTGGTCTAATGAGGGAAGAGTAAAGGGAGACAATGACCTCTTACTTCCTGGATGTAAAAGCCTTAGTAATGTTATGTGCCACATAGAAGGACTTTCTGACCACAGTGGCAATATTGTGGTCAAAAGAGAGGTAGCTGTCAACCTGTGTTCCAGATCTCTTATGAGGCCTTCTGTGTTCAGTGGACTACCATCGATGTGGTAGTTCATGGGAACTGGGTTTTCCAAAAGGGGATGACGACACACATTTTTTGGCATTGAGCTTAAGGTAATGGTTCTGACACCAGTCATTGGTCTCAGTGAGGCCTTTCTGTAGGATGTCAACATCACTTAGGGAGTTAATTATGACTCCCAACTTGCAATCATCTGCGAAATTTGTCAGCCAGAGTCCCTTTGTGTTGGCCTGAACCTCAGAGAAGTAAATACCAAACAGGAGAGGACCCAGGAGCGAACCCTGTGGGACTCCACTCGTCACTGGTCAACAGTCTGACTTGGAGTCAGCTACTTTCATACTGTGGGTTCTGTCTGTGAGCCAGTTTGCCACCCACCTAGTGATATAGGGTTTGATGCCTAGCTTAGTGAGTTTTTCTATGATTCCTGAGTGGGAAATGTTATCAAAGGCCTTAGCCAGATCAAGGTAGGCTGTATGAATCACCTTGCCTTCATCCACAGCTCTGGTGACTGACTCAGAGAAGTCGACCAGGTTGACCAGGCATGATCTACCCTTCACAAAACCAAACTGTTTGGAATTCAGAGTTTGGAGGTTCCCTATATCTCTGTTTATTACGTCCATGATGATGCATTCCATACCTTTGCATATCAGACTTGTCAGGCTAATGGGGCGATAGTTCCCAGTGTCTGTAGTCATTCCTCCTTTGTGGAGAGGGATGACTGTAGCAGTGCACCATTCGGTAGGGATAAAGCCTGAGGTGAGGCTGTGATTCAACAGGGCACACAGGTGAGGTGCCAGTTCACTCTGTAGTTCATGTAGAACAGAGCCAGGGATATTGTCAGGTCCCATAGAAGCTGTATTCTTGGCCTTGGACAATGCTGTTTTAACCTGTGTAGCAGTAATACTGGGGGCCTGTCAATCTACTGGTATGGTGTTTGCTCCTTTGATGGGGAGAGAGGGGTATAGTTGGCACTGAATCTGTCAGCTAGTATATTGGCAATATCTGTAGGCTCAGTATAGGAGGAGCCATTGTGCAACAGCTCCAAGCAAATCTGGGTATTGCCGTGGAGATTATTTACATAACTATAGAAGGCCTTGGGGTTGTCTTTACTATCTGCTGCAATTCTGTTTTCATAACTAGCTTTAGAGGATTTGATGAGGGATCTCAACTTTTTGTTCAGGATGATAAGGTAGTTTCCTCCTTTTGTTGTAGAGTTTGTTTATGGCAGGGGACTACCATATTGGCTTCATTTTTTTTGAGGAGAGCGTCTTGGTTCTATTGGGTATGGCGAGATCCATGCATTTGTGTATGTGTTCATACAGGGCATTAGTGTATGATCCTGCAGTCATCCAACTGTTCTCCATAGGTGTCATGAAGTTAGGCACCTCTGTTTTTTGGAGCCCAAAGTTAGCTTTGGAGAAGTTTTTCATGTTGGTTACCTTTGCGGGGGGTGATGTGGATTTCCAAGGTGATTAGTTTGTGGTCGGATCTAACCAGGGAGGAGTTGAATATTTGTACAGAGCAACAGTCATCTATGTTAGTAATAATCAGGTCAAGGATGTTGCTACCTCTAGTGGGGGTAAGAATGAGCTGGTCCAGGGCATTGGAGTTAATGAATTCCAGAAAACGTTGGGCAAGTATATTGGTACATGAGTAGTTTTCCCAGATAATGGAGGAGTAGTTGAAGTCGCCCAGTATGAGAGTGTTAGGTTTGACCCTAATATTCTCCAGGGTGCTTAGGAATGTGGAGTGTGAGTCTTGGGTCATAGGTGGGGACCTGAATCGCTGTCTCACCCAATGTTAGCTGCACCTGAAGTATCTCTGATGTGTCATGTTGGGCTACCAGTCTGGAGGTGTGCGCATCCTTTATGAATATGGAAACACTACCGCCTTTGGAGTTTTGGTCCAAGTACTGGGGCCAAAGGGTATGGAATTAGTTTTAGCCTGGTAGTGCAGGGGTGAGTTTTTCTATGATTCCTGAGTGGGGAATGGTATCAAAGGCCTTGGCCAAATCAAGGTAGGCTGTATGAATCACCTGCCTTGAACGAGGTCTATGTTACAGCACAAACGTTGATGTTCTCCATTTTAAGGAGTACTTCGAGCGAGTGCATTTTGAGATTTAGACTTCTAGCATTGACCAGCATGACCCTCAGATTGCATTTGTTTATAGCTCTTATGGTGGTAATTTGGTCTTTGGAACACCACCTAAAAAAGGCACTATAGGTGTGGCAAGAGCCTTGGCCAGTATCCAGAAGCCCAGGGGTGATAGATGCAGACCGTTTCTGGCAAAGCATCAAGTGCTGTCAGTCATGTCATCCCAAGCAGACAGATACTGGATTCCCTTAGAATGACACCAGAAACTTAGCGAATTCTTGAAATCAATAATTTTTTGCTTGTACTGTGGTATCATTCTGGGTGATGATACGAGGCTGCTCAGGGCTAGGGTCATACTCATCTGGACTACATAATCCGAGAGCTCCTCCATGTCTCTTTTCATGTAGTCCAGGGAGGTATGTCTCAGGTCATTCACACCCACATGTACAATGACAGAGTCATATTTGTACCTGTTGTTTGGTCCCTTGCATCTTTTCCAGAAACCAGGAGCCATATGATAAAATGCTACAAAGGTTAAACTTGTATATGTCAAATATACCTGCAAATGAGAGGCAGGATCTAGATCCCTCTCTAGCAAGTCTGCTATATTTTGCACAATGCTGCACCCACTCAAGTTCTTTTGTTCAAGACTTTGAGAGGTTTGGAAAACCCCAAAGTGTGAGATATAATCTTTTCATCAAAAGGGAAGAAAAAAGTTTTTATCTGAATTCTGCTTAAAGATTATAAGTTGCACTTATAGTGACCAGTGTGGTGATACTTTTTTTTTTTTTTACTTCCCAGCTTTTTGTCTATGTTTTAGCCAAAAAAAATTATATTTTTTAATTTTTTTAATTTATTTATTTTTTCTGGCACCTTAGTCTTGAAGCTTCATCTGCAGCTTTAATCTGTGAGAAGACTGTGTAAGATTTCCAAAAGATGAATTACATGTAAAATGTATTTTTGGAATTTTTAACTCGGGCTGGAGTTCAGTCATTCTTCACAGTTGTGTCAGGACTGTTATCTACTGCCAGTTTGAGCATGATTTAATCAGTTATTAAAGCATTACTTGTAAATTTCTGCATAGTCTTGTACCTTAATCTGTGGTGAGATTGCAGTAGTGCTAGTATTGTAAATTATATGTCAGAATTTGAGCATCAGTATTTTTACAGCTGTATATATGTGCTTAAATTTGCATTTTAGTAGTCTTGTACCTTAGTCAGTATTGGAATAGTACTAGCATTGCAAATTCTGTGTCAAGATTTGAGCTTCAGTATTTTTACAGCTGTATATAACTGCTTAAATGTTCATTCAAGTAGTCTGCTGCCTTAGTCTGTGGTAGGATTGCAGTAATGGAGGTATTGTTAATTCTGCTCCAGGATATGCACTTCAGTACTTTTTACAGTAGTATATTCCTGTGCCTTTCTTATCACCTTCCCCTTTTCTTTGAGTCTGCCCCAGCCCCCCCAAATGAGACATTAAACTAAAAGTTTCTGAAATTCTAACCATTGGACTAGTGCTCCCATATGTCTCTGGCTATCAGACCTCATGGCAGTCTGATTCTTAAAGTCCTTCTATCTCCTCTTTGATTGCTATTGGCTGTTAGGTAACCTATTTAAGTTCTTTTCCAGCTGTTGTTTTCCATATCTCTGTAATTCTAAGCGCCTACCTACCAAACCAGTTTTGCACTTGAATAAACCTTCCTTATAACAATTTGTCTCCTGTTCATTTTCCCAGAGCTCCCATCTGCTTGATGTTTCTCTATACTCTGAGATGGTCCTGAGTTAATCCTGCTCCATCCTTGTCAGATAAGAGATTTATTTCATTTCTTTGCACATCAGTTAGCTGATTAGAGTACTGTTGCTTTATTTTTCCTTTATTTGTTGATTTTCCCTTTAAATCATTCTAAAGGTCCTTAATAATTGAAATTGCAGTGTCAAGGTAGTTAGTTTATGTTGTTTGCTGTATCATTACACTTGCAATTTGTCATGGTGCGTATACTGTGCATCAAGAGGTTAACAGTGCCTGCCCTGTATAGACACAAATGTCCCCAAAGTAAATTGTATCTATAAAACTTCCATTATAACTGAAACCTGCAACTTTGTATAACTAAAACAAAGCCATAGCACATGGACTAGCTTAGAGTAGCTAATCTGCACAATAAAATGCATTATTATCAAATCTTAGCATAACCTAACCTAGTGACAAACCCCAGAGACCACCAAAGGAGACCACTATATAATGCAGTGCACATCCAGACAACATGTATGTGCAGATTTGAAATATCTCCATAGTCAGCTTGATAAATATCAATTAATTATAAATATAATATAAATGTATCCATCATCTCATATTCACAGTCGACCATTTATCCTTTAAAGAAACAAACAGAGTATGTGAGAGATCCACATATATAATTTTACTGGAGGCAAAAATTTTGCATACAAACAAGTTTTTTGAGTCCACACAAACTACATCCACCACACAGAGTGTCCACTACACAATACACACACATAGACCAGCCTATGCTGAGGCACTAAAAAAGCAATCTTTCCAAACCTGAAAAACTTCCTAAGCCTATAAATGAAAATGCCTGTCTTCAGCAATCTCTAAAGCACTCACTAAAAGCAACACCAAACATCAAACATGCACCTTCATACTGTATAGCCCCAAAAGTAAAGCCTATAAGGCAAACAAATGCATTGCCTAGGACTCATGTCATAGGGGTCTCCATTGTATGACACACAGATGCCCTGCCCACCAGACTGAACAAGGAGAAGATAACGGTCAGTTACTTATTTGTCACTAGGATCTGCCACGTTACACATGCACTCAAGTCACTACAACTGAGGTACCAGTATAATTATATCATAGTCCATGTGATCGCTAATGACCTGAGACTTACTTCCCTAGACTATATGAAAAGAGGCATTGTTGATCTCTCAGAATAAGTCTCTCAAGCATGTAAGTGTCTTCCATTGAGACACATTCCCCCTTCAGCAGTTGTCATGCCACATTATGAATACAAGATGATTAACTTCAATAATTGGCTTAGGTTTGGGTGTCAACTCACTGCACCATAGGTACCAGTGCAATTCTATGATAGATCATATGGATGTTAATGACCTGAGATGTAGTTCCCTGAACTATAAGAAGACAGACATTGTTGTTTTCTCACTGAATATGTGTCTCTGGGAGGTATGTGCCTTGGCACAGTGGATAGTGTTGTCATCTCACAACAAGAGGTTCACTGGTTTGATTCTTAGCTGGGGTGTCTTCTATGCAAAGTTGGCATGCCCTCCCTATGTTCTTGTAGGTTTCCTCTGGGTTTTGTTTTAAATTCCAAAGACATGCAGTAGGTGGATTGGATGCTCTAAATTGACCACAGTTGTGACTGTGCAGGCATGACTGTGGTGTGGAAAGTCTACTGTGGCAGATCTAGCAAACCGGTTGTGTAAACTTTGGCTCATGGTGACTGCCACTGTTGAAGTGATATCCAGGCCCCATGTGTAAAAATGGGAAAAAGCGGTTATGGGTGGAGGATGGATGGAGGTATGTGCCTTGCATTAAGCAGAATTCTACCTTCACCAAGGATAATATTACAGTACAAACAAAAGGTGATCAACCAATTGGCCAACACCACAACTTTACTCTCTTCCCCACTGTAGTGCAATGATGAAGCTGGTATATATAGTTGGGGGATGTGTGGGGAGAAACCCCCACTTGGTTGGGTTTGATTTACTGCAATTTGTGTTTCGGTGGGGTAGTGGCCAACTGATTACATACCATGCAAAAAATATCGATGTTCTCTGAAGTTAGTTTTGATGGATAGGGGTCGATGAATAAGCTATAGATGAAAGAGGATTTCAATGATCTAATATAGTTGTGAAACACAACAGATTAATTCACATCATTAAAACTGCTAAAAAGCTCTATACTGGGTTGGAGTCAATTGCCCTTCATTTTTCAACTGTAGGATTTGGAGCAAGTAATATAACTAGGCAGTACTCTTGTGTTTCCCCTGAAGCCAGATAGATGGCCCCATTGGATTTTCCTAGTTAGTAAATGCATTCACAATTGTAATATTATTAACTATCTATGTAAGTGAAGTTCTGCAATACTTATCTACCATCTCTGCAATGTTACTCCCTGGGAAATGAATGTGTGTGTGTGTGTGTGTGTGTGTGTGTGTGTGTGTGTGTGTGTGTGTGTGTGTGTGTGTGTGTGTGTGTGTGTCTGTGTGTGTCTGTGTGTGTGAGAGAGTGTCCGTGGCTTAATTGTTGAAATATTTACATTTCATTTCCTGTGAAAAATTGAGTGAGGTAATGATATGGTAACATCAGGAGATTCAACCAGTAAAGAATACCAGATGCATTAACTTAGGTGGCAGATATGGGAAAGATGGCAAAATGTAGCTTTTCTTTACCTTTTTTTTTTATAAGTGAGTTATTTGGTGATTAGGCACAGAAGTTAGCTATTTTGAAATAGTGCCAATCTCTGTCTTATTATGTTGTTTGTTTATTGGATATGCACCTGGTTAAATTTCCTTTTGGGACACAATTTAAAAGTTATTGGGAGGAGGTAAATTTTTTGGACTTTTTGACAAGATTGCTTCTCTGATATTGCATTATTCATTAGCTGAAGGCAGGGTATAGATTTATTTGATATTGGTCCGTGGTGGTGTCCATGGCTTAATTGCTGAAATATTTACCAAATGGTCAAACAGACAGCCACGACTTCACACAAAACACCAAACACTTTACCTTCCCCAGCACACTGAATACACCACCCTCTATAAAATACCACCCCTGTACAGCCACAAAACATAATCCTTAAGGCAAAGACTATATAAAGCTTATAAACAAACTCCTAAAGCTCAGAATATCCTGTCACTATAACCTTATAACACATGGAGATATTCATCCTAACCCTGGCCCACCCACACCCAATAACCTCCACTTGCCTACCACAACTCGCAAAGTCAAGCTACACATGAACACTCTCACTAGTTCCCTCCTAGCATTTCACCTAAATATTAGAAGTATTAACAATAAGATTCCCAACCTACACGCCCTCCTAGCAACCCACTCCCCAGACATTATGTGTCTTGTGGAAACTTGGCTAAAACCCAGTACTACTATCAATGAGATACTACCTCCAAGATACAATATTCACCGGTTAGACCATGCTACAAGGAAAGGAGGTAGGATAGAAGTCCTTTACAAAAATACTCTAACCGTTAATAGAGACACCATTCAACCTCCCCAATTCAATAACGCGGAACTCCTCGTAACCAAGCTACAGACTAACCAAAACTATTGTCTGTGCATACATTTCACCAGGAAACAACCTAAAAACCCTAGAAGATCTCATTTACTGGTTATCCACTACCTATGCCCAAGAAACAAGAGTTCTTGGTGATTTTAAAACCGACTGGCACCCCTGCTCCTCCGACCCCACCCCTCACTCATGTAAACTTATCTGAGTTTAAACAGACCATAACCTCTCCCACTAGGATAAACAAACCAACCAACAAAGAAAATATCCTTGACTGGATCCTAGTTAATAACCAACCCCAACTGTACACAGCTGGTACTCTCCCTGGTGACCTCAGCGACCACTGTCTAACCTATATCATAAAACATAAGGCAGGAAACCCTCACCAGCCCAAATATAAAACATTTAGAAACAGGAAAAACTTTGATGCTGCTATATTCCAAAATGAATTAAAAGCAGTTGGCTGGTCAAAACTAAAAAATCTAACATTAGAGGAGGCCATAGATCACTTTAACACTAAATTCCTAAGTATCCTTGATTCCCATGCTCTAGCACATACAATAAAAACTAGATCAAACACATCACCAGGGCTCACAAAAGATACCAAATCTAAAATCAAAACTAGAAACAGAGCCTGGGCCAGCTGGAGAACAACCAAAGTACCACTTGACCATCTAAAATATCGTCAACTCAGGAATGATACAAAAAATCTATTTTACTGGATAAAAAAGCTTCTACCAAAATCTCCTACAAAAACACCACAACAACCCTCAAAAGTTCTGTGCAGGCTTAAATCAACTACTTTGTCCAGGTCACTCCACCACCCCAACCCCAGCTAACTACACCCATAGTTCCCCAGACACCTTAGCTAGCGCCTTTAATAACTTTTTCACTGAAACAATCTAATCCCTAGCAAATCAACTAGCCCTCTTTAACTTAAAACACATGCCTAATCTACCTAATAATCACCCAGAATGTAGCTTCCAACCAATATCTGCTAGTTTTATCAAAACACTTCTAAAAAAACTAAAACCTACCACCCTTGTTGCTGACCTCCTCCCTGCAGAGTACCTACAAATAGCTGCATATGCCATTGTATATCCCATATCTATCCTCATCAACAGAACCTTATCTGAAAACTCTATCCCCTCCCTCTGAAAAATATTTCACATCATCCCACTCCATAAAGGTGGTAGCTCCTCAGACATGTCCAACTATAGACCCATTGCCATTCTTTCCCCACTAGCCAAAATAATGGAGAAATGTGTACACAAGCAACTAATGCAATACCTTACACAGAATAACTTACTATCCGACTCCCAGCATGGTTTCAGGCCATATAGCACCACCTCAGCCCTCCTTTCCTTTACTACTGCCATAAACCAAAACAGGAATGACAATAGGCTAACCTCTGCCCTCTTTCTTGACCTATCAAAAGCCTTTGACATGGTCAGCCATGAACTTCTCATTCTTTCACTAAAATCTATTTCCCTCAACAAGCCTGCTATCCAGTGGTTCCAGTCCTACCTGACTGGTAGACAACAGGCGGTACTATGGCAGGGCAAACTGTCCAGCCAGTTACCTCTCACACTTGGTGTCCCTCAAGGGTCCATACTAGGTCCACTACTCTTCTCTATTTTTATCAACAACCTTCACACTGCTATCCCTAAAGACACCTGCATTCAATACGGAGATGATTCCAGTTTCATCTGCTCAGACACCTCCCCATCTGACTTGCAAATCCTAACCCAAAATACATTTAACACTATCAAGAACTGGCTCACCAACCAATGCCTACTTCTGAACCCCAATAAAACTAAACTTCTACTCTTCTCTCCCACTAGTAGATCCACCACAGTTTCATTCTCTGTCACATCTAACAATGGTACCAATATTTCCCCTGATAATCACACCAAACTGCTAGGGGTTATCATAGACAATAATCTCAAATGTGACTTATAGGTCAACACAACCATACAGACCATCAATAAGAAGCTTGGATCACTGTATAGAAACAAGACATTTTAACCCCACTGGCTAGGACTGTAATCACCTGATCATACCTACTCTCTACTCTTTTATATGCCTCACCTGTACTCTCAAACCTCAACAAATCCGAACTAGGTAAGCTGTCCCATAGCTGCAATCATATTGCCAGATTCGCCACTGGCTCCACCTATATAACTCACCACTGCCAGAACCTTAAACAACTAGAGTGGCTAGAACTGCTCAGCTTAATTCAATTCAATCAACTCTTAATAGCGCACAAAATTTTGTACCACCCTGAGGATACCCCCTCACTTAAAAATATTATTAAGCCATATAGCAACCTAAGATCCCTACGGTCAGCTGATAAACTACTGGTCCAAACCCACAAAGCTAATAACTCTGCTGGTGAATCCCCAACTTCATTGGCAAAACCTGGAATTCGTTGCCAAATTATATAACTCTGCAATCCTCCAAAAGTCTCTTCAAAAAAAACCTCAAACAGTATCCCAAAGTGAATTGGCTATGCCCATGTAACAACCCTGATTAAGTTAAAAACTAAAAGCATATTCTGCAATTATCATAACTTGTAACTACATCACCAAGCTCTGCTTCCAATCTGATGTCTCTTACTTTTAATTGTCTGTCCATGAGAATTGTGAGTCCCTATTGGAACACTACTAACCCATTGTATATAATCACTTTGTTTTTATAATTGTTTGCTAACTTCTGTGTAATCTATGTAAGTTTGTCTATGTGGAGCTTTTCTCCCCAGGCCTCTGCTGAAAATGGACATGTATCCAGTCAGACTATCCCGGTAAACAAATGTAAAATAAATAAATAAATAAATAAATATTAGTTTGTTTTATCCCGGGTGCAGAAGCAGATTGTTACATTTTATGGCAGTTTATATTTTTACGACTCTGCCAGAAAGGATTCCTTTAATTGAGTTTTTTATCACTTCTTGCAATTTACACAGGTATTTTGTGACCTGGGGGCATAACAGCAATATTTATTTATTTATTTATTTATTTATTTGCAGCTGGTTTACCAGGATAGTCCATTGGGCCAAGATGAACCCATTTTCAATGGAGTCCTGGGGAGAAAAGCTCCAAAAAAACAGCAAGGTTACAAAAAAGGTTTTAGATTACAATTTTTAAAAATCTTACTGACTAGAGCAAACATTACTAGTAGTACAGACTAGTGAAGAAAGTTACAGCTTACACAGGCTAGTAAAAAGGGACATTACAGTATAAATACTGAGAAGCCATTACATATTTGGAAGCTTACACTAAGAGGTACATTCCAATGCATTCTTTGTAATTAGCTTAGAAAGTACAAGGGCAGGATGTATGAGTTAGGAGAAAAAGTAAAAGGAAATTACCAGTATAAAGAGGGGGGAGTAAAGATAAAAGGAAAATGCCAGTGCAAGTTATGTGGGGTGGGAGCAGGAGCATTCCCACTGGGATAGGGTGGGAGCAGGAGCATTCCCACTGGGATAGGGAGGGTGCAGGAGCATTCCCACTGGGATAGTAGATGAGAGTGAAGACATTTTTTGAATATAAAGCGGTTAGAGGTGGTATGAATGGATGGTGGAAGAGTTCCAGAGACGTGCTAGACCACAGGATAGGAGATTTTTACCAGGGGGGCGTGTTGGTTTGTACAATTCAATTAGGTTTTGGTTGTTAGACCTTAGTACTCTGTCAGGTAGGTGCATTTTAAAGGCAAAAGAAAGGGAGGAGCAGAGGGAGGGGTTGAAAATGAGCTTATGTGCAAGAATAAGTTGTGTATAGGTGAGATGATATGGTAGTTCTAGCCATTTTAGTTTATGGAGAGAAGAACAGTGGTGGGTGGAGGACTTGTGGCTAGTAGCGGACTTGGCGATTTTGTTGTAGCAAGAGGAAAGTTGTTTTAAGGGAAGATTGTAGATTGGTTAGGAGTGCGGCTCCATAGAGAAGGGAGGTGATAAGAAATGAGGTAGAGAGAGTGATTTTAGTGGAGGTTGTAAGATAGCAATTTTGTCGGTATAGCATGCCTAGTTTTTGATGGGTTTTTTTATATTTAGTTGGAGGTGGGAGTTGAATTTAAGCTGACTGTCAATTTGGATCCCTAGTAGTTTGGCTTCTGACACCAGCTCCAGAGATGTGTTATGGCTAGTGATAGAGAATGTGTTTGTATTGAAAGAGGTGACTTCATATGGAGTAAATACCATTAATTTGGTTTTAGAGGCATTTAGTGCTAGATGATTTTTTTTTCATCCATTGTTCAGTGGTTGAGAATGCATCCTGTGTAAGCTTTAGGAGTGTAGGGATGGATGTGGAAGAACAGATAATAGTTGAATCATCTGTGTATTGGATGATATTTGAGAAAGGGATAGAATTGCGGAAGTCATTTATAAATATATTAAAGAGGAGGGGACCCAGAATGGAACCTTGGGGAACTCCAGTTGGGGTATTTAGGAATGAGGAGGTGGCCTTTTTCCATTTTACTGCTTGATATCTATTGGATAAGTAGCTGGAAAACCAGTTCAGAGAGGAAGGTGATAGGTTAGATAGGTTAAGCTTACAGAGTTTAGTTAGAAGTAGGTTGTGAGAGAGTGTCAAAGGCCTTAGAGAGGTCAAGTAGTAGGGTAGAAACAATTTGACCAGAGTCCCGGACTTTATTTACAGTTTCCAGGAAGGAGAGGAAGGCTGTCATAGTGCTCTGACCTGGTGTAAATCCATGTTGTGCGGGAGTTAGTAGGTGACTGTCTGAGATGTGGTAGGAGTTGTAGTTGGATACACTTTTCCAGGAGTTTAGAGATGGGAGACAGAATAGCGATGGAATAGAAATTAGTAACATTATTATTATTGCCACCTTTATGTAAGGGTATGATAAAAGCCTTTTTCCAAATTTGGGGGTACTGTGCTTTCTTGGATTGAGCGGGTGATTAGAATGCTGATGGGGTAGGCAATGGCTTCAGCTGCTATGCTAAAAGTGTGAAGGAATGTTATCTGGAGTGTTAGAGCATGGTTTTAGTTTCTGAAGGAGTTTTTTATGGTAGCTGTGGGTATAGATTTTAATGTGAAAGGAGGGGGATGGGAAGAGGGGGTATTTTGAGGGTGATGGAGAAGAAATGGGAAGAGAAGTAGAAGCTGAGGGTACAGTGTTAGTAGAGGAGGGTGGGGGTGAAGTAGAAGTGGAGGGTAGAGTGTTAGTAGAGGAGGATATGGGTGAAGTGGAGAGTGTGGTGATGTTGGAGAATGATGAGGTTAATTTGGAAATAGAATCAATGAGGAAAGAATTAAATTGTGTAGCCAAATCTATGTTGGAAACATTGGGGTCTGGGGTGGGTTGTCTGTTTTGCTGGAATTTAGGAGGGTGGAAATTCCTTTCCAGAAATTCTGAGGGTTTGTTTTATTGTTGTTTTGCAGTATGGAGAAGTAGTTTTGTCGATCAATTATGATGAGCTTTTTTACTTTATTTCTAAGTGTTTTGTATTCATTATGGATGGGGGGAGTCCTATTTCTCTGGTAATGTGTCTAAACTTTATCCCTGTGTCGCATGGTTGCTAGTGTGTCTTTGGTTAGCCATGGGGCGGTTTTGATTTTTATTCTTTTTGTCCTTAATGGAGCATGGTAGTCTAGGAGGTTTATGAAGGTTGAGTTGAAGTGGGCAACAGCATTATCTAGAGGTAGAGTTTTTAGAATATTCCAATTTATTGCTTTTAGAGAGTTAGAAAAGATAATTGGGTTAAAGTTTTTTGGTTGCAAACAGTAATATAATTGTGTGTACGGTGTAAGGGTAAAGGTAGTCGGTGTGTGAAGGTGGGTAAGTGGTCACTAAGGGGATCGGGAAGTATACCACTGTCAGGGAAATAATGGGGATGAGAGACTAAAATCCAGTCTACAATGCTACCACTAGAGAGTTTTTTTGAGGGGCGGGTTATGGAGTTGATTAGCTGTGAAAAATGATATAAGTTGATGTTAAGTGGGTTTGTGGGAGACTGAATGGAGGACCAATTTATATTCATGTCTCCTAAGATTATTGTTTCATTGCTAATGTTGGTGGAGAGCCATGAGAGGATGTTCTCAAGTGTAGAAATATTGTCACCAGGGGGGATGTAAAGGGAGGCTATACATATGTGCTTGTGTTTGTTCACTTGAAGTAGTGCTAGGAGTAATTCAGCATTATTGAAGTGGGGAGTAGGTTTGTTGTAGGGAGTAACTGACAAGGAGGATGAGTATAGGAGGGCTACTCCTCCACCTTTTTTGTGGGATCTGTCCTTTCTAGTGATATAATAGTTGGGTGGTGTTATTTCAGACTCTTTTATGTGGGGTTTTAACCAAGTTTCAGAGATGGAGAGGATGTTGGTTTATTATGTATAAGCCAGGCATGGAGGTTTGGGATTTTGTTGACTATACTTTGTGAGTTTAAGGCAGTAAGTAGTATGGATTTGTTTATAGTGGATGAGGTGGGGGGCAGGGTTAGGATGAATATCTCCTGATAATAGAATGGTGATTAGATATACAATTAGGTTGGAGAGGTAATTGGACTGTTTAGAATATAGATTGGGCTTAATTATGATTATGAAGGATTTGTTAGTTACTAAGGGGGTAGAAAGTTTATGGGGGGTTTGTATGGGAAGAGTAGATGGGTCTTTATAGGATATAGGTGGGGAGATATTAGGGTGTGTGAGTATAAAGGAGGTGAGGTAAGATGGTAGGTTACATGGAAAGATTGTGAGTGGTTGGTATTAACAGGCTGGGTGAGGTAATAAACATAGGATATGTTGAGGAGAAGTAGTAGTGGAATGAATATGGATGAGGGTTTTAAAAGCATGATGAAGTAGAGCTTTTAAGAGTTGGTATGTTGTTGCTGAGTTATTTATAGGTGCAAGAGTGTTGTATGTACAGAGGGGCAGGTAAGACTCTAATATTAGTCAGGGAGTGGAGAGTTGAGTGAAGGTTGATATGGGGTGGGATTAGGGAGTGGGTGTTGATGGAGTAATGGAGACTAATTGGCTAGGTAGGGTATTTTAAGTCAGTTGAGTGATGGTTGATATGGGCAGGATATGGGAGTGGGTGTAGCCAAAGTAATGGAGAGTAATTGGTCAGATAGGGTAGTGGGTGTGGTTGTGAAGGAATAAATGTAGAGGTGCTGGACCGGGTGGGAATTGGGGGCAGGGTAGGGGAGCGGAGTGGGCCCGCAGGGTGAACGGAGCGGGTAGAGCCAAGGAAGGCAGGATAAGAGGATTTTATGAGGGATCTCAGCTTCTTACTGAGGCTGACCAGGAAGTTCCTCCAATCATGGGATTTTGCTCTTTTTTGCAACAGTTTCTTTCTTCTGTTGTACAGTTTGTTTATAGCAGAAGACCAGCAGATTGGCTTCTTTATTTTGGAGGATAGCATCTTGGTTCTGTTAGGGATAGCACGATCCATGCACTCGTGTAAGTGCTTATAAAGTGCATTTGTGTAGGATTCAGCAGTCGTACCTCTATTGTCCATCTGCATGGGTGTCATGAAGTTTGCCACTTCTGTCTTAAGCAGTGTGAAGTTGGCTTTGGAGAAATTTTTTACAGTTGTTTTCCTAATGGGGGGTGGAAGCAGGATGTAGATGTCTAGGGTGATTAGCTTGTGGTCGGATCTGACCAACGAGGAGCTGACCTCTGGTGTGGAACACTGGTCACCCATGTTGGTGATGACCAGGTCTAGGATATTGCTGCCTCTGTTGGGGGTGTGGATAAGTTGATCTAAAGCATTGGAATTGATGATTTCCAGAAAACGTTGAGCAAAAGAGTTGGAACATGAGTAGTTTTCCCAGTTAATGGTAGGATAGTTGAAATCACCCATTATTAGATTGTTGGGTTATACCTTAATATTTTCCAGTGTGTCAAGAAAAGATGAGTGGGAATCCTGGGGCAGGGTGGGGAGTCTGTAGCAAGCTACAATCTGGATTGCGGTTTTGCCCAGAGTTAGTTGAACTTGGATAATCTTGGATGCATTATGCTGAGCAACTAGCTTGGAGGTGTGGATATCCTTAATGAATATGGACACGCCTCCACCTTTAGTGTTTCGGTCCGGGTTTGGTGGCCGAAAGGTGTGGTATGAATTATAGCCTGGTAATGCAGGGGTGCTCTCTGGAGCTTTGAACCAGGTCTCTGTCACTGCACAGATGTCAATGTTCTCCATTTTAAGGAGTGCCTCGAGTGAGTGCATTTTGAGGTTTAGACTTCTAGCATTGAGTAGCATTACCCTCAGATTTTGCTTGCTTGTACCTGTTACGGTGGTGAATTTGTCATTTGAACCTTGCCGAAAAAAGGCACTATAAGGGTGGCAAGAGCCTATACCAGTATCCGGAATCACAAGGGTGACAGGTGCAGGCCATCTCTGGCAATGCCGCGTGGTCTGTCGATTGTGTCATCCCAGGCAGACAGATAATGGATTCCCTTAGAATGACACCAGAAGCTTAGCCAATTGTTAAAGTCAATCATTTTATCCTTGTACTGTGGTGTTATTCTGGGTGATGGCAGCATGCTACTCAGGGCTAGGGTCATACCAGCCTGGGCTACAAGATCAGACAGCTCCTGCATGTCTCTTTTCATGTAGTCCAGGGAGGTACGTCTCAGGTCATTCACACCAACATGGACAATGACAGAGTCATATTTGTACTTGTTGTGGAGTGACCTGAGTGCGTGCATTATGTGGTGGATCCTGGCACCTGACAGGCAGCTGACAGTAACTTTTTCCTTGTTTAGCCTGGTGAGTGGAACATCAGTGTGCCTGACTATAGAGTCACCTATGACATGAGTGTTGGGTACGTTTTGCCTTATAGGCTGTAATTGAGTGGCACACTGAGTATGTGGGCTATGTGTCATTTGGGTTGTGTTGGGGGGTGGAGGTTGCTTGCATTTCTGCTTTGGAGGTCTCTGTTTGGGCAGATTAGTACTGAGAGCCTCCATGAATGTAGGTGTGTGTTTTGTGGTTCTGTGTGTGTGTTTTGGTGGTGTAGGTTTTGAGAGACTATGTGATGAGTGTGGTGCGGTGCAAGTGTTTACCTTCTCTTGACTGTCTAGGCCAGTCTTTGGTAAAGAGAGTTTTGCTTCCAGTTTGGCTATATAAGTGCATCTCCCACAGGTCATAGTTTTGGGTGGTAGGAGGAGAGGGTTGTCTGTGTACATGAGGCAATTGCTGCATTGTCCCAAGATGCCCAGATTCATCAGGTAGACAGGAGAAAACACCCGGAGTTTAAGCATCCAGAGCTATCACAGCAGGCATATTCATTTACTGCTGGTGCTATAAGTAATTATCACTCTAGAAAAATGGTAATACACTATAGGCAAAAAAGACTGTTGTTTAATCCACTGTTAAGTCCTTGTTTGGGAGAGAAACAGTCTACTGAGTAGTATTCAAGACTGTAGCACTGCATGAGATTACCGTCTGCCTTGTATTCTGCTATAAGCCCTTTCATGTAACTTTAAATGAAATATTGATTCTTTATAATTATTTATATAATGAGTTACATGCTTGGTGGTAGATCTTTAAAGTCTACTTACAGAGTAAGCATACTTAAGTGACATGCATGGGACATCACAAAAACGATCCTTTGTGCTAGTCAAGGCTAACATACTTTGATGATTTGTTGCTAAGTCAAAAAAGAATTCCCCTGCAAGGAAGTAATTGCACTGCTCAAAAACACATAGTTGACAAAAAGCAGAAGCCAGCAACTGTGAGCTGTATGAACTAATTTAATTAGTTACAAAATAAAAAAAAAATACAAGAATAACAGACCGGTTTTGGCTATGGTGTTAACCTAGCCTTCATCAGTATAAATATTCATAACATCTTAAGGTTCTTTTTATACATTGACATAATTAGCACTAAGTTTCATTGGTGAGCTCATGAATATTCATCAATATACAAAATCATAAATATTCATTAAGACCACGCTGGAAAAGTCCACCTAATTTAAACAATCCATTTCTTTTCTTTTGTATTTAGTTTACTGTGCCACCCAGATTTGTTAGATCTGTCACCTATTATTTTATCAATAATGGTAAAATGGAATCTTGCTGTATTATGTTTAAGAGTGTGTTTATGCAAGGCGTTACTCATTCTTTTACATTTTACATCACTAAGGTGTTCAGAAATACGTAACTTGAGAGGCCTAGATGTTTGTCCTATGTAAAATGCATGACAACTGCAAGAGGCCATATAGATAATCCAATCCGTGCTGCAATTTGCAAAAAACCTGATGTCATATATAGTACTGCAATTGCTGCTGGAGAATTGTTTGGTTTTAAGCACATGTTTACAATGGTTGCAATGACCACATGGCATGCAGCCCACAAGTTTATCTCCAGAAATTAAGGTTTGGATCGTATTCTGGTTAGTAGCATCATGGTGATGTTTGTAGTGACTGAAATGAAATCCAAGATTTTTCCCCCTTCTAAATGAAAACATGCAAGTCTCGGATAAATGCAGTGACAAAACATTGTCAGCTAGGAGAATGTTCTTCTATGGAAATCAATGTTATCTCCAAATACGGGGTACTGCAACGGGTGCATTATTTCCCCCATATATGCAGATCTATATATGGCATACATAGAAGAACAAATCATTTATGATATTACACCCTCTCGACCCATGGTAGCGCTTGTTGCAGTGGTTGTGCGTTGGGGAATTTCGAATTCGACGTTGCGTGCAACATTATGAGCATTCGGGCATATGAGATTCGAAATTTAGGTTCGGCATTATGACGGATCGACCTTCAGTCACGCGATCAAATGCATGTAAACCATATATATATATATATATATATATATATATATATATATATATATATATATATATATATGCACACACACACACACACACACACACACACACACACACACACATACACACCCACACACATGAAGGGACACTGGCTGACCAAGTTCGCAGACGACTGTAAGCTGGGAGCCATTATTAACTCCCCAAGTGATGCAGACATCTTAAAGAAAGGCCTCACTGAGACCAATCACTCGTGTCAAAACCATGGCCTTAAGCTTAATGTCAAAAAATGGGTCATCATCCCCTTTGCGAAAAACTTAGTTCCCACTAATTACCACAGTGATGGGAGTCCACTGAACACTGAAGCTGTTATAAGACATCTGCAGACACAGGTTGACAGCAACCTCTTCTTCGACCACCACATAGCCACTGTGGTCAAAGTCCTTTTATGTGGCACATCATTACCAAGGGTTTTGCAAACAGGAGGAAAGAAGTCATTATCTCTCTCTAGTCTTCCCTCATTAGGCCAATCATTGAGTATAATGCTCCATTTGGCATGTACCTTACTAGATACATGCAACAGCTGGAAATGCCACAAAAGTACCTCACGAAGAGGATCCTAGGCCTTAAACATATGTCCTAGATGGACAGACTCAAAAAATTCCAGCTATTCTCTCTCTCATATCTTCTAAGAGGCGAGCTCTACTTGACTTACAAAGCCAAGTCTGACCCACCTCTGTTATAAATATTACATTAAAGAAATCCCAATCCCTCCACACCACATGCACTAGAGACCTTAATCTCATTACCACAATCAACATGACATGCTAGAAGGACAGGTTCATAACCCATAGACCGCCCTTGCTCTGGAATAGACTTCACATACAAGTTAAGCAGAGCAGCTCAATGGACCTCTTCAAGAGAAATCTTGATGAGTGGATGTGAAATAGAAGGTTCACCCTGGGGATCACGCCAATGGTTCTACTTGATAGAGGTACTGGGAACTAACGTTGGGCAGGGTGATACCAAGGCACATCTATGGGCTAGTCTTGTAAAGGCTCAAGGGCCATTAGCCTTGTACACACCTATGAACCTATGTGTGTGTGTGTGTGTGTGTGTGTGTGTGTGTGTGTGTGTGTGTGTGTGTGTGTGTGTGTGTGTGTGTGTGTGTGTGCGCGCATACGTGTATGTGTGTGTGTGTGTGTGTGTATATATATATATATATATATATATATATATATATATATGTGTGTGTGTGTGTGTATTTTTTTTTACTGATTGTCATTTTTCTTATAACATCCTCATTGTTGTTCTTATAACTTCCTCATTGTTATTCTTATAAAATCCTCATTGTTATTCTTATAACATCCTCACTGTTATTCTTATAATATCCTCATTGTTGTTCTTATAACATCCACATTGTTATTCTTATAACATCCACATTGTTATTCTTGTAAGATCCTCATTGTTGTTCTTATAACATCCTCATTGTTATTGATATAACATCCTCACTGTTATTCTTATAACATCCTCACTGTTATTCTTATGACATCCTCATTGTTGTTCTTATAACATCCACATTGTTATTCTAATAACATCCACATTGTTATTCTTGTAAGATCCTCATTGTTGTTCTTATAACATCCTCATTGTTATTGATATAACATCCTCGTTGTTATTCTTATAACATCCTCATTGTTATTCCTAAAACATCCTCACTGTTATTGTTATAACATCCTCGTTGTTGTTCTTATAGCATCCTCATTGTTGTTCTTATAACATCCTCACTGTTATTCTTATAACATCCTCATTGTTATTCTTGTAAGATCCTCATTGTTGTTCTTATAACATCCTCATTGTTATTGTTATAGTATCCTCATTGTTATTTTTATAACATCCTCATTGTTATTCTTAAAACATCCTCACTGTTATTGTTATAACATCATCATTGTTGTTCTTATAGCATCCTCATTGTTGTTCTTATAACATCCTCATTGTTATTCTTATAAAATACTCACTGTTATTGTTATAACATCCTGATTGTTATTCTTATAACTTCCTCATTGTTATTGTTATAACATCCTTATTGTTATTCTTATAACATCCTCATTGTTGTTCTTATAACATCCTCATTGTTATTCTTCCATAATTGATCCTCACTCCTTCCACAACAATAATCTAATTTTTCACAACGTCTGCCAAAATCCATTTTTCGTTAAACAAAACATCATTCAATTTTCATCCCAAATGATCTATATTACATGAAATAAATTCCTAGCTACCCTTCACTTATATTCTTTATTCTTATAATATCTGTTCATCATTAATGTTTTTAAAACATTTTCTTCACACAACTCTTTCCTGAGTTGCACCACTCTATTGATTTTCAAAAGAACACATTCCATTGTCTCTTCCTACCTATAAAATAAACATACTATTTAAACTTTATCTTTATATGACATCTCACCTTTACTGGTAACTTATTTATTATGAATCTCCATTGGAAATGCTGATATTCTATTGTCTTGGTACATCACAGTTTCCTTACCTTAATCGCTTTATCACTTTTTCTGATAAATTTTCTCATGGATTTGCCCAATAATATTGTTATATCATATTATTTTACCACACCCATTTTTATTTTCCATGTTAATTTTTTTCTTGAAAATGTATAATTTCTTCATTTATGTATTATTTTTCTCTTTTTTCTTTTTTGTCATCATCTCCCAGAACATTTTGTACTTACATTTAAATATTCTCACTATTAATTTCTCATTCTCTTCCTTTGCCCACTTTAATACTCTATACAAATTTAATGATTTAGTAACTGCTGTGCTTCATCTTCTTTTACATACAACACATCTCCTTTCACTGAGTTCTAATTGTCTACATATCTCCCAAACATTTTTTTATCTTTATTCAGTGTAATACTCATTTCCTTTAAACATTCATTCAGACAAACCGACACTTCTGGCATTCATTTCTTGCTTTTACAACCACTGCTATATCGTCTGCATATGTCAAAACTACTGGAATGACCACCCACTGTTATGTCTCTCATTTTATAAGCTGCTTCAGTTGCTATCCCCTTCATTACCAATGTAAACCACATTCCCATCATGAGACATCCTTGTCTTATGCCATACTTTATGCATATTTCTTTATTTGGTCACCCTCTCACTAATACTGTCACTCTATTATTTTGATATGCTGATATACACACTCTCCTAATTCTATTACTTATTCCATACATCTCCATAACATCCCATAAAGCATCACATACTACAATATCAAATGCCTCGGGAATACCTCCTACTAGAAGTTTTGCATTCTCTCCTTAACTTATAATATCATCTACAATTTCTCCCACAACCAATGCAAATTGTTGAAATTGCTTTACTTTTTTATCATATATACTTTCCTGCATAATATCCCCAATCCTTCCTTCCAGTCTCCTCTATATTGTTCGCTTAAAGTTTTTATAATCTGTGTTAGTTAGTGTAATGGAGGTTGGTAATGGTTGTGGTGTTTACTTATGGGTCTCTCTTTTTTTATTTAATTCTTATCATCTTTCTTACATATAAATTCTACTATCTCATTACATAACTCTTCATGAACTGACACTTACTTCAACCATTCATTCAGTGCATTTACAATATATACTCTTATGTTCATAGGTTTATACTAGGCTAACAACCACCAGGGCCTTTATAAACCTAATCATGTAACCACACCAAACTGTGGCCCTGTGTTTGATTCCTTTATCCATTCATTTTGTTTATAGATATCCATGGACTGAGCAATGCTGGCATTTTCATTCATTTATTTATTTATTCTGGCTGAGTGGCTCTAGAGTTAATTGTTCTTTAATGAGACACAAGACATTGTTCCACTTTCTTTGACCTCGCTATGAAGGACACTGTAGGAGACACCATTTTGGTTTGAACTGGGACCCCTGCTGTGTGTGGTTGCTACACATGCCCCTAAAGGATAATCTATTCCTAATCTTGTAATAATGTTATAGCTTTGCCCCCTTTGCTAGCTACCATTACTTGAACTGATTATTGTTTTCTTTCATCCTTATACAGGACTGCATCTTTGATCTAGCAGCATGGATTTTATTTTATTTTGGCAGCTTGTTAAACTGACAGCTCTTTGGTATAAGAAGTTGAACATTTAAGCTGTTAGCACTTACAGATGCTTCAACAGTACTAATTTTTCTTAGTTGACAACTGTGGCAAATTTAATGAACTTTGATATATGGGTTCACAGCCTGTCATTTTATCTATATTGCCCATTCATAGTTATTCTGATATGTGTTCATTTTAATAACACAATTAAATTGTTATACTAATGTTATCATCATTTTACTATTGCATTATTGTCTCCCATCTATAATCTTGAACTTGTGCAAAGTTAACAGCATCCCTACTGTTCTAGATTCTTTAGGATCACCATAGAGATGATCCTGATCCTGACATGATGTCATTAGTCTGTAATAATGGTGGCTTTACTGTGATTGGTTGGATCACCCCATCCCTACAGTGTCTTCTGTACAGGGATCCCTATGCTCTGGGTGTAGTCTAAAGCTCTATTATTGTGAAAAATAGAATTTTGAGGGTTTACAAATACCCAAACAATGTATTACCTGACAGTGTATATCACAAAGAACTTTTGTAAATATTTAACAGGTGTGGGTTAGAAATATTAAAATCCATGGCTAAAGACAATGATAGGCAGAAAGAAGTTATTAACAAGGAAATTGATGTTTTAAATGAACAAATTAAAAATGATTTAATTTTCACAATTTCTGATGAAAAAGAAAAATATTTGGTCATAAGGAATTAGGCTGATTCTAAATGTGAAGATTTAATAGAGGAAAATTAAAAAAACTAGAAAGGGACATTTACGAGTACCAAAATAACACTAGTTACCCTAAACCTAAAACAAATGATAGATCTGACTACGTTAGGAATTGTGAGTGGAATAAGAACAATGCAGTGGATGAGAATGGTGAAGGTAGGGTGCAGATAGGGGAACAAGTTAATGAACTTGATGGTTTTAACGAAGGAGAACCTTTAAGAAGATCTGAAAGAATCAGAAAACAGAATGGTAACTATTATCAACAACACAATTTTCAGAGAGGGGGAAGAAGAGGGAGTGGGAGCTATTAGAATTGGTTAATACACCCCACCCTGACTTAGATGAACATTATGACCCTATCAGGCAGGATGGAAATAATATGTACAAGTTTTCAAAGAATGGTTATTGTATTTGCAACTTTAGTCAACCTGAACTAAAAGATGAACACTTTAGTCTGTTGTCAAAAGGTATGAAATGTATTCCCCAGAGAAAAGGTGACAAATAAAACACTAATTGATGTGAAACTATTCACTAGAAAACTTAATTTAGGTTTAATGTTTGGTCAAATGAACAACATTAACAGGCCCATTAGGAGAAAAAGCACTATTAACCCACCTTTACATCCCCAGATCCGTAATTTTGAACAGATTTTAGAATCTGAAATTAGAAAAGCCATGCCAAAAGTTAAATATAAAAACAACATAAGCACAAATGAAAATGTTATTTTGGATGAGCTTAGATTGAATAAACACATAAGGGTGATGAAACCAGACAAAGTTGGGGGAATGGTACTAACGGATACTGTAATATACGAAGGAAAGACGAATGAAATACTTATGGACACAGATAAATATGAAAGTGTATCGAGAAATCAAGTAAACATTTGTTATAGCAGAATAGATGTGGTTCTTTCTGACCTGTTAATGGAAGGGTTAATAGACATCAGTACCTACAACTATCTAAAGGTTGAGAAACCTAAGATCCCTTCAATCTTTGGGATACCCAAAACTCATAAAAACGAAAGGGACCCCCCACTGAGACCAATTGTCTCAGCTGAGGGGTCCAAAACACTACGTTTAGCTAAATTGGTAGACTCTAAGTTAAAAAATATTTGGTTAAAAAGGAAAAATATTTTAAAAGATTCTTGGGATCTCCTTAGGAGTGTACATAATGGTTTGTTAGTTATCCCCTTTGGGAAAAACAAGGTGCCCACAAATTACCACATAGGTGGTAATCCATTAAGTACGGAAGAAGTAATTAGAGATTTGGGGACCAACGTAGATAGTAATCTCTCCTTTGATAATCACGTTGCCAAAGTGGTTAGAAAGACCTTCTATATAGCCCGCCTTATCACGAAAGCATTCGCATCTAGATCAAGAGAGGTCATTGTGCCCCTCTACTCGTCACTCATCAGGCCCATGATTGAATACAATGCCCCTTTTGGGATTTACCTTACCCGACACCTGCAACAACTGGAGAGACCCCAAAAGTACCTCACCAGGAGGATCATGGGCTACAAACAGATGTCCTATGCAGCTCGACTAAAGAAACTCCAGCTCTACTCAGTTGCTTACCGCCTACTCAGAGGCGATCTATGCCTGAAATACAAAGCCTTGTCAAACCCAGAATTAATGGACATGCTCCACCTCAAAAAATTCAAGTTCCTTAGAGCTACACGCTCCAGGGACCTAAACCTCAGCACAAAAATAAATAGGATATGCTGGAGGCACAGATTCATTTCCCAGAGGCTCCCCTCTCTCTGGATTAGAATCCCATTTCATGTTAGACATAGCCCCTTGCAGACCCTCTTCAAGCGAAATCTGGACGCATGGATGGGAAATCGCAAATTCACCCCTGGGATCTCTTCTGTGTCCCTGCTAGACAGACGCACAGTAAACTAATCTTAAAAGGGTACCTTCTGTGACCTACTTTACAGAGGCACAGTAGGCTAATCTAATAGGGAGGCGGAAGCCAAATACACTCTGGTTAGGCTTATAAATGCCCTAGGGCAGATAGCCTAGTATCTACCTATGAACCTATGAACCTATAAAGATTTAACATTTATGATAATTGACGTCATTGACCTTTTTACATGCATTCCCCATTTTGAAGGAATGCAGATGTTAGAAGAAATTGTATTTGAGGAGAAAGAAATGTCCCAGGCAGATAGGTTGGTGTGCCTTAATCTGATGAAATTAGTTTTAAAATACAATTTCATTTATTTTAAAGGAGAATTGTACTAACAGGTTAGAGGGGTGGCAATGGCCGCTGCATGGGCACCCACCTATGTTAATTTAATTTTAGCCAAATGGGAAGAAAAATATGTACTGGAGTCTATGTATAAGAACTGTTGGAGCCTCTACAAGAGGTTCCTGGATGACATCTGCATTTTTTGGTTGGACAATATGAACAGAATTCAGGAATTTGTTGATTTTATACATACTACTACCCCATTTCTCAAATTTGCCTTCAATGTTTCTGACAAAAAAACTACAATATCTAGATATAGAAATATATAAAGAAACTAACAGGTTTAATTCAAATGTGCATATAAAAAACACCTTTACTAACTCATATTTGCACTACAACAGTGCTCATCCATCTCATTACAAGAGAAATATTGTAAAATGGCAGTATGTAAGGGCAAGCCGTATAACCTCTGATACAAATGATTTTTTGAATGAGTGTAATTTTTTTAACGGATTGTTTTCAGCAAGGGGTTATCCAAAAGAGTTACTTGAAGAAATTATAAAACAAGTACAGGAAGGCAGAAATGATAAATATAAACCTATCGTTGGTCAGCCCTTAGTTGAGAACCATTGTATTGACTCCTCACAGAAGAATCAATTTAGTAAAGCAATGGTGCTAGAATATAACGCTAGCAGTGGAGTAGTCAGGAGAATCATCAGTGATGAGTGGGACAAATTTAAAAACCTCACTGATTTGGAACAAATAACCAACACAGAACTGAAATTTGTGTAGAAAAACTCACAAAGTGTGAAAAATGCCTTAGAAAATGACAAAAAGAAGGCGAATGGTAGGAAGAAAGTTGGTACCTATAAATGTGGGCGGTGATCACAATGTAGGTTTATAATGAATAAGGAAGAAGTTATTTTAAATAGTAGAAATGTGGTTCTAAGCAGTAAAGGATATTTTAATTGTGATTCAAATGGCCTCATTTATTTAGCTCTGTGTGAGGTATGTTATTCCTTTTACTTGAGCAAAACTGAACATAAGCTAAAAAGGAGGATATATGAACACCTGTATGATATGCAGAACAGGAAGGAAACAAATGCCCTTTTTAAACATTCTTTAACTTGTGTCAATGCTAATTATTCCTTTTTTGTTTTGAAAGAGGTTAAAAAAGATGTCAGAGGGGGACAATGGGAAGAGAAAATAGAATATAAAGAGCTAAGGTGGCAAATAACACTTCAAGCTACATCCCCTCCAGGTTTAAATGATAATATCTCCCTCGTACCCCTGTTGAAACTAAGGGCAGCTAAGTTATAAGATAACAAAACAAGGTTATCAGTTGTTATGTGTACTTTATGCTTTTTCTCTTTCTTTCACATTGAGATATAATTTTGACTTTCCCCACTAGAGTGTGCTAGCAAATCATTTTATATTCATTTTAACAGAAATTATTTTATTTAAGTTATTTAAGATATTTAAGTATTGAAAGGGTTTTATAAATTAATTTTATGTATTTTCTAAGTTTTTAAAATGTATTTTATTGTCATCTATGAACAGTTTATACAATGGTTGCAATGGTTTGTAGTTTTTTTAATGTATGCATGGTTTTAATATGAATATTCATGAGCATTCATGATGTTTTTAATTGGATGTTTTTTATTGGTTAATTTACTTCTTAGAGGATTATAAAAGGCATTTTTTTGTTTTCTGACCCACATCTGATGAAGTGATTAAAACGAAAATGCTGGTTTTTAATGTATGCGTTCATGTGCCTATATTAAAGTGGATTTTACAAGAATTCCGGCTTATTCTTGGTCTTGTGTTGCCTTGGATTGATTTATTGGTTTATTTTGGTACCTTGTGGCTGTTTTTTCGAATTATTGTGAAAAATGTAACAGAAGGCATACATGTGGTAGGATACTTCTCCTTTTGGAGGACAACACTGAAATAAATTTACATTATACTAGGTACATGTCAAAGATATGATACAAGGAGGAACTTCTTTTCCAGGGAAAGCTCTTTTTGCTTGCCAGATACTGAGTTTCCAATGATGGACACATTCCACATTTCATCCCATTTGTCTCACAAAAAGCTCTATTAATCCAGGATTCTGTGCTGACTGCACAGTTCTTTGAGGACTAAATAGATGCCATAAGTAGTTAAGTATAATGATTACTTCATCTGAAGTCCTCTGGAGTGAACATAAACTAAATTTCACAATCCAGTTTGTTATAGATTAAAAGTTGTCCTAACAAAAAAAATAAATAAATCATTCTATCTTGTTGATGACTTTAACTCCAGTCATAATTATACAACAGAATTCAATGCATTGCAAAAAAAAAAAAAAAAAAAAAGCAAGATGAAGTAAAACAACAGAAAGACACTAACAAAATAAATACAATTGTCAGCGTATAGGATAGAGCTCAAGTAACTACATCTGTACTATTACAGTTGTGATAACTGTCATTCTCTCTCTAAAACTCCTTACACTAGGACAGCAGCTGAAAATGTCCCTACTGATGAATACTTTTTGAAACATCATGTTGTCCTAGAACTGTATCAGTCTATTATCTCAAAGTCCTTGCCACAAAAAATAACCTTTGTTAAGTTAGTGATTTTGTAGTGCAAAGGGGCCACATTTTTTTTCTATATTTATCTACCCTTATCACAGTGTGCCAAGTCATGTGATTGAACATGAGATCTTAAAAGTTATCTCAAAAGAGGAACTCTATTCTCAAATTGATGTTTTCCGCATGTCAGCTTGTTTGCCTTCTACCTATCAGGTCATCGCTAGAGAAGTACTTGCCCCTAGAGTTACTTCTGCTTCTAATTCATTGGGATTCAGATTGTATCAACACTGTTCAGGGATCCATTTTGCTTGCATGCATACAATACCTCTGGGAAACAATATTAGAAGAGAAAGGCTGAAGTTTTCCTGACACATGGATGTGATACTTAGCTGCAGCTTGGCTTCCATAAGGCATGTGTTCCTTCAGTGGCAGTTTTTTTGACACTTTTTTAATCAGTCATTAATTGTGAACTTGATGTTTAGTACACCTAATACTGTGACCATGAAAATTCCTTACAATTATAGGACTGCAAGACTTTTGAACTTCCATCATTTAAATTTGCAGTTACCTGAAGTTTGTGCTACTGTTGCATATCCTTTTTGCAATTCTTGATATGTTCAGATTTAAGGACATGTGCCTATTATTGTCGGAGTTCACTGCTACTCTGTGATGAAACTCTGTAGCATTATGCTATTTTTACCCCCTCTAGATGTTTTGTTATTATTCTTTGTTTACTTTGCTGTTGGAATATTGTAATGCCTTGTACATGGAGCTTCCCTGCTAGCTGTGTTACACAAGATGTAGTGCTTTTCTGTAAGGCAGGTGCACAATTCCTCTGACTGCTGACATGCACCTTTGACCATTATAGTCTGAGGTGACTTAACATTAGTTGTTTCTGTATTTTTCATGTTTTTGCCTGTCCCTATAAGCAAATCAAAGCTCTTTGTTCAGATGTAACAGATAAGATATGATTGCATACAGCCAGTACTGCATATTTTTGTAGCCACATGCACTTACTACATTTTCTGTTTCATTGGTGCCGCATCACAGACTGCTTTATGAGATGCTTTATGATGATACACTTACCATAAGTCCTATGATAATTGTGCTACTGCTTTATGAGGATACACTTACCATACGTCCTATGATAATTGTGCTAATGCTTTATGATGATACAGTTACCATAAGTCCTATGATAATTGTGCTACTGCTTTATGATGATACAGTTACCGTAAGTCCTATGATAATTGTGCTACTGCTTTATGATGATACACTTACCATAAGTCCTATGATAATTGTGCTAGTGGTTTATGATTATATGCTTACCATAAGTCCTATGATAGTTGCGCTACTGCTTTATGATGATACACTTACCATGTCCTATGATAATTGTGCTACTGCTTTATGATTATATGCTTACCATAAGTCCTATGATAATTGTGCTACTGCTTTATGATGGCACACTTACCATAAGTCCTATGATAATTGTGCTACTGCTTTATGATGATACACTTACCATAAGTCCTATGATAATTGTGCTAATGCTTTATGATGATACACTTACCATAAGTCCTATGATAATTGTGCTACTGCTTTATGAGGATACACTTACCATAAGTCCTATGATAATTGTGCTACTGCTTTATGAGGATACACTTACCATAAATCCTGTGATAATTGTGTTACTGATTTATAACGTTCTCTACACCAATTTTAATTATTATTTCAAATATGCATTCTTCACACTTAAACACCAAAGTCATGCAGCTCTTATTGAATCCATGGGATAGCTCTTGAATTTTAAGTAAGCCTCTTTGCTGGGGTGTCTTCCATGCACATTATGCCTTTCTCCTTGTCCTTCCTGGGTCTCCAAGAAGTTTTGCCAAGTGCTTTGAGATCTTGTCAAGTCTCAAGTCTCATATAGATGCTATAGATGAATGAGTGACATTTAGACTCCCTACAGGTATGCATGTTATCTGCAAGTGAGAATCTATATGTATACAAATGCTGTGATGAGTCGCGGCCCCTTATAAAATTAGTTATTGCCATGTGCCCATAGAATGTAGGTATAAGCTCTATCTCTCTAAATGATGAACTAAATAAATATTGTAATTAGAAAATAATTTAATAAATGATTTGTAATTTTTTTTTTACTTTGTCTGGTCTTCAGCATGATAGATGCTGACAGATTAAACAAGTATCTACAAATTTGGAGTCACAAAATGTTACATTCATACAACTTTGGAACAACATTTCTGCTTCAGGTTGTAATGTGTCTGAAGTCTATATGACGTCTCTGAAAATATTTGGTAATGCATTAAATGAAATTATAACTAATAATTAAATATGAAACCTTTGTTGATGTTAGGTATTGGCAGCTATGTCAGGAGAAGTAGGACAGTGGATGTATAACATCTGGCAGCATAGCTAGCTGGAATTGTGTAAAGAATTATACGTCATTTGTAAATCAAACTAACATGTAATGATGCTTGTGCTGTACAATGTATTTTTAAGGCTGCTTGTGTTAAAAACTGCACCAACAGTGAGTCCCAACTGTATTGTAACTGATTAAATGTATTTGTTTTAACAGAGGATACTGGAAGAGAAAAGATTAAGCTCAGCCACAGTTAACTTTTTGAAAAATTTCCTGAAATTAAATTACCTGGTTTAAGCCATAAATATTGTATCTTACAGTTCTGATTGCAGCCAGAGATTAAATGTCTATGCCAGAGAATGGTTTATTAGTTCCTGTAGGACATGATTTATGATTTTATAGCATTCAGATGCCATAGCATATCTCAGCAAAGCTCTAGCTGTGTGTATGGTAAGACATATGTGCTAAATTCTGGTTCAGTTTATAGCAATGGGGGTAGCATGGGAACCTGAAGCCAGATGGCCAGATGTATGTGATCTCATTCTGTAATCTAGGACAAAAATGCTGTTTTAATACCAAATGAGAGAGAAGTCTCAAGGAACTCTGCTTTTGGAACTTGACAAAGAATTACCCCTGACTTACTTCATTTTGCCTTGCTCTAGTAAGTGACCATGGAAAAGTAATTCTTTAGATCAGTCATGAAAATGTAGTGAGCTTAGTTAAGTATTGTTTTTCTATATATGTGTGAATCTATTCATCTGTGTTATTTTAGTATTTCCTGTTATTGAAACTCTGGTGCTTATTGTAAATTGCTGCTTAGTATTTTTATGTTTTTTATTATTTATTATTAAATATATTTAAACTTTTTAATGTGACTGGTCCTTTAGAGAATATTTAAAATTTTAAGAGTACTTATATCTATTTGGTGACTCTGTGGCCACTCCTGAAAGCCTTACTGCATTGCTCAAAACACTACTATTTGTACCAATATTACTTTCACTCAGTATAATTGGGTAACCTTGTAAGAGCCTTACATTAGCTGGGTTTGGAGTGTCTGCTAACAGTAACTAACTTTTAGGCTGGGCAGAGGTGGCATAGCTATAAAATCTGTGCCAGCTTTTCACAGGTGTGTGTATATGTATGTGTGTGTGTGTGTGTGTGTGTGTGTGTGTGTGTGTGTGTGTGTGTGTGTGTGTGTGTGTGTGTGTGTGTGTGTGTGTGCATGCATGTGTGTGTGTGTGTGTGTGTGTGTGTGTGTGTGTGTGTGTGTGTGTGTGTGTGTGTGTGTGAGAGAGACATGAAGCACTGGTTTCACAGAGCGGGTGGAGGACTTGGCTTGGGCACTCGGCTGAGGACTCACCTCTATAGCTGTGTCAGAGGAAAGTCTTATTGGGGATCTGAAGGGAGACAGATAGAGAAATCCAGACTCTGGACTAAGTGTGTTCCCTGTGTGCTCTTAAGGGAAATTTTGCTTGGTGCAGAGTGCTGCATCTGGAAATACTGAGTGTGTCTATTTTTGTTCCATGTAAATGTCTGTCTTCAGTATCAGTGGTGAGGATTCAGGCTCATTGATTACTGGTCCTGAGATGGGATGTCACACATGCATTTTTATTATTGATAGACTTAGTTTATTTATTGTCTTTTTTATTCTTTTCCTGAAGAGGTAAATCGGTGGACATTTTTCCACATATTCAGATTCATGCTTTTATTGCAAAGAACAGGTAAAATTCAAATGCAATATGCAATGGGGTCATAGCTACTGTGCACACTATTTTGCTTACTCATGATATCCTTATTTTTACAGATTTACCAAAACAAACCTAAGTGCCTCAATAGTTAGACAACAGCTGTTAAAAAAACAAAACAAATAAGAAGCTGTATTAGCAATGTTTCAAAAGTTTAGCTATAGAATGAAAGTATTTTTAACACTGAATGGGTATTAAAAGTATTAGAGTGACCCTTTTAGTTGCAAGTTACCTCCCCTCCATTATTTTTTATTTTGTTTTACTCACATTCAATAATAAATTATTGCAGAGGCGCATCTTGTCTGCAAACTGAATGAGAAGATGCACAGTAATTTGCCGTATATGAAGTCTATGTTTCATCACAGGTGGCTGATTTAATAAACCTGACAGCATCAGACTCTATAATGATAGTCAACCTACAAAACCTTTCCAGATTTATGCATACTGCCATAGGATGCAAGTTCTACACAACAGCTGAAAGAATCAAAAATGCAACATGTCCAGTCTCTGGCACACATCCATAGGATGCAAGTTCTACACAACAGCTGAAAGAATCAAAAATGCAACGTGTCCAGTCTCTGGCACACTGCCATAGGATGCAAGTTCTATACAACAGCTGAAAGAATCAAAAATGCAACTTGTCCAGTCTCTGGCACACATCCACAATATCTTTATTTGTCAATTATAACATAGGTTGGGGAAAGTGTTAGAGGCAATGGAAAGAAATGTTTGGTGGGACAGAAGGGTGTGGCCCTATGCTTTTTGTCTTATTGCACTGCTTGAATGATTTCTGGTCATGAAACAGGCCTCCCAACCACATGTTCAGTTAAGCGAATGAGAAGTGCAAGTATCTTCTGCAGCACATGTTGATGCATGAACACTACCTTACTTAGGTCATTGGTTTTTAGCAAAGCAGTTGTTTTAGAATGATGGAATGCCTCAGTCTCTTGGTCCTTAACAAAAGAAGCCATTTCAGGGGTCAGTAGCTAATTCAGATGAAGAGTCACATCTATGAAAATTTTTGAAGAGCAATTAAGATCTTAAATCTGAGTAGGTAGGGGATGGGAATTGGTGCAGCAGTTAGACAGGAAACCGAGTGAAGAATAAGAAAACAAAATATCCATAGTTCTACCATTACTGATTTACATGTTCAAAAGCTTACAGAGTATATCACAGTTTCTTTTTCCAGTCAGCCTTATGTTCCTTATCTTGTTTATAGAAGTATTATCTTTGCAAGTCTGCAACCTGCTTCCTATGTTGTAACAATAAAAAATAATTCTTTTTTAGAATTAGTAGGTGTGAATAAGTGTTGAACGCTTCATATGAGGATATGTGTCTCATTCCTATACCACCACTCTAATTAAAAAAATAGACATTATTGGTAAGTAAATTAATAATTTTCAGCACGGTGCATTATAAAGACCAGTGCTTAACATGTCTATGCAAATTTGAAGCTGCGTCACTTTATGCCTTTCAGTGGTTTCTTTAGTAAATCAGAATACTTAAAAAAAATAGTCACTATTGATGTATGCAATATTGGGCTGATTTGTCTGACTAAAAATTAACAATTCAGTTTATTTTGAAATGTATTATGAGAGTCTGTTAATAGGTCAGAACAATTCAGTAGCCAAAAATGTCTGTGTAACTTTCTCTGATTTTTTTAGACTGTTTTTCTGAAATACAAACTAATGTTAGGTTCAGAAACTTTGTCTCGATATACATTTGAAAAAATGCTATATTCTTTTGAATTATATGTCTCCATTACTTTATGTTGGAGTGTAGTGGGAGTCTTTAGAAATATCTCAATACTGCATTCATTAAATATCTTTGCACATAAAAAACAAAACATTAAAATAATTTTGCACTGATTGCAAAATTTTGTACTAAGCATTCATGGGAGTAAAGGAATCCTAACAAAGACTGATCTAATTTAAATAAATGTTTTACATTAAAACTGTTTCAGGTAATTTGTATATGGTAAAATAAACTGAGATGCAATTATCTAACAGTACAGCAAGCCATGATTTAATATGTCCCAACACAGAAAACCATTTTTTTATTCATAACTAAAGTATAAGTGAAGCAATACTATTTTGTCTTCTGGATGCTATCATAAAAGATATGAACGCTCAGCTTGCTTTGGAAAGAAAACAATGTGGGTTAAAAATGAAGATTAATAACTATGCAGTGATTTGCATAAATTCTACATATCATTATTATGCAAAATAGCTATATAAAAATAATGATAACTATTACTAGAATATAATATCTTTTGCAAGCTAGAGTACCTACTGCTCCAAGCCTTGGCTTTATAAGAAAATTTGCTTCACTGACCTATGTTTGAATTGGTCGTCTTTAGTCATTCAACCTTTTCAAATTGTCCCACTTGAATGCAGTGCTTATGAAGCTCATTAGACCTTTCATGAGCCTCATTTGTGAAAATTAGTAAGATTATTGTTATATTTGGTGCAGTAAACATAAGCAACAATAAATCACATGCTGTCATGGGGTAATTGCTTGCTCCTAAATACCAGTGGAGTCAGGCAAATACTTCTAACTTTTGATTTGCTGACTTCCAGTGTGAATGGATATCTCATTTTGAATAGGGTTATAGCCACCTCATATGTTAGACTACAGTCAGCTAATGACACAGCACAATTGCTAGTAAAAGAAATTATAAGCCTGAAAGAAAAATGGATGAACTTTTCAAATGCTTTAAATTAAAAATCTGACAATTATAATGGATTAATATTTTTATTGTTCACAAATTCATTGCATTATCTCAGGGGATGTCATGGCCAAACCATGAAAATGAAAGGATAACAAAGTTATGGAAGGAAGTAAAACAAAGCTTGAAATATCCTCTTGAACGTAATGTTGCGACCATTTCAGTACTATTTATAAACCACGAAACTTCAGCTAATCATATAAGATTGTAACGGCCATCTTGTCCCACATGCAAAATGAGGAAATACTAAATAATGCATATGTGTGCTTGATTCCATTTTCAAAGATGGTTCAGAAAATAAGGACAACAAATGGCAATTCCATATCTATGTAATTAGATTATCATATTTGTGTAATTACATTCTCTTTTGGCAAGCATTTTACACTGGAAAGTTTCATCATCATGTGGTATAGGAAGAAAGGAGCATCTGCGCTTGAAAAAATGAAAACAGAAATAAACAGTGAATAGATTGATAGAGTTTAAAAAAGTAAGGAGAGCTGAAAGCCTGTTGTGATCAAATAATCTGATATTTATTAAATAAGTTATATATAAATAGCTACTTTTAAATGTTATGGGAAAAGGATTAAACCTGAGGAATGTAATTAGTTTTCTAAAATAAATAATAAAAAAAGAAACCTTGTCACGTAAATGCAAGAAAAAGTGAATGCATCTGTATGGACATTTGTTGTATGCAAGTATTTTCTCATAAGCAATGCATTTTTCCCATTCTCTTGATTGGCTCAATGAATTTTCTTCCTGTTTCCATCTGATGCAGGTGTTTTTGCTATGGACAGGTGGATTCTGGCTCAGTGTGGAGACTCACTAGCCCTACCACCTTACAAACCCCTCAGGCCTATTCATAATCAGGGTTAGTCTTATATGACCCCTTACGTCCTTGCTAGGGGTCTAGACCTATCTTGCTCTTTGAGAAGGGAATCCTACGATCCATTCATTCCACAGGTTAGGCTGAAAGTCAGGGCCATGAGTTAAAAGTGCGAATGAGGAAGTAGGATGTATGTCAGATACATGACCAAGAGAACCACTCCATCATTCCTTCCCACTGCCCTACTCACCACTGTAGCTCTCTTGATATCAGACATAGCTGTCCTGCCTCATTGGGAACCGTGGGCAAACCTCACATGACTTTCATGTGTTCAGGCTGCTAAAAGGTGAAATATTTCCCTTTGGCGCATTTGGTCAGGGACATGTAGTTGAAGTAACATTCAGCTGCAGAGCTAAATGGTTTTCACTTCTTCACTGTGGGCATATAAAAGCACACTACATCATGTTTACAGCTTCAGTAATCAAATAAACAGAATGAAAATAATGTCCAAGGCCCCCAGGTACATAGATATATTAGGCAATATAACTGGTATGAGCATGATGATGCCAACTGAGTATATCAGTGTCAATGAAAATGCAGTGCACTGTGGGCAATGCCTTTTTTGCTGGTGTTTGTCAACAGTTACTCCCTCTGCAGTGTCTAGAAATCAATACTAAAAAGACATACTAGAGCATATCTGTAACTAAAGCAGCATGCAGGATTTCCTTCATGCTATAGCCCACTTCTACATGATGTCATTATATAAGCATGCACTGAACTTCAAGGAAAGCACACATAGGTTCATAGGTTCATACTAGGCTATCTGCCCTAGGGCATTTACAAGCCTAGCCAGATTGTATTTGGCTTTCACCACCCTTTGAATTTAGTTTACTGTGCCCTTTTTAAGGGATAGTTTACTGTACCTCTGTCTAGCAGTGACACAGAAGTAATCCCCAGGGTAAACCTACGATCTCCCATCCACTCGTCAAGATTCCTCTTGAAGAGAGTCAGTGAGGGTCTCTGCCTGACATGTACTGGGATTTTATTACAGAGTGAAGGGAGCCTCTGGGTTATGAATCTGTCCCTCCAGTATGTCCTATTTATTTCTGTTCTGAGGTTCAAGTCCCTCGAGTGCATAGCTGTAAGGGATTTGGATTTTCTGAGGTGGAGCATGTCCATTAATTCCGGGTTGGACATAGCTTTATACGTCAGGCATAGATCGCCTCTAAGTAGGTGGAATGCAACTGAGTACAGCTGGAGTTTCTTTAACCGAGCAGCATATGGCATCTGTTTGAGTCCGTTGATCCTCTTTGTGAGGTACTTTTGGGGTCTTTCTAGTTGCTGCAGGTGTCGGGTAAGGTACATCCCAAATGGGGCATTATATTCTATTATGGGCCTGATGAGGGATGAATAAAGGGGAACAATGACCTCTCTTAATCTAGATGTGAATCCTTTCATGATAAGGTGGGCTATATAGAAGGTCTTTCTAACCACTTTGGCAATGTGGTTGTCGAAGGAGAGATTACTATCGACTTGGGTCCTCAGGTCCCTAATTACTTCCTCCATACTTAATTGGTTACCACCTATGTGGTAACTTGTGGGCACTTTGTTTTTGCCAAAGGGTATGACTATACACTTTTTGGCGTTTAGCTTTAGGCCATGCCTCTGGCACCAGTTATCCATCTCTGTGAGACCCTTTTGAAGGATGCCCATGTCAGCTGGAGAGTCAATTATGGCGCCCAGTTTGCAGTCATCTGTGAACTTGGTCAGCCACAGTCCTCCCGTGTTAGCCTGTACCTCAGAAAAATATATACCGAACAAGAGAGGTCCCAGGACTGAGCCTTGTGGGACGCCACTTGTAACTGGTTTCGAGTCTGACATAGCTCCAGCAATTCTGACTCTGTGGGTTCTGTCTTTGAGCCAGTTTGCAACCCATCTAGTGACATAGGGGTTTATATTTAAGCTGGATAGCTTATCTATGATGCCCAAGTGGGGTATTGTGTCGAATGCTTTTGCGAGGTCCAGGTATGCTGTGTGGACTACCTTCCCTTCATCTATGGCCTTGGTGACTGTTTCAAAGAAGTCGACCAGGTTTAAGAGGCAGGATCTGCCCTTAACAAAGCCAAATTGGGTAGTATCTAGTATCTGTAAGTCCCCAATGTCTTTGTTTATGAGTTCCATGATGATCCTCTCCATAGCTTTGCAGACTAGGCTGGTCAGGCTTATGGGGCAATAGTTTCCGCGGTCCATAGAGGCACCACCTATGTGGAATGGGACCACTGTTGCTGTACGCCATTCTTTGGGTACATATCCTGTAGTAAGGCTGAGATTGTACAGCAGCTTTACATGAGGGTTTAGTTCTTCTTGGAGTTCATGTAGGATGCAACCCGGGACACCGTCTGGTCCCATTGATGCTGTGTTTTTTGCTTTGGAGTGGGCGGCTTTCACCTGAGCATCTGAGATGTTAGGGAGGCAGCACTCTGCTGGGATAGATATTTGCTCTTTTGGGGGGGGGGGGAGTTTGCACTAAACCTGTCTGCCAGGATGTTGGCAATGTCCGTAGGTTCAATGTATTTCTTGCCATTTTGGATCAATTCTGAGCATATCTGGGAGTTGCATCCCAGGTTTCTAAAATAACTGAAGAAAGCCTTGTGATTATCTTTAGTTTCCTGTGCAATTTTTTTCTCGAAACTGGCCTTGGAGGATTTTATGAGGGATCGTAGTTTTTTGCTAGTACTGATCAGGGATGCCTTCCCTTTTAGGGATTTTGCTCTATCATGTGGTAGCTTTCTCCTTCTGTTGTACAGCTTATTTATGGCTGGGGTCCACCAGCCTGGACGCCTGCCTTTGGAAGATTGGGTCTTGGTTTTGTTTGGGATGGCATGATCCATGCATTCCTGGAGGTGTCCATAGAATGCGTTTATATAGGATTCTGCAGTTTGGGCCATAATTTCCACTTACCCAGGGGCCTTGAAGGATTCCACCTCAGTTTTGAGAAGTGTGAAGTTCGCTTTTGAGAAGTTTTTCACTGTGGTTTTCTGGGCTAGGGGTGGGGTCGGGATGTGGATATCCAGTGAGATTAATTTATGGTCAGATCTTACCAATGAGGGGTATACCTCTGGTATGGAGCATAGAGTCCCCATGTTGGTGATGATTAGGTCAAGTATGTTTTCCCTTCTTGTGGGAGTGGTGCTTAGTTGTTCCATAGCATTTGAGTTTATAAATTCCAGGAACCTTTGGGCTAGGGTGTTTGGGCTTGAATAATGCTCCCAGTCTATGTTTGGGTAGTTGAAGTCACCCAGTAAAATGATGTTTGGAGAGATCTTTATATACTCCAGTGTTCTCAGGAAAGCCGAGTGGGATTCCTGATTTTGAGAGGGTGGTCTGTAACATGCTACAAACTGAAAAGCAGTTTTGCCCACTGTTAGTTGCACATGGATGGTCTCCGATGCTTCATGCAGCGCCACTAACCTGGAGGTTTGGGTATCTTTGATGAATATGGATACTCCCCCTCCTTTTGTGGATCGGTTTGAGTTTTGGGGCCGAAAAGCATGATATGAGGTATAACCTGGTAGTGCAGGTGTGCTCTCTGGAGCCTTGAACCAGGTTTCCGTCACTGCACAGATATCGATGTTCTCCATACTGAGGAGGGCTTCGAGTGCATGCATCTTGAGGTTTAGACTTCTGGCATTTAGCAGCATTACCCTTAGTTTCTTATTCATTGTGTTGTCTATGGAGGTGGGTTTCTCTTTTGAGCCTTGCCTAAAAAAGGCACTATGGGGGTGGCTAGAGCCTTTGCCAATATACGAAAGCCGAGGGGTGACAGGTGCAAGCTGTCCCTAGCGAAGCAACGTGGCATGTCGAGCATGTCATACTGGGCTGACAGACACTGGATCCCCTTTGAATGACACCAAAATCTTAGCCAATTGTTAAAATCGATCATTTTGTCTTGATACTGTGGCATCATTCTAGGTGAGGGTAAGATGCTGCTCAAGGTCAGGGTCATACCGGCCTGGGCCACATGATCAGAGAGCTCCTCTATGTCTCTTTTCATGTAGTTGAGGGATGTACGTCTCAGGTCATTCACACCAGCATGTACAATGACTGAGTCATATTTGTACTTGCTTTGTAGTGACCTGAGTGCTTGTGTTATGTGGCGGATCCTAACACCCGACAGGCAGCTCACTGTGACCTTCTCTTTGTTCAGCCTGGTGAGCGGGACGTCAGTGTGTCTGACTATAGAATCACCTATTACAAGTGTATCTCGTCTGTTATTTAGCCTTAAGAGCTGTGACTGTTCGGCACACTGACTTTGTGAGCTATGTGTTGCATGTGTTTTGTTTTGGGGTATTGTTTGCTTGGATGTCTGCTTTGGAGGTCTCTGCTGCTTAGGCAGATTTTTATTTATAGCCTCCGAGTATGTTTTTGTTTGTTTATGTGTTTGATTTACTGTTGTGATAGGGCTATGTGAGACTGGATTTGTGATGTGTGAGGTTACCTTCTCCTCCTGACTGGTTGCACCAGTTCTGAGTTGAGAGAGCTCACCCTCCACTTTGGCTATATAGTTGCATCTCTCATATATATTTGAACTTGAGAGGAGGAGAGGGTTGTCTGTGTACATGAGACAGATGTAACATTGCCTCAAGATTCCCAGATTCACCAGCTCGACTGGAGAGGAAATCATTAACTGACCGTCGGACATGCTAGAATAGTATAGGGAACTCCTTTGTCACTGAATCAAAAAGGACCAATAGGGGACAAGGTACTCAAAGGGAATATATGGGGATGCAGTGCTTTTAGTTTACTAGTGCTGAATTGTAAGATTGCTTATATGGGCAAGTGCAGGGCCTTAGCTTGAGAATAGGGTGTTTAATTTGAGAGATAGAGCAGTTCTAAGGGAAAAAGTGAAGAGCAGACTTTGTGGAGCCGGGAATAGCTTAAACCCAGTTAACCAGCGCTGCCCGATGCTGCGCTATGCGCACAATCGCACAAAGCCACGCTAAAGTGGGCTTTTATGCAGGGAACTTTAAAGAGCTAGAAATTGACCCAAAACAGCCAATAAACTACAAGATTCTTGTGCTGAGGTGACTCCTCCAGGGACAGATAGGCTGCTCAAGGCTCCCCACTCCTACTGGTGAGCAGAGAAACTTCCTTCTATCCAAGTAAGGAAATGGGCAACACAGGAACTATTCAAAAGTCCAGAATAAAGCAATGCCTGTATAAGGGACTATTCTAGGGTAGGAAAGGCGGGAAACAAGGATTTTTTTTTTTGTTTTTTTTTTCTTTTTTTCAGGAAAACAGCAGGAAAAGTACAGTAAATTCAATACACAGGCTAGCGCACTTGAGTGGGCAGCCACAACAGTTAAAATTCAAACAAAAAAACTTTTAAAGTGCAGGTATGAGAAAAAAAACAGAAAACAGGCTTAAAACAGGTGAATCAACAGTTTAAACTTGCTTTTCGGCAAGGAAAGGTGGTCGCACAGGTAATAGCAGTAAAATATATTTAAATCTTGGAAGCAGTCACTCTTTTCGTTTCTCTGTTGCTAACACCACTCTGCAGGACCACGAGGAGCTGTTGCTGAGTAGGGATAGGCGAAAAACCACGCCAAAGCTGATTTCTATGCAGGGAACTTTAAAGAGCTAGAAATTGGCCCAAAACAATCAATAAACTACAAGATTCTTGTGCTGAGGTCACTCCTCCAGGGACAAATAGGCTGCTCAAGGCTCTCCACTCCCACTGGTGAGCAAATAAACTTCTTTCTATCCAAGTAAGGAAATGGGCAACACAGGAACTATTCAAAAGTCCAGAATACAGCAATGCCTGTATAAGGGACTATTCTAGGTTAGGAAAGGTGGGAAACAAGGATTGTTTTGTTTTTTTTCTTTTTTTCAGGAAAACAGCAGGAAAAGTACAGTAAATTCAATACACAGGCTAGCGCACTTGAGTGGGCAGCCTCAACAGTTAAATTTCAAACAAACAAACTTTTAAAGTGCAGGTATGAGAAAAACACAAAAAAACAGGCTTAAAACATGTAAATCAACAGTTTAAACTTGCTTTTCAGTGAGGAAGGACGGTCGCACAGGTAGTAACAGAAAAATTATACTTAAATCTTGGAAGCAGTCACTCTTTTCGTTTCTCTGCTGCTAGCACCACGCTGCAGGACCACGAGGAGCTGTTGCTGAGTAGCAACTTCTTTTGTTATTAAAGCTGTGGGCATGGCACTGCATGCTCTTCTCTACAGTGAATTTGTGACAGTTATATGCCTCTGTAATTGAATTTCACTTTAGCTGTGTGCCCTCATTCATACGCACCATAGCGAAATATCTCACCAGCTATTCAGCTGAACTTTACTTTAGTTGGGAATGCAGGTTCAATATACGAACATCATATGCTCCCACTGAAAGTCACCTCGTCACAGACGCTTCTCAGTAGAACTAAGTATTCTTTGTTTGCATGCTAAGGTTAAATCAGAGAAAGTACAAGCCCTGAGAAGAAAACTCTTTGCAAATATCAAAGAGTAAAGCAATAGGTCATTTTCTGTACTTTACCTGTATCTAGCCACAGAGATATTGTCTATTATTGACATGGTAATGAAAGCCCACACTTATGCAGAAGTTTATAAAAGGATAGCAGTTCTTTTTAACAGTTTAAAATTATATCACTGGAATCAAGAAATGTTTATCCTAAAAGATGTTATTCTGAGGTTAACAACAAAAATATATCTTCTAATATGGTTTTGAAAGTATTGACTCACTTTATTTAACTTTTTGGACTGCGTGTTTTCGGAGGAGAGTAAAACCATTCTTAGAGAAAACACATAGAGCTATAACATTAACAAGTAAACCGTAGAAGGACAGTAAGTCGGTTTCAGGACTAAACCAAGGTGTTATGATGTAGAAACTTCAACCACTAAGCCTCAATGGTTCAAACATATCCAATTTTAGTAATGGATTTTTATAATCTAAGAATGTGAGTAGCATGTTTAAGCAGTTAATACTTCTAAATCCAAAATCCTGAAAACATGCTTGTATAATTTATTCTCAGATTGAAAATGGATGTTCTGCTGTGGGGAAGTAGAGTAGGGTGGGGCAAGAGAGACAACTGCCCTAGGTGCAAAGTGTTAGGGGGGGTGTAATCTGCTGAACTGGATCTCTGTTTAAATCATTCAGTCCAATGGAGCTCAGGAAGTCTGCACTGTAACTTCCAATGGGCGGAGCCTAAGCCTTTTGACAGGATCAAATTATGTCCTCACATTTCAAACAAATGTTCATATATCTGGAACCATATGGGGTTATGAAATAAACATAAATGGCAAACTCCTCAGCACAAGCTATTTTTATAGTGGTAGCATTCTTTGGTTCTAGGTCTTAAACTGAGTTTTGTAAGTCACAGTAAACACATTAACTATTACATTTTTAAAATTTTATAAACAACTTACAATATCTCAGCAATCACTTAAGTTACACACATACTGCCAGCAGCATTATATTCATCTAGCTGAGAACTTTCATATGAGGCTAAGGAGTTCTGTCTGTGTTATTTGGTTGTTCAGATATTTAGAAAAAAATTGAAAAACATATCTATATAAATTATTATCATAAAAACAACAGTTAATATCTATCTACCTGTTCTAGACAGAGGTGAAATACTTATGCAGTTGAGTTTGCCATTGTGTAAGCTTTAAGACAGAATTTTGTAAAACCTTGTACACAGCACAGTTTTGTAATTATTGATGCAAATATGAACAAGCAATATTTGACCTCACTGAGGCATCAGTAGGAGTTACATTCAGATGAGCCAGGAGGTGCCACTCAGATGTAATGAATTAATGCAATTCTGCCTTCAAGAAGGTTATTATGCATATTATTTAACATGTTTTATGTTTTGCAGGATGGTGGATGCTACTGCATTGAAGGATCATTAAGTCATCTCTGTAGCCCAAGCAGGGGGTCATTTTAAGAGATTGCAGCTGCTGAGCATCCCTAGCCTGCTCAAGTTGAGGGTCAACAAGCAGAAGTGGCAAAGAATTGTAATAGAAGTGGCTAAGAATTACATAAGTTGTAGAAATAAGAAATTAGATAATTCATGTGGAATCCGGGATATTTCCTGGAGAGATGTTGGATGGGTGAGTCGTCAGGAGCTGAGTGAAGCCAAGGCTGTGCCACAGACATCATCAGGTAATCATGGTGCTACTAAGGTCAGAGATGTTGATGACTCAGGTCCTTATTCAAATGTTAGGCTGTCAGTTTCTTTGCAAGAATTGAGTGTACACAATAGGGCAATGTTGTAGGAGTTGTTAAGTTTAGGGTTGGTGAGTCAGCAGCAGGAGAGATTGCCAGATGTTACCTTGTATGGGACTCTTAAATGTTGAGTGGCTGGAAGTCACCTGCTGTTTAATTAGTAGGCAGAAGTTATGCCTTCACAGCAGTTGCCTTTAGAAGCTATGGAATGGAGTCACTGTTACTTAACAAATCAGATTTGTTTATGATTCTGTATATTCCTTTAGCAGATAAAGAAAAGATCTGGAAGGGTGGAAATGTAAATATATTTGAATTGATTGGTGCAGATAGTGCACAGTGTTTTGCAGAGGCTGAAGCTCCTGGGGAGAAGGACTTATCTGCAGCGATGACAGCCTTGGATAAGAAAAAGTTAGGAAGGTATAAGGATGGAACTTTGGACAATTGGGTCTTTGGTTTTCTTTATTTTACAGTGGCTATCTTGGCAAAGGATTATTCACAAGGTTTACTGCTGTTTATTTTATCTTTATAAAGGAAGCACAACATCTGTGGGGTGCAATACCTGGTTATGGTTATGGTATGACCAATGCTTTAGGAAATTGTAAGCAGTTGACAAAACACTGAAATAGAGTCATAGCTTGCTAATACTTGGCTTGGCATTATGATAGATAAGGTAGGTGGTCAGGTGTGATCTGGTTTGGTTGACAATGATTTTAAAGTTAATAGTTCCTGAGCTCTTAATGCTGGCAAATGTGTGTGGCTGAATTGTTGCTTTAAGCACAGTTGGTCTATTTGTGGACCCTCCCATCAAGCAATGTTTTGTTGGCACAAAGAAAGTACAGGGGTAGTTGGTCAGAAGGCCGCATTAGATCTAGTTTGGTAGGTGCTAGCAATGATAGAGGGCAGGGAAAGTTTCATGAAATTAGAGGTCAGTCATCATTTCAGGGACACCTAGAGTGCACATCCTCCTATTATTGTAACAATTTTGTCACTATTGTTAGATGATTATTCTAAGAGAACAGAGGTGGGAAGATTAGTTGTAGGCTTTAAATTTAATTTTAATATAAAGTCACAGGTAGATGGTAGTCATAACATTCTCAGCATATGAAGTCAGTTACCAACATGATGGATGTGGCACTTCCTTTGGTTCTAAAACAAGTCAAAGCTGGTTGGGTATTAGGGCATTTTGAAGCTTCACCAGTACTTGTACTCTGATTAATTCACCACTTGTCTTTTCCTGGGGGAGTTGTCATTGAAAGGAAGGATGCAAAAGTATAATATACATCTTACGATGATGAGGACAGGATTATTAAGGGTTTTCAGTGCCCATGGTTTAGTTAAGTTTGATAAAGCAGCTTTTCAGTTGTTGTCTATTAAAACCAGCTGATTGGCCCTTGTTCGGTATGTATTTGAAATAGAAATTGTATTTTTATAGGACAATGCCAGTGGTGTGTGCAGTAGGTTCAGCTACTTTTGAAAAATTTAGTATGGGTTTGCAATGGATAAGGCAACAATAGTCCCCTTCTCATCAGGCAGTGAAATATTTAGATGATTTTTTTTTTACTAAATTAGAAAGGAGGCCATTGAGGATAAGCAGTCATTTATTGATTTGTGTAAAGACCTGCAAGTACTGTTAGCCAATGACAAGGCAGAAGGCCTTTGTCCAACGCTAATGCAGCACAAGGTTCATTCTAATTCCTATTGTCAAGAAGATGAGAAACAGGATGGATGTGTTTGATAGGAAGGGTAACAATAAGATGTGAGACATTATGGAGATGTTTGGTTTATTCATTTTTACATTTAGGTTAGTTGGCCTTGTTCGACATTTAACAGATTGGTGGCAAGCATCTATGTGTACTGTTGATGAGACTGGTAAAACAGAATGTGCATATATGGTTAATGTTTTTGGTGGATTTCAATGAGATATCTATTTGGCAAGATGTCTGAGTGTAAGCGGAAGAGCTGGAGTTGTTTATGAATGCAGCTGGTGATGTGAAATCATGGCAACAATTTTTAAGAACCAATGGTTTGCAGCTTAATTGCCTAGGCTTTGGCCTCAAGAATGAAAGAATAGCATGGCATTTCTAGAACTGAATCCAAATTTGGGAATTGGTAATAGTTTGGCAGGAGGAGATGAGCAGCAAGGAAGTAGTTTTTTATTCAGACAATAAGGCAGAAGAGCAGGTATTGGTCAGGATGATGCCTAGGTCGTTTTTGGTGCAACTGTTGTTACAGATGTTAGTTCTACTTAGCTTGAAGATTTACTACATTTTTTCAGCGAAACATGTTCCAGGTAAACTAAATATTTTAGCTGAGAGCTTGTCTCATTTTCAGTTTCACTAGTTTTATTGGACGACTCCAAAGACAGTTTTTCCATCACAGGTAATTCCAGAGGAAATGTGGAAGATTGGCATGATGCAACAGAATGGCTAGTAGCAAAATCTTGGGCCAGGTCTATAAGAAGGGGTATTAGTTCAGCCATTTCTGCCTTCATGACTTTTAGGCAACACTTCCCAAATGAACAGAGAATATGGTTTGTTAGTCTGTTTTGTCAATAAAGTTTGGTTGAACTGGGTGTCTGGTTAAAGTACACATAGCAGCTCTTAGCGTTAGGGCAAGGCGGCCATGTTTGTTTCAAGTTAGTAAGCACTGGGGGCTGGTGTGTATGTGGAAAGATTTGGAGTAGGTGTGTATAATTATTTTAATACAAAGTTTTCACTTGGGAGGTTGCTTTTAAGATCACTTTTATCAGGGATGCGAGAGTTTATTGAAAGCTAAAAAGAGTATGTGTTCTAGTCATTTCTTTCTGTGTATATGTATCTGGGGGATTTTCATGTCAAGGAATTGTTAGGTAATCTTTATTGGCAGGATGTTTGCATTATGCAGTTAGTGGTTGTGATTTGGTTGAAAAGATCAAAGGAGGATTATAGCTGGCAGGAGCAACAAGTAGTGGTACAGGGAGATTTGGAAGACCTGTGATGTACAGTAACATGGGCTTTGTTTTGGCTCAGAATGAATCACTCAAAGATTGGTTTGTTTTTTTTCTGGAAATTGTGTGCAGGGCATAGGTTGTTAGGTTCATAGGAATATACTAGACTAACGAACATTAGGACCTTTATAAGCCTAGCCATGCAATCCAACCCAATTGTGTCCTTATGTATGATAACCGGTTATCAGGAGGAGGAGGTATGTTAGCTGGGAAGTTTTTAGGGGTGATATGTAGGGGTATGTAAGTTTGGGCATTACAGTCTGCCTCTGTCTATCACAGCCATGGCAGCTAGACCTGGTGTGAATTTTCAATTTCCTATCCAATGGTCAGTGTTATGCTTAAATAGGTTTAAGGATGAACTCTGCTTTACATGGATATGGGAGCCTGTTCTATAGCATGAGGAAACTTTGAGATACATACCTATCTGACCATCATGTCTTATTTATGTCACTTAATTTGTAACAGAATTTAAAACCTTGGATCTAGTAGTTCTGATGTTATTTGTTTTGCGGCTGTACAAAAGGTTATTCAGGGCTGAATCTGAAGATGCCTTGCATGCCAGGCATAGATCGTCTCTCAGTAACCTGTAGGATACAGAATACAGAGATACGGCTTTACATGACAATGCTGCCCCTACTAAGGAGCCTATGTGGGCTTTCCAACTGTTGCATAAGTCTGGGCAGGTATATGCCAAAGGGGCATTATACTTGGTGATGGAACTGAAAAGAACCAGATAATGTGGCACTATGAATTCCCTGGACTGGGATGGCATGCCCCTCTAAGTTGGGTTACACAGAATGATTTTCTTATACCCTTGGCTACATGTTGGTAAAAGGTCAGATTACCCGTATATATATTCCCAGACCATGACTTACCGATAGAGTAATTAGCCTGAGTGGTAGTTAACACAAATGAAATATAACACATTTCTTGGCATTTACTTTTAGTTCGTGATTTGGCACAAATCATGTGTTTTTGTTAGGCCATCTTGTAAAATATTTGTGTCATGGGGAAAATCTATGATAGCTCCCAATTTGCAAACATCTGCTAATTTTGTCAGCCAAATGCCCTTGAAATTAGATTTTACTTCAAAGAATTACATGCGAAATAGGAGTGATCCAAGCATGGATTCCTGAGGTTCCCTACTGCTTACCAGTCTTAGTTGAGGTGGTATCGCCAATCCTGATTTCCAGGGTCCTGTCTGTGGACCAGCTGGTAATCCAGCAAATTATGTAGAGGGATTATGCACACTTTGGTGAGTTTGTTAACTATATCCATGAAGGGTATAGTATCAAACAATTTAGCCTGGTCCAGGTAAGCAGTTTACACTATTTTCCTCTCATTCATTGCCTTGGTGACCTTCTCTTAGAAATTCTCCAGGTTTAGTAGGCATGATCTTCCCTCAACAAAGTCAAACTGGGTTGGGCCCAGTGTCTGAACATTGTCTATGTCTTTATTGATCATTTCCATGATAATTTATTCCATGCCATTGCACATTAGAGTAGTCAGACTAGTAGGTCTGTAGTTTCTTGAATTTTTGATGGTCCACCCTTGTGAAGTGAAGTTACTGTTGCAGACCTCCATTCTAATGGCACACAAGCTGTTTTGAGGCTATAGATGACAAGTACAGTTCTTATAGGTCATGTCTCATGCTATTTTAGTAGTCATCCCAGGATATTATCAGGCCCTACTGAGGCTGTGTTTTTGGCCTTAGCAAACATCACCAGGATTGCTTCCTGTTAATAGTTGGTGTTATGCTGATTAGGTATTTCTTGGAGGGAGCAGGGAGGAGTGGTGGGTGAAGTTTGAGCTGAATTTTCCAGCCAGCAAATTTGTTGTGTCATTCTGCTAAGTAAAGATGGCAGCATTGACCACGAGTTTGCCAGACTAATATCTGCGGGCTTGAAGTTTCGGATAAGGTGGTAGAAGGCTTTGTGGCTGTCTTTAGCTTGTGAGGATACGCTGACCTTGTAGCTGGTCTCATTGAACTAAATTAGTCCTCTTAGTTTCCTGTTTAGTTTAAACAAAGAGCTCCTGCCATCGTGGGGCTTGCTCTTCATGATCTTAACCATGACTGTTTTCCTTTTGTTATGTACCCTATTAAGGTTAGGATTCCACCAGTGTGGTTTAGAGTTTGTTTTGGGATTAATTCTAGAAGGCACAGCAGCCACTATACAGCCATTTACATGGTTGTACAGGGTCTCTGAGTAATTCAACATAGGTTGCTGTGAACTTGGGGTTGGGAGGGACAATGAATTTTGGAATCTTTCGAATAGTTCATAATTGTTAAAGGGTTTGCTGGGGTTGGACAGTTGCTTTTTATTTTGAAGGAGATAGCTTTGTGGTCTGACAAGGTGGGGGTGCAAGGCTGTCCTTATCAGTCTGTTTTGATTGTTTGCAGGCAGCAAGGTTATAATTATTGTACTTACCTTTGTTTGAAAAGTCCACAAGGAAACATGTTAGAAATTAATTCTCTGAAATGGGATGTAATATAGAAAGGTTCTAGAGGGATGAGGTGACATTTTATTTATTTATTTGTTTGTTTATTTAATTTGTTGACTGGGAAAGTCCTACTAGAACAGAGCCTATTTTCAGTGGAGGCCTGGGGATAAATGCACCAGACACATGTCTTTGAATGTGGAAGGAAACTGGAGCACCCGGAGGAAGTTCCTACATAAGAAAAGTACTGTTACCACTTCTGTAGTTTGCTGAACTGTAATATGTGCCGGTATTGGAAATAATTTGAACAAAAATGTTGACACATGGTGGTGTATGAGAAGATATTTGTGTCACATATTCAGGTGCTGCCAGGTTCTGCCAGGTTTAGTTATCTCCAGTACTGCAACTTATGGCACAAGTGCATTAACGTAACATATCATGCCTTCGGGGGGAAGAACAATGACCTTTTAACTCTTCTGCTTAACTCATTATAATCAAGGCCATGTGCACCTCCAGGCATTTCTGCAGTTACCTCCTACTATGCCTCTAGGTGTCAAATATTGCTTGTTAATATTAGCATTAATAATTCCATAACCATTTATCTTGAAGCATATATAACAGAAAGCACAATTTATTTATTTAACATTTGTTTACTAGGAAAGTACAGAGCCCATTTAAAGCAGAGACCCAGAGAAATGCTCCAGACATGTCTTTGGAATGTGGGAGGAAATCAGAACACCAGGAGGAAAGCCACATGAATGTGGGGAGGACATGTAGACTCTGAACAGAAGGCACCCTAACCAAGAATTGAACTGGAGAACCTCTTGCTGTGAGGCAACAGTGCTAACCACTGCACCACTGCGCCACCCAATTGCATTGATATTTGACCTCTATCAATGAGTACTTGTTAGAACTGTAAGATTATAACTTCATTTTTTTAAAGGCTCAAGCCACACCCACAGGGAGTTAAAGGTACACACACTCAAAAGAGCTGTACTGGAGGAAATGAGGTGACGAAAAAATAAAGGAATATTTGCAATCTTTGTGTGATTTTTTGAGTAAAGGTATGCCATGAATACGTCTGGTGTAGGAAATTCTGATCACTTCTCTTGCTTATTTTAAACAAGCTTATACTGTTTTTTTAACTGTTTGCTGCATTTTATAGTATCTGCACTTAAAAGTTTTCCTGGTCGAAAATTAATCGAAGATCTGTGTTTGTTTTTTTAATTTAACTATTGAGGCTGCTGACTAAAGTGTGCTTGCCTGTATAAATGATGTATTGCTGCCTTCTGTATTTCTGAGTGTTTTATATCTAAAAACAAAAAAAACAAAAAAAAATCCTTGTTTTCCCGCCTCTCCTCGACTAGTTTAGACCAGTTTACAGGCTTTGCTGTATTCTGGGCTGTGGTGTAGTTCCTGTGTTGTCCATTACCTTACTTGGATAAGAAGGGAGTTTCTTTGCTCACCAGTGGGAGTGGGGAGCCTTGAGCAGCCTATCTGTCCCAGAGGGAAGTGACCTCAGCACAAGAGCTGTAGTAATTGGTTGTTTTGGACCATTTCTAGCTCTTTTCAAGTTCCCTGCATAAAATCCGCATTAGCGTGACTTTGCGCGATTGTGCACATAGCGCAGCGCTGCTTAAACAGGGTTAAACTTTTCCTGGCTCCGCCAAGTCTGTTCTTCAAATTTTCCCTTAGAAAGCTCTACTCTTAGAATAACCAGTCTACTCGTTATATTATAAGCATAGCACTTGTTCTCTAAGCTACTCTTCTAAGCAAGCACTCTCAAACTCAAGTAGCACTACATCCACCTACCACCCCAACCACTTCCCTTAAAGGCACAGCACTCTCTTATAATATTCTAGCATGTCGAGTGGTAGATTGCTAGCATCTTCTCCTGCTCAGCTGGTTAATCTGGGAATCTTGAGACAATGCTATAATTGTCTCACGTACACAGACAACACTTTCCTCCTCCCAACAAACACAAATACATGTGAGAGATGTAACTATATAGCCAAACTGGAGGCTGAACTCTCTCAACTCAGGACTGGCAAGACCAGACATGAGGAGAAGGTAACCACACACACAACAAACCCAGTCACACATAGACCTACCCCAACTGCAAATCAATGACATAATAACACAAAAACATACTTGGAGGCTCTATTAAAAAACTTACCAAAACAACAGAGGCTCCCAAAGCAGACACCCAAAAATACACCACTTCAAAACATAACACATGCAACACATACTTCAATAAATCAGTGTGTCAATAAATCACAGCCCTTAAGGCCAAACACTTTGCCTGATACACTAGTGATAGGTGACTCTATAGTCAGACACACTGACGTCCCACTTACCAGGCTGAGCAAGGAGAGGGTAACGGTAAGCTGCCTATCGGGGGCTAGGATCCGCCATATAACACACGCACTCTGGTCACTCAAAAGCACATACAAATATGACTCTGTCATTGTCCATGCCGGCATGAATGACCTGAGACGTACCTCCTTGGACTACATGAAAAGAGACATTGAGGAGCTCTCTGATTATGTAGCCCAGGCTGGTATGACCCTGACCCTGAGCAGCATCTTGCCCTCACCAAGAATGATTCCACAATACAAATACAAGATGATCAGCTTTAATAATTGGCTCAATTACTGGTGTCATTCTAGGGGTATCCAATGTCTGTCTGCTTGGGATGACATGCTGGACAAGCCACGCTGCTTCGCAAGGGATGGCTTGCACCTGTCACCACTGGGCTTCTGGATATTGGCTAAGACTCTTGCCACCCCCATAGTGCCTTTTTTAGGCAAGGCTCAAAAGATGAACCCACCTCCTTAGAAAACAAAAATGGAAAAAAATTAAGGGTAATGCTGCTCAACTCCAGATGTCTAAATCTCAAGATGCAGGCTCTCGAAGCACTCCTCAGTATGGAGAACATCGATGTCTGCGCTGTAACCGAGACCTGGTTCAAGGCTCCTGAGAGCACCCCAGCGCTACCAGGCTTTACCTCATATCATGCTTTTCGGCCCCAAAACCCGGGCCGAACCACAAAAGGAGGGGGAGTGTCCATATTCATCAAGGATACCCACACCTCTAGGTTAATGGCAATTCATGAAGCATCGGAGACCATCTAGGTGCAGCTAACCGTAGGCAAAACTGCTATACAACTGGTTGCATGTTACAGACCACCCTCCCAATCTCAAGAACCCCACTCAGCCTTCCTGAAGGCATTGAAAGATATGAATGTCTCACCAAATACCATCATATTGGGAGACTTCAACTACCCTAACATAGACTGGGTGCACTATTCTAGCCCTAACACCCTAGCCCAAAGGTTCCTGGAATTCATAAACTCAAATGCAATGGAACAGCTAGTCACCTCTCCCACAAGGGGGGATAATATACTAGACCTGATCATCACAAATATGGGGACAAAATGCTCCACACCGGAAGTATTGCCCTCACTGGTGAGATCTGACCACAAACTAATCACCCTGGATTTACATTTACCACCTCCACCCCCAGCACAAAAGACTACAGTGAGAGACTTCTCAAAAGCCGACTTTACACTTCTCAAGACTGAGATGGTATCATTTAAGCCCTCAGGGCCAATGGAATCCACATCCCACAATGCTGAATCCTACACAAATGCTTTCTACGGACATCTCCAAGAATGCATGGATCGTGCAATCCCAAATAAAACCAAGACCCTCTCCACCAAAGGAAAGCATCCTGTCTGGTGGACCCCAGCCACAAACAAATTGTATAACAAAAGAAGGAAGCTACTGCAAGACAGAGCAAAATCCCATAAAGGGAAGGCATCTCTGATCAGCACTAGTAGAAAGCTACGTTCTCTCATAAAAATATCCAAGACCAACTTTGAGAGAAAAATCGCCAAGGACACTAAAGATGACCACAAGGCATTCTTCAGTTATGTTAGAAACCTGGGCAGAAACACTCAGATATGCTCAGAGTTAGTACACAATGACAAAATATTTACCGAACCCACAGATATTGCCAACATTCTGGCAGACAGGTTCAGTGCAAATTTCTCCTCTCCCTCACCTCCAAAAGAAGAAATACTCATCCCAGCTGAATGTAACCTCCCTGTCATCTCTGATGTCCAGGTGAGAACCGCCCTCAACAAAGCAAAAAACACAGCATCTATGGGACCTGATGGTATCCCCAGCTGCGTGATACGTCAACTCCAAGAGGAGCTAAACCCGCATATAAAAATGTTATTTAACCTCTAGCCTTACTAGAGGATATGTACCTGAACACTGGCGTACAGCAACTGTGGTACCACTCCACAAGGGAAGCTCCACTACAGACCCTGGGAACTACCGCCCCATAAGCTTGACCAGCCTGGTTTGCAAAGCTATGGAAAGAATTATTATGGAACTCATAAACAACGACATTGGGGACCTACAGACACTTGATCCCACCCAGTTCGGCTTTGTAAAAGGCAGATCCTGCCTTTTGAACCTGGTTGACTTTTTCGAAACAGTCACTAGAGCCATTGCTGAGGGCAAGGCAATCCATACAGCCTACCTGGACTTGTCTAAAGCCTTCGACACAATACCCCACTCGGGGATCATAGAAAAGCTAAACAGCTTAAAAGTAAATCCATATGTCACAAGATGGGTTGCAAACTGGCTAAAGAACAGAGCCCATAAAGTCAAGATTGTGGGAGCCATGTCAGACTCAAAGCCAGTCACAAGTGGTGTCCCACAGGGCTCTGTCCTGGGACCCCTCTTGTTCGGCATTTACTTCTCAGATGTGAAAGCAAACATGGGAGGGTTGTGGCTGACAAAGTTCGCAGATGACTGCAAACTAGGCGCCATAGTCGATACACCAGCTGACACATACATCCTACAGAAAGGCCTCACCGAAACGGACAACTGGTGCCGGAATCACGGCCTTAAACTGAATGCCAAGAAATGTATAGTCATCCCCTTTGGGAAAAACAAAATACCCACAAATTATCACATAGACAGTAACCCACTGAATACCAAAAAAGTAATCAGAGACCCGGGGACCCAAGTTGATAGTGACCTCTCATTTGACACCCACATTGCCAAAGTGGTTAGAAAGACTTTCTACCTTGCCCACCTTATCATGAAGGGGTTCACATCCAGATCAAAGGAGGTCATCGTGCCCCTGTACTCCTCCCTTATCAGGCCCATGATTGAGTACAATGCCCCATTTGGTATGTACCTCACCCAGCACTTACAACAGCTGGAGAGACCCCAGAAGTACCTCACCAAGAGGATCAAGGGTTTCCAACATATGTCATATGCTGCCAGGCTAAAGAAACTCCAGCTCTATTCAGTAGCATACCACCTGCTCAGAGGTGATCTGTGCCTGACATACAAGGCCATGTCCAACCAGGAATTGATGGACATGCTCCACCTCAAAAAATCAAAATTCCTAAGAACCACGAGAGCCAAAGATTTAAACCTCAGTACAAACATGAATAGAACATGTTGGAGGGACAGATTCATAACTCAGAGGCTTCCCATACTCTGGAACAAAATCCCAGTCCATGTTAGGCAGAGCCCCTCACTGACTCTCTTCAAGAGAAATCTTGACGAGTGGATGGGAGATTGTAGGTTTACCCCGGGGGTCAACCCTGTATCGCTACTTAACAGAGGCACAGTAAACTAATTTTAATAAGTAAGGGGGTCTTCAATGTGTCACTACTAGACAAAGGCACAGTATTCTAAATGTATTCTATACACCTTTGTGCCACTACATGGGGTGGCAAAAGCCAAATCTCTAGGGCTAGGCTTGCAAATGCCTCAGGGCAGATAGCCTAGTACTAAACTATGAAACTATGAAACTTATTTATCATTAACCTTTTTCTAATATGTATAGGGTGGCCACGGTGGTGCAGTGGTTAGTGTTGTCACCTCACAACAAGAGGTTCTCCAGTTCGATTCTCGGCTGGGGTGCCTTCTGTGCGGAGTCTGCATGTCCTCTCTGTGGTCGCGTGGGTTTCCTCTGGGTGCTCCGGTTTCCTCCCACATCCCAAAGACATGCAGTATGTGGATTGGACATTCTAAATTGGCCCTAGGTGTGAGTGTGTGTGTGTGGGTATGCCTTCTGTGGAAGGTTGGGCGCTGGGCTGGCAACTAAACACCGTAAAGCTCCACTGCCAATCATGTGTGGACAGAAGATCCACTGTGGCAACCCGTAACCAGGAAAAGCTGAAAGAAGAAGAAGATAGGTGTGCATATAATTTGGTTTACTTTGAAAGCAGCACGAACACCAAATCACACACTCTAATTGTAAGCCAGGGACTAGAATACAGAATGCAGTATTTCTATGACCATTGGTAATCTTGATCTTCTTGCCATGTTTCTATAACCCGACAGATCTGATAATGTTATAGAAGGAATCACAGAGTACATGAATTATTTGCCAATGAAATGTTTTCTTGACAATCCAGTTAAAGCAGATTTGACGGCATAAGTTACAAGGACTGACACAGTTCCATGATTATTGTGATGGAAAGTTGGCCATTTCTAGCAGCAAATAATGCATATGACAATCCAAAGTTATATTAAAAAAGAAGATGTGAATGTTTGGTAGGAAAAGGCTGTGCGGTATGAAGCAGTTAAGTTATAGTTCTCTGTCAGTTTTGAAAAGCCGTACTGGAAGATTTTCATACAGATGATACTGGGATAGTTCAAATTAATCACTACTTGGAAGGGTAAAATTAGCACTTAACATTAGGTGAAGAGATTATAGGCTAGACTCATGAATTCCTAAATCAAGTGTGCATTAAGTGTCTGAGTGAGTAGACAACGCAAGCATAACTACCACTTTCTTCATTCTAATTTTAGTTTTCCCATTGATTTTCTTGCAGTCTTAAATACAGAGGGGGATTTATAAAATAATCTTATAATGAGTGAATAGACAGCACAAAATATGTGGTAGAGTGTCCTTGAATACACAGCATGTACACTTAGTATAGGTGTTTATGGATCCAGTGTGTACTAGACTTTTCTGCCTTGACAAATTAAACCTGTAGGTTCATAGGTTTATAGGAGTGTACCAGGCTAGTGGCCCTGGATCCTTTACAAGCCTAACCCAAAGGATTCCCAGGCAACATGCTGCCCAACGTTATTTCCCAGTGCATCTGTCCAGCAAAGCCACTGAAATGATCCCCGGTTTGAATTTTTATATTTCCCATCCACTCGTCAAGATTTCTCTTGAAGAGGGCCAGTGAGGTGCTCTGCTTTATGTGTAAAGGAAGTCTATTCCACAGCATGGGCAGTCTCTGGGTTAGAAACCTGTCCCTCCAACAAGTTCTGTTGATTGTGGTAATGAGGTTGAGGTCTCTGGCTCGTGTGGCAAAGAGATATTAGGCTTTCCTTAGATGTAGCATATCAAGCAGTGCTGGGTCTGACATGGCTTTGTAGATCAAGAAGAGATCACCTCTAAGTAGGCGATATGATACCGAGAAAAGTTGGAGTTTTTTTAGCCTTTATACATAGGGCAAGTGTTTAAGGCCTAGGATCCTCTTAGTGAGGTATTTTTGTGGTCTTTCTAGTTGTTGCATATGTCTTTTGAGGTAAATGCCAAATGGGGCATTGTGCTCAATAATTGGTCTAATGAGGGAAGAGTAGAGAGAGACAATGACCTCTGTCTTCCTAGAGGCAAAACCCTTTGTAATGAGATGTGCCATGTAGAAGGATTTTATGACCTCAGTTGCAATGTGATTATCAAAGGATAGGTTGCTATCCACTTGTGTTACCAGATCTGTTATTACACCTTCGGTGTTCAGTGGACTACCATTGATGTGGTAGTTCATGGGTGACGTGTTCTTCCCAAAGGGAATGATGATGCATTTTTTGGCATGGAGCTTAAGGGCATGGTTCTGACATCAGTCATTGGTCTCCATGAGGCCCTTCTGTAGAATGGCAGCATCATTTGGAGAACTAATAGTGACTCCCAGTTTGCAGTCATCTGCGAACTTGGTCAGCCAGAGTCCCTTGGTTTTGGCCTGGACTTCAGAAAAGTAGATGCCAAACAGGAGAGGACCCAGGACTGATCCCTGTGGGACTCCACTCGTGACTGGTCAGTTGTCTGACTTGGAGTCCACTACTTACACTGTGTGAGTTCTATCAGTAAGCCAGTTTGCAACCCACTTTGTGACATAGGGGTTGATGCCTAATTTAATGAGTTTATTTGATTCCTGAGTGGGGAATTGTATTGAAGGCTTTGGCCAGATCGAGGTAGGCTGTGTGAACTATATTGCCTTCATCCACAGCTCTGGTGACAGTCTCAAAGAAGTCTACCAAGTTGAGCAAACAATATCTACCCTTAACAAATCCAAACTGCATGGGGTCTAGAGTCTGGAGATTCCCTACGTTCTTTTTTATTAGGTCCATGATGATGTGCTCCATAACCTTACATACCAGAATCATCAGGCTAATGGGACGGTAGTTCACAGGGTCAGTAGTCACACCCCCTTTGTGGAGTGGGATGACTGTAGCAGTCTGCCATTTGGTGGGGACAGAGCCTGAGATGAGGCTGTGATTGAACAGGGCACACAGGTTTTGTGCCAGTTCATTTGCAATTCATGTAGAACACAGCCCGGGATGTTGTCAGGTCCCATGGAAGCTGTATTCTTGGCCTTGGACAGTGAGATTGTATCTTGTGCAGCTGTAATATTGGGTACTAGACATTCCTCAGGTATTGTGATTGGCCCTTTAGGATGTAGGGGGTTAAGTTGGCACTGAATCTGTCAGCCAGTATATTGGCAATGTTTGTTGGTTCAGAATAGGAGTTACCATTGTGTAGTAGCATCGAGCAAATCTAAGCATTGCCTTGTAGCTTTTTGACATAACTATAGAAGGCTTTGTGGTTGTCCTTAGTATCTGTTGCAATTTTGTTTTTGTAGCTAGCTTTAAAGTATTTGACAAGGGATCTCAGCTTTTTGTTGAGGCTAACTAGGGAGTTTTTTCCAGTCTTGGGACTTCTCCTTGTTTTGCAACAATTTCTTTCTTTTGTTGTAGAGTCTGTTTATGGCAGGGGACCACCAGATTGACTTCCTTTTTTTGGAGGAGAGCATCTTGGTTTTATTAGGAATGGCCCATTCCAAGCATTTGTGTATGTGTTCATACTGTGCATTGGAGTATGATTCAGCAGTCCGGCATTTATTCTCCATTTGCATGGGCATTGTAAAGTTAGCCACCTCAGTTTTTAGAAGCCCAAAGTTGGCTTTGGAAAAAGTTTTTTATGGTGGTTTCCTTTGAAGAGGGTGTGGGTGGGATGTGGATATCCATGTTTATAAGCTTGTGGTCAGATCTGACCAGGGAGGAGTTGACACTTGGTGTAGAGAAATAGTCTCCCATATTGGTAATAGCCAGGTCGAGGATGTTGTTACCCCTACCGGGGGTAAGAATGAGCAGGTCCTGGGCATTGGAATTGATGAATTCCAGGAAACTTTAAGATGAGGACTCTTACTCATATGGAAATTTCAAGGTGGCTTCTAGAAATGATTACATGTATACTTTGCTGGATCATTTATGGAAAAAAAAAATGATTCATGATTGTAGTGCATGTATCCCCAAATTGAATAGAAATATTTTTTTATGCCTGAAATGACATATTAAACAACGACCGTTGTTTCAGCAATAAAATGTTCTGTATTTCAAATTAAACTTAACAAAAATAATGATACAAAAAAGCATAAATGCCCTACAGTTGAAGGATGCCAGATAAATTATGAGCTGCATCAGATATTTCAAGAAAACTCTAAACATTTATAAAATATCAGCTTTATGGAAAAATATCAGGACTCAGTATACGACATCTACCCCTTTGAACTGTTATGGTTTCTGCTTAGTCACATACAAAGAGATATATTGCTGATTAATTTCCTATATTTTCTGTGCTATTTATAATTCATCCATCTGATGCACTTCATTTAAACTACTTGATATCAGACTGAATAGATCTTTAAGAGAACTACAATATAAATGTCTTTATCAGCCATACCTGAATGCAAAATGTCTGTTTTTTCAAGGAGAACATCAGTGTTGTATTAGTGAGATTTAATATTCCATTGTGGAGAACATTGGCACAAATAAAGCCAATTCTATACTTCTGTACCATCAAGCACAGACAGAAAGAAACTATATCCCATGAGTAAAGCCCACTGTCCTTGATTTTCCATTAAGGTTTTGATTAAATGGTGTCCATATCCCTCAGTTCAGTTAATGGAAACACGTGTTTCTGATAACTGGACTGTGCTTCATTTCCAGCTCAGTTTGTACAAACAGAGCTACATCGGCGGCAATCAGTGTTCACTTTTATTGTAATAAAGGATAATTCAAGAGCCATACAAAATCAGTTTCATTTACTGCAGCCTTCGTAGTCTCAAGGGATTGTTTCGAGAGAGAGAGAGAGAGAGAGAGAGAGAGAGGATTATTTTATTTTCATGAATATAAAATGAAAATTATGACAAAAACTCATGATGTTACTTTTACTCCACTTAAACAATATGTTTAAACTGGAGTATTGCATCATGATAATTCTTTCTTGACAAGTTACCACATTAGATTATGAGTAGTGGTCTACGAACAGAGAAATTAATTTTTTTTTAAAAAATGTGTTGTTTCTGTTACATAGCTACATTATAACAGATTTATGTAAATCTTTTTTTTTGCAAAATTTTATACGGTTTGCAATAAAAGATCAAAATAAGAAAATACCAAATGCAATGCAACGCATTTTCTTCATGTCCTAAACAGCTATAAAATAGTTCGAAAATAGAGCTAAACCCATCTTTTCAGAGAAAATGCTAAAAACCTTCCAAGAACAAAATGTATATGCAATGCAAGATACTGAGATTAAGATGTGTTTTTATAACTGACCAACAAATGCTGCCATGTTTGGGGGAGAGTATTTGATACCCCCTTTTTCTTTGGAGGAATTTATACCATTATCCACTTGATGGAGTAAAAAGATTTTCAGTTCATTTGCAAGAATACACACCTGTCTTTTCCAGTGTTTCACACTGAGAAGTTTAACCCCACAAGTTAGAATATGGTTCTAATGTACAACAGTCTGACATGGCAACTGTAGGACTAATCTCAAAAAATGAAAAAGCCCAATCGAACTCAACAGACACCCCAAAAATATGATTTAATCTGTCTAACAAAAAATTCCAATAAGTATTAATGATGGAGCAGTGCTAAAATATATGGAGATTATCTGACCCCTTCTGACCACATCTCCAGGAGTTATATGAGTATTATACTCAAAGTAAATAGTACTTAAGGTAGGCAGATTTTACAGTATTTTGCCCCTACTTAACACTGTATACACGTTTAAAAGTTCATTACATGATGCCTGCGTATGCTTATTGTTTTTTCCGCTTCCTTGACTTGGTTGTTATATTTTGAAAGTGATGACAATTATTTAAATTGTGTTTGGATACTGTTATACTGTTCTAGAGTTTTAATCTATGTTATTTAACCAACTGACGTATGTAGTAAATATATGGAGGCATAGCCTCACTTTCAAGAGGGAGTGGTATTTAAAAAGCGCTGTTTTCGCGCTTTTTTTAACCTCTGATGAAGCTACCTACTGAGAGTGGTGAAAACGCTGTTTGTATTTGTGAATAAAATTTGGCGTTAAGGTTTGATCTGGGAGCAGTTCTTTCATTGCACTACGGAACCTTTTGTTTCGCAGGAGTTATATGAGTGAGAGAGAGAGTGGTCCAGCTTAGTCTGCTTGGCATCATATATCACCTGTATGTAATACACACCTTTTTATCATAATATCTGGGTCATCTTTTCAACTTTTTTATGGTGTAGCACAGATGTTCTCATTGGCCTGAAGAATCCCCTCATGCATTCTCCATCTGCTAATGGCTAAATCTTTTAGAGCCTCTGCATTATTTCACCAAAGATCCTTACAAGTTTAGACTGGACCAACCATGTTTCATTCTCTTTCATTTCTCCCAGGGCACAGCTGATATCTTTCTGCCTTTACAGCGCACCCTATTCTCCCATAGGCCTTTGATCTATCAGTATGTAAACCATTGATATACTCCATCACACAATGTCTCAAAACTCTTGAAGGTTTTTTGTGGGAAGAAGGTGATTACATGTAATTTTTGACCATACTGTCTATGGGTAACTTTGATTTGGTACAGTGTGTCTATGTATCATTGAAGTTATTTGAATTTTTTAAAAGTTGCTATTGCAACTAAAGGGACTGTTTACTTGAGTTATTGTAAAACTAATGTTACTTATTTGATTTGGGGGCACCAAGGTCACAGCAGTGGAAAATGGTGTCAATAAATTTGTGACTTGATAAAATCCACCATATGTGCTATATGTGCTCTCTAGAAATGGTTTCATATATTTCTGAAACCAAATTACTTTGGTGGGTTGGAAAATGCAAACAATTGTATAAATTAAAGCCAGGTAAAACACGCAAGTGCTTTTTTATTGTTTATGCACCAAATATATGTTACTTTCAATTATTTGTGCATGTTCTTTGTATCCATAGAGGACTGCATTTGCCGAAGGTTTAGAACATGTTTAATATTATTGCATGTACTCGGTTTATGATTAAAAAATGTTTTGACAGGGTCATTTTGTTTAAGGAGGCTGCAAACCATTGTGAACACCATGTTTCTTAAGTCTTTTTTTTTATTTCTTTTTCTCTTCTCCCTTTCAGTCATTATACCAGCCTGCCCATCATGCCCCATCTGCACTGGTTCTTCCAGCCACTCCATGCCAGCACTGACTTTTCTGTTATTTCACACTGGGACTGGTCATGGATTCAAGGATCAGCACATCTTTTAGCCCTCTGCTGTTATATTTGTGTTGTGGTATCTTGATTCCACTATGCTGTTTTTTTTTTATTTTTATTTTATTTATTTAACATTTGTTGACCAGGAAAGTCCGACTAGGTTCCACAGATCCTGTTTTCAGCGGAGGCCCGGGGAAAAACGCTCCAGAAGCATGTCTTTAGAATGTGGGAGGAAGCACACGCGAACGCAGGGAGAACATGCAAACTCCACACAGAAGGCACCCCAGCCGAGAATCGAACCGGAGAACCTCTTGCTGGGAGGCGACAGCATTAACCGCTGCACCACTGCACCGCTGTTACCATTTGATTTCTTCTTCTGAACCTATTTTCTCTCTCTGATCTGCTGTATTGTTTTTTCCTCTCTTTGGTGTCTTTAGATTTTTTTTTGGGGACATTGTTGGATTTCACATTTTGCAACTCACCCTTTCAGTTTGTTATTTACTGGAAGGATATTAAGTACTGGGGCACTAAACTTACAGTGTACCAATGCAACATTTTTTTGTCATCTGCCTGTCTCTCTTGATGAAGTGGATAAATATGACTTGCTACAATCCTCGCTAGAATATTTCTGCTCATTATTTCTTGACAAAACATTCAATCAATATTTGAGCAACTCTTTATTCTCTTGTGAACCTTTTCTGCAGTTGTAAATACTCACTGTCACCCTCTGCACAATATTCACTCTTTTGACGTATAGGTAATGCTTCTGGAATCTGTAGCTGTTGTCTTAGTTGGTCATAATCTTCCATATTTTGTTCAGTTTTACTGAGTATGCACAATATTCACCCTTTGACAGATCGTTAATGTTGGTGTAATCCATAACTGTTGTCTTACTCGGTCATAATCTTGCATATTTTGTTCAGTTTCTGTAAGTAGTCCAGAAGAAGCTTACTCAATGCCTCAACCACCCTTCCCTGCCCTCCACTCTCTGCCCTCTTATCTCATTCATCGTCCATTCATTAGTTCAGTACAAGTGAAGAATGTGCATGACATCACTGGGGGGTGAGGGGGCAGCTGGATCTTCAATTAAGAAGTGTGCTGCCTCAAGTCAGGATCTTATCGACTTCACTATCCACGTGACTGGAATGCTACGTGGATTTTGGCATATGCTCTTTTATAAATATTCATTTAATTCCTATCAGTCATCTTGGATGGGTCTCAAATGATACTCTTTTGTCTGTGTTCAGTGACCTGTCCAAGCACCTCTCTTTGTTCTCCGATAGGATCAGTCTTCTCACATATTTAGGAAATTTGCTGTTGCATCTGCTCCTCTGTCTCTTTCAGTCCTTCCACTTCTGACTGTGGTCATGCTGCCAAGATTTTAGGAATGCATTGCACTCTGCAAACTTATTATTGCTGCCATGATATTTTTTCAGTTTTCACCTCTGAGACACAGATGTTTCTCCCTCTCTCTTCCCCTCTCTCTCACTCTCTCTCCCTCTTTTTCCATGTGCTCAGGATTGTTTCTCACTGTTCGCTTCTCTTACAAACCTTCAGGTATGTAAATGTTTTTTGCACAGTTTTCCTATCAACAACCTTTAGATTACCGATTAACATCTATCTGCCTAATCTTCTACAAAGGCATTTTCACCTGTATGGAAAAGGCTGCAGTGGTTCTATTATAATTCATTTCTCTCTCCACAAAAATACAGAGTCTGGTAATGCCTATGGAATAATGACATGCATGGAATAGGAGATGTGCATTCTCATAAGGCTCTTATCCACCCTATTTTTTAAATTTGAAATTCATGTTTACTTTTGTTCCAGTAGACAGATGCTATCCATTAATATGCCCCAACCTTACGGAAAAGATCAGTCTGCTCCTTAACTGACTATCTAGCTTCCTGCATTCCTTCCTGAACCTGTAGTCAACAAAATCATTATCATCATCAACCCCCTTTTCCTTATTTTCTACATGGGGGTTGAGGTGTTGGGTCAACTATTACTGTATCTCTTGATTCAGTGGCACCGTCCTACTTTCTTTGACAATCAGGCTTAACTGTTGCAGGTCTTCTTTCATAGGTTCATAGGTAAGTACTAGCTACATTTTTGGTTCATTTTAAGCCTTGCCAATTTCTGTGTGTAAGTATCAAACCCTGTAATTTTTATTGGTGATGTAAAAACCATTAGGCCAACCTCAACTCTCACACAATCTATTCACAAATCTCTTTGCTGGATGCACTCATTTCTTTTGCCATTTACCTGTCTGTCACACATTTTCATCATCAGATTTTTTTGCTTTCCAGCATATATGCACAACCCACTGTCATGTATTCTTTTCTATATTCTTTGCGTTCAGAGGAACTTGGCCTACTGCTCTAACGTCCTCTTTTCTTCATCTCTCTCACATTGTATATCCCACCACCCATCTCAGGCACTTCATCTCCTTTACCTGTAGCTTACTCAGTTGCTCTGCCTTTACTGCCCAGGTACCTTCACCATACAGTAGTACCTGTTGCACCACAGTTTTGTACACCATACTTCTGAGCTTCTTTGGCATTTTTCAGTCATACACTGCCCCTGATGCCCTGTGTCAGCTGACTGCAACCCCTCTGAGTCTAGCTTTGACCTCCTCATTCAGGCTTCTTTTTCCTCAGCCACACTTCCTAGATACTTGACGCTTGTGACCTGCTCCAATATTTTCCATTCTATCACAGTTTTCAGCTTCTTCTGTTTTCCACTATTTGATGCCATTACAACTGTCTTATCTGTATGTAGTTTCATCCAGTACACCTTCAGTGATGTGATTAATTCACCCATCTCTTGCTCAAGTTCTTGTACAGAGTATGCCATTAAATCAACATTTGTTGATCTGTCCTCTCTGACCTGTTTGCTAATGTAGTCCATCACCACTGTGAATAACTGCGTGCCAGAGATGAACATTGATGAACACCATCTCCCGCTATGTACCCCTCAGGGGGTCAAGCACCGTTCAGACCTGTGTCATTGGATCTATGTATTTAATCTTCACTAATTCTACCAATGTTTCTGGGACTTTGAACTATCATAGAACTGCCCAAATCAGCTTTCCTGGTACTTTGCCATACATTTACTCCAAGTCTATGAATGCCCAGTGGGACTCTTTCCTCATCTCAAGCTTCTTCTCAACTATCTGTCTCACTGCAAACATCAGGTCATGTGTACTTCATCCTGCTCTGAATTCCAATTGTTATCTCACATCTTACTTTCTACCAATCTACATATTCATTAATAAATTACCCTCTCCAGAACTTTTATTAAGTGCAACAGGAGTTTGATACCTTTATAATGAACACAACTGTGAATATATCTTTTTTCTTGCACATTAGCACTAGAATGCTTATTGTCCGGTCATCTGGAATATACCTTTTTCTACATACTGCTATAAATACCCTGTCAAGCCATTTCTCCAGTAATTCTCACAACATCTTGATCATTTCTGCCAAGACCTCATCTGAGCTTGTTGCTTTCCCAAATATAATTTTCTTTAGTGGTGCTCTCACTTCTTTTTGGGTGGGTTCCTCTGCCACTTTTATCATAGTCTGTGTCTGGGGCAGTACAGCATCTCTAGGGTTTTCTTTGTTCAGAAGGTCCTTAAGTACTCCTTCCAACTGCCTTTGTTGCCCCATGAGCTTTGATCAGGTTGCTCTTTGCATCCCTTATAAAGGGTGCCTGATTAATAGCTTCATTATCTCTGTCTTTCCATCTTTGCCTTGCAACCTGAAATGGTTTCTTTGTGCTATCCGCTGAATCATTTTCTGGAAAGAGCTAGAGTGTCTCTGATGCCTAATTCTTTACTATTGCAGCGACTCTTAGTCTCTCTGTAAGCCAGCAAGTATTCCTTCTTAGCTTAGTCCATTTTCTTTCTCCCACTTTTTCCTTGACTCTTTCTTTCTTTTGATGCATTCCTGGACTTCTGCATTCAACCACACTTGAAGTGCTGCCTTTCTTCCTCAACACCACCTAGTTCCTCTTCTTCCAGAGATGATGTGGCCCTGAGTACTTCCTTGAACTCTTGGCTTTCTGTCCAGTCAACTTCCAAGTCTTAAACCTAAACTCTGTTCACTTTAGAGACTTCTCTGACCACTGCTTGCCGCTGATTGGGAAAAAATATTGGTTTATGCTGTGGGCCGACTGTTTCAATTGGTAGGACATTGCAACTGCTGTTTCTACCCCAGTGTGTATTCCTAACTAGGATGAAGTTTACCTGAATTATATGTTGGCCACTTTTTCATGTGATCTTGTATCCGTCTCTTTTGCTGAAGAAGTGTTGTCCACCCGCAGAGCTATTTGCAAGACAGAAATGTAGAATGTTCTCTCCTTCTTTATTCCTATTACCCCATACATGTGGACTCAGGTAGTCCTCATATTCTGTTATGTCTATCCTGATTAGTGCATTCAGTTGCTCCTTTTTTAACACTGACACATATTGCCTTGCTTTATCTAGAAGGTCTTATGACTGCTTGGGTGTACATGAATCAATTCAGTTTTAACCACATATACTGTGGTCAAAGGGTTTGTTGAAATAGTTTAAAATGAAATGCAGTATTGTTTTCTAGTTGCACAGCAGATAGCCTGATGTATGTCCTTTTGTTAGGCACATTCTGCTAAACAGCCTTCCAAAGCTATTCCATACAATTGAGCTCTGCACTGTTTCTTGTGATTAATCTGGTGAAAATATATTGTGACATTCAATTTTTAAAGTATTCTAGACACTGAAACAGATCAATATAGATTGCTATGACTTTAAGTTTAGTTTCAATGCTTTACAAATTGTGTTTCTCTACCTTTAGTGCAACTGACAGGGCAGGCATATTTTTTTCCTAAGCCTCTTTTCTCTATTTTATCTAAAGGAACTCCAGAATCTCTGTTTTCATATATTCAGAGGCTTTTGTCTAAATATATTAATTTCTGCAGTGTATTTGACATAGTAACACATTCACTCACACATCAGCTATCATCTCGAGTATTCTGGCTTCGTTTTTGCATTCTGCAGAGCTAAAACCACCTGGAATGGCATGCTAGGCAGTCACCAAAAAGAGCAATTGAGAAAAAATCAAATCTCTAGATAAAAAATAATAAAAATAAAAAATAAGGTAATCCACTTGCCTGGACTGTAGCAAAAAGGATTACTTAACTACTTGCTACAGACATACTTGTACATCATCCTAGCATTGGTTCCAGTGCTTGTCTTGACCGCAACATACTATACACAGTAAGAATCAAGAAAAATTTTAAAAATGCTGCTGACCATTTGAAATTATCTAACAGATAATCTGTTATGGAAACAGGGAAGCTACTTTTTTAGGCAGTTGTTGTAATGTAATAAGCTAAAACACTTTCATTTAGAACATTTTTCCTATTCCTGGTATAACCATGTGATAATTAAAGTATTAATTTATGAACATATTAAGATCTGTGGATAGTAATGAAAATTCTGCATGGAGTCATCTTCACTATGTCAGAAACTGGATCTGCGATATTCTCAAATTATGCATACTTTCTGTGTTTCCTTTTAAACACACACATTTGTGTATGTTTGTAGAATGAAAAACATAGCACACATATGTATATAAATTATATATATATATATATATATATATATGATTCTACTTTTTTTTGTCGAAATTTCATTACTTCGAAAAGGAAAAGTAGATGCCCACTTTAGCGAAAGCACATTTCAATGAAAGTGTACTTTCACTGAAGTCTAGTCACCGGATCGGCTGAGTAAAAAAAAAAAAAAAACACACAAAAAAAAAATCTTTTGCAGGGGGCAAGCCCACCTGCACCCCCCCCCATATGGGGGGGCTGTGCCCCCCACACACCCCTACGTAAAAATATCAAATCTGAGATTGCACTACAGAGAGGAAAAGGGAATATTCCCATTCTGTGCTGTATTGTGATCTCCGTACTTGGTTTTCAAAGTTTCAGTACTTCGAACAAGTGGTCTTGCACAAGTGTGTTTCGCAGTACTGAAACTTCGACCAGCTGAAGTAGTGAAGTAGACCCATATACACACATATATTTATATATGTATATATATATATATATATATATATATATATATATATATATATATATATACACATATATATATATATATATATATATATATATAGATAGATAGATATAAACTATATATATATATATATATATATATATATATATATAAACTATATATATATATATATATATATATATATATATATATATATATATACACATACATACCAAAAGACTAAAATAAACAAAAATCCTGGCCACTAAATGTAGGCACTGGAACTTGTTTATAAATACATAAAAACAAAGTACCAAAACCACCACAGCAATAGGCATAAAACAAATACTTTAATAAAGCAAAATAAGTTACTATTACACAAATAAAAAGACAGGCACTTTCAGGTATAATCCCTTTTTCAAGTCGTACTTTGCTTTATTAAAGTATTTGTTTTATGTCTATTGCTGTGGTGGTTCATAGGTTCATAGGTAGGTACTAGGCTATCTGCCCTAGGGCATTTATAAGCCTAGCCAGAATTTGTTGGCTTTCGCCTCCCTTTTAAACTAGATTCCTGGGTCTCTGTCCAGCAGGGCTATAGAAGTGATCCCAGGAGTAAATTTACTATTTGCCATCCACTAATCAAGATTTCTCTTGAAGAGGGTCAGCGAAGGGCTCTGCCTAACATGGGACTGGGATTTTATTCTAGAGCGAGGGAAGCCTTTGGGATATGAATCTATCCCTCAGGCATGTCCTGTTAATTGTTATGCTAAAGTTTAAATCCCTGGAGCGTGTAGCTCTAATGGATTTGGTTTTCTTGAGGTGGAGCATGTCCAACAATTCCGGGTTAGACATAGCCTTGAACGTCAGGCAGAGATCACCTCTGAGTAGGCAGTAAGCAACTGAGTAGAGCTGGAGTTTCTTTAGTTGAGCTACATAGGGCATCTATTTGAGGCCCACTATCCTCTTGGTGAGGTATTTTTGAGGTCTCTCCAGCTGTTGCAGGTGTCGGGTAAAGTACATCCCAGATGGGGCATTGTACTCAATTATGGGCTTGATGAGTGGTGAGTAGAGGGGCACAATGATCTCTCTTGATCTAGATGTGAAGCCTTTTGTGATTAGGTGAGCTATATAGAAGGTTTTTCTAACCACTTTGGCAATGTGATTGTCGAAGGAGAGGTTACTATCTACTTGGGTCCCCAGATCCCTAATTACTTCTTCCGTACTTAGTGGATTACCTCCTTTGTGGTAGTTTGTGGGTACTTTATTTTTCCTAAAGGGGATGACTATGCACTTTTTAGCATTTAGCTTGAGGCCATGGTTTTGCCACCAGGTATTCGTCTCTGTAAGGCCCATCTGGGGGATGCTTATGTCAGCTGGAGAGTCGATTATGGCTCCCAGCTTGCAATCATCTGCGAACTTGGTAAACCACAGTCCTCCCGTGTTTGCCTGTACCTCAGAGAAGTATATACTGAACAAGAGGGGTCCCAGGACTGAGCCCTGTGGGATGCCACTTGTAACCGGTTTAGTCAGACATGGCACCTGCAACTCTGACCATGTGAGTTCTATCCCAGAGCCAGTTTGCAACCCATCTTGTGACATATGGGTTAATGTTTAAGCTGGTAAGCTTATTTATGATGCCAGAGTGGAGGTATTGTGTCGAAGGCCTTTGCGAGGTCCAAGTAGGCTGTGTGGACTACCTTTCCCTCATCTATGGCTTTGGTAACTGTTTCAAAGAAGTCAACTAGGTTTAAGAGACAAAATTTGCCTTTAACAAAGCCAAATTGGGTAGGGTCCAGTGTTTGGAGGTTCCCAATGTCTTTGTTTATAAGATCCATGATGATGCGCTCCATAGCCTTGCAGACCAGGAAAGTCAGGCTTATAGGATGATAGTGCCCGGGATCCGTTGTGGCACCACCTTTATGGAGTGGGATCACTATTGCTGTACGCCATTTATTGGGTACATAGCCTGTGGTAAGGCTGAGTTGGAACAGAGAATTTATGTAAGGGTTTAGTTCATTTTGGAGCTTGTGTAAGACGTAGCCTTTGGTGCTTTGTTTCTACGTAAATATATATATATATATATGTATAGACACACACACACATATATATATATATATATATATGTATATAGAAAGATATAGCGATACATCTATATTTCTATATCTATATATCTATCTATATCTATATATCTGTATACAAACTACACACACACACACACACACACACACACACACACACACACACACACACACACACACACACACACACACAATCTCACTGTATATACTTTTCATGCCCCTTCCACCATGGTTATGAAATATGTCTTAAAGCACACACTGGACAGCATTTTCTTGTGCATGATATGATATCTTACTGCTTATTTATCAATGAAAATGTTCAAAAGTCCCTAGTCTACACCCTTCTTTTTAAGGCATGTTAATTTGAAATTACTACAGAACTGTTCTCTGCTGCTGATTTGTATATCATATGATATGACAAGAAATATCAAAGACTTTGGAAACCTGTCATACTATGACAGTTTATAATTATTTGTTAAGTGGTTAAGGACCATAGATACAACAGTTTCTTTTCATAGATTTATAGTTCCAAATGTATTTACTAGGTTAATAATCTGTAATGCTATTCAGAAGTCTTGCCATGCATTCCCAATACGTTTCTAGCCCTAGTATTTTATATGAAGTTAATCCAGTCTCCTTTTTTCTTGGACTAATGAGTGCAGAGTACAGTGTATTACTGATTAAAATGACACAGGGCCTGGCAGACATTAGCATTTTACCCCTGTACATAAGTGTCAAGGGTGCTAGTCCAGAGGTGAACTTGCAGCTCCCCATCCATTCATCCAGATTAAATCTGAATAGAGTAAGAGCTCTATTTTACATTATATGGAGAGGCAGATGATTCCTGAAAAGTAGCATTTTCTAAGAGAAATAACTATCCCTCTAGCATATTCTGTTTAAGTTCCAGAAGAAGATGAGATCTGCTGAGCAGGTGTTTCTGCCACTACTGGACTCATTATGTGTCGTAGATCTGAAAGGATAGGGGCAGTAGATGTTCTGTAAATGAAAAGATCTACCCTCAGTAGCCTGTAAGATACCAAAAAGTGGCAGGGCATTGGAGTGTTCAGTGTGGCTTTTTCTGATTTAGGCCCTTGATTGTCTTAGTGAGAAAGCTCTGTGGTCACTTGAGCTGTGTCAGGTGTTTGGAGAAGTGCATACCAAAGGACACATTATACTCAATAATTGGACGACTGAGTGCAAAGCACAGTGGAATGATCACTTGACTTTACCTGGATACCATACCCTTACTAATAAGCTGTGCAATAAAAAAAGGGTTTCCGTGCAACAGTGGATACATGGTGATCAGTTGGCAGCTCATTGTCTACATGAGGTTCCAGATCCCTCACTACTGGATCAGTTGTTGTCAATCTGATATTTGCAGACAATGTCATGCTTGTTGAAATATACAGGTATACAATTTTGGGGGTTAAAATTTAGGCTATAGCTTTGACACCAGCTATTTATTTGGGAAAGGCCTTCTGGAATGATCTAGGTATCTTCTGGAGAATTTATGATAACGATACATTTACAGCCATCTGCAAACTTGGTCAGTCAGTAGCCCATAACATTTGCTTTGACATATGAGAAATACATGCCAAAGTGGAGTATTCAAGGACAGAACACTCTTGTGCACCACTAGTGGAAAGACTTTTGTAGGATGTATATCCACCCACCCACCCTTATTCTATAAGTTCTGTTTCTAAACCAGTTTGCTATCCAGTGACTTATTGTAACCTTTTCAAAGAAGTCAACCAGATTAACAAGGCAGAATCTGTCCTTAAAAAAAAAAAAAAACTGGCTGTGATTATGATTTTTTGGACAGCCTATGTCCATATTTATCGATTCTATAATAAACCTTTCTATAGCCTTACAGATGAAGCCGATCAGGTTTATAGGTCTATAGTTTCCCAGGTCATTCGACCCTCCACTTTTGTGCAGGGGGTTGACTGTTGCATTTCTCTACTCATCTAGCAAAATACAGACTGGAGGCTTGTACTAACTGCTGTAGAGAGTTTTACAGGTTCTGTTTCAGGCTAACCAGTAGGCGTTTTGGTATATTATAAAATCCAATAGAAGTAGTGTTCTTCATCTTGGAGAGTGTTTTTTAGACTTCAAACCGGGATATTTGAGGAGAGGTTCTTACTGGTATTTGATTAGGGGGAAAGTTAGAGGTAAAGTTATCTTGTAGTAGATTGGCTATTTCCTCATGTTTAGACTACGTAAAATTTTTACTATTAGCACTGTAAAATTTTGAGCATTATTTCTAACATTTTTAATATAGTTAAGGAAGACTTTCTGATTATTTTTCATCTAGGTGGCTACCATATACCTATCTTTGGTTGATTAGGTTATGGCCTGGAATTTTTGGCATTTGGAGGGTTATATTTATTTGTATGTGCCAGTTTAAGTTCTCTCTTTTGGGTTTCTAATACCACGACTTGAATGGACTCCATTCCTAAGTCAAAGTATAATTAAAGTTCTTCAAATTAGTATTGTTTCATTCTTTGATGCTAGCCAAAAGTGATCTTTGCAGCACCTGCAATGTGCCCAGAATAGACTCCTTCTACATTCATACAAAGGTACATGTATCGTTAGTATATCTAAATATGAAACCAGTTGCTCCTACTACTGTTGGAACTGTCTAGGTATCCTTCTTCCATGTTGCCTCCATTTCTGCCTGCATATCCTGGTATTGTATGACTTTGTGTCTCTCTGTACATAATACATGTAATCATTGGGTGTAGCAATTTCATTGATCAGTTGCTACTTTTGTCTTCTTTTCATGGACAGGCCCTATGCCATTATGTGTAATGAGCTTTTTCATCTTATTTTGGAGTCTGTCTATATTTGGTATTGTATTTATTTTGGAGGGGGACAAATGATTCTATGCAGCTTTCCACAAATGCACAGAATTTAGCAGCAAGGATTTTGCATTTATAGAGGGGGTCGTTTGGGCGGAAGAGAAGGTTGAATTCTGCCACACTATCATTCAGTTTTTGTATAATAGCTTTAGCATAATCTATGAATACTGACTTACTCTGACCCCACCATGCTCCAGGATTCCCACTCATCATTTCTTGATACTCTGGAAAGTATTAGGGTACAACCCAATGCACTAATAATGGGCTCATAGGTTCATAGGTTCATAGGCTGGTACTAGGCTATCAGCCCTAGGGCCTATACAAGCCTAGCCATAACAATTCCCTGGCTATTTCTTCCCACATTATTTACTTTCCTGGACCTCTGTCTAGCAGGGCGACTGACATGATCCCTGGGGTGAATTTCCTTTCTCCCATCCAATCATCAAGGTTCCTCTTGAAGAGGTCCAAAGAGGCACTCTGCTTGACATGTATGGGCAATCTATTCCAGAGTCTGGGGAGTCTCTAGATCAGGAACCTATCCCTCCAGCATGTTTTGTTTATTGTGATGACAAGGTTTAGATCCCTGGAGCTTGTAGCTCTGAGGGATTGGGATTTCTTTAAGTGTAGCATGTCCAACAGCTCTGGGTTTGACATGGCCTTGTATGTTAAGCAGAGATCGCCTCTGAGTAGACGATATGCGACAGAGTATAGCTGGAGTTTTTTAAGGCGGTCAGCGTAGGGCATCTGCTTTAGGCCTGTGATTCTTTTAGTGAGGTATTTCTGAGGCCTTTCCAGTTGTTGCAGATGTCTTGAGAGGTACATACCAAATGGGGCGTTGTATTCTATAATGGGTCTAATGAGGGATGAGTACAGTGGGACAATGACCTCCTTTTTTCTGGATGAAAAGCCCTTTGTGATTAGGTGTGCCACATAGAAGGATTTCCTGACTGTTGTGGTGATGTGGTTATCGAAGGTGAGACCACTGTCCACCTGTGTCCCTAAGTCTCTTATCACACTTTCTGTGTTTAGTGTACTGCCACCTATATGGTAATTCATGGATACATGTTTTTTCCCAAAGGGGATAACAATACATTTCTTGGCATTGAGCTTGAGCCCATGGCTCTGGCACCAAGCATCTGTTTCTGTAAGGCCCTTTTGTAGAGTATCCACATAATTTGGGGATTCAATAATGGCTCCCAGTTTGCAGTCATCTGCAAACTTTGTTAGCCAGAGTCCCTTAGTGTTGACCTGTACTTCAGAGAAGTAGATGCCAAACAAGAGCGGCCCCAGGACTGAACCCTGAGGTACTCCACTTGTCACTTGTCTGGAGCTGGATTTGGAGTCGGCTACTTTTACAGTGTGGGTTCTATCAGTAAGCCATTTAGCAACCCATTGGGTGACATAGGGATTAATGCCCAACTTAGTAAGTTTATCAATGATTCCAGAGTGGGGGATGGTGTCAAAGGCCTTGGCAAGGTCTAGATAGGCTGTGTGGACCACCTTACCCTTGCCCATGGCTCTGGAGACTGATTCAAAGAAGTCAATCAGGTTCAGGAGACAATATCGGCCCTTCACAAACCCAAACTGGGTGGGGTCCAGTGTTTGAAGGTTGCCAATGTCTTTGTTTATAAGTTCCATGATAATACGCTCAATGGCCTTGCAGATAAGGCTTGTCAGACTGATGGGACGGTAGTTTCCGGGATCCAAGGTGGATCCCCCATTGTGGATTGGGATAACTGTAGCTCTGCGCCACTCAGTGGGCACGAAACCTGAGGTGAGGCTATGATTAAACATGACACTTAGGTGAGGTGCCAGTTCATATTGTAGTTCATGTAGTACACAGCCCGGGATGTCATCTGGTCCCATGGATGCTGTATTCTTGGCTTTAGAGAGTGCGTGTTGTACCTGTGTGGCCGTTATTACTGGAATTTGGCAATCTTCCGGTATTGAGATGGGCCATTTAGGGGGTGAGAGGGGGGTGAAGTTGGCACTAAATCGATCTGCCAGGATATTGGCAATATCCTTGGGATCAGTATATTTAATGCCATTCTGTTTTAGCTCAGAGCAGATCTGAGCATTGCCATTTAGATTCTTGTCATGGTTATAGAATGCTTTGTGGTTGTCTTTGGAATCTTTGGCAATTTTATTTTCGTAACTAGCTTTGGAGGATTTTATGAGGCATCTCAGTTTCTTACTGAGGCCAGTAAGGGAGTTTTTTGCATCCTGGGATTTTCCTCTTTTCTGCAAAAGTTTCTTCCTTTTGTTGTAAAGTTTGTTTATGGCAGGGGACCACCAGATTGGCTTCCTTTTTTTGGATGAGAGCATTTTGATTCTATTTGGGATGGCACGATTCATGCATGAGTGGATGTGCTCGTACAGTGCCTTAGTGTAGGATTCAACAGTTGAACTTTCAGTTCCCGTCTGCATGGGTGTCATGAAGTTTGTCACTTCTGACTTGAGTAGCATGAAGTTGGCTTTGGAGAAGTTTTTTATGGTGGTTTCTTTACTGGGGGGTGCGGGTGGGATGTGGATGTTAAGGGTGATTAGCTTATGGTCAGACCTGACTAACGAGGGGGTGACCATTGGTATGGAACATTGATTTCCCATGTTGGTAATTACCAGGTCTAGGATATTGGAGCCGCTGGTGGGACTATGGATTAGTCGATCCAGGGCGTTGGAATTTATGAATTCCAAGAACCGTTGCGCAAAGGTGTTGGGACATGAGTAGTTTTCCCAGTTAATGGCAGGGTAGTTAAAATCACCCAGTATTAGGGTGTTTGGTTCTATCTTAATATTTTCCAGTATGTTTAGAAAGGTGTAGTGAGAATCTTGGGGTATGGTGGGGGATCTGTAGCAAGCTACAATTTGGATTGCAGTCTTACCTAGTGTTAGTTGCACTTGGAGAATTTCAGACACATTGTGTTGGCCAACTAGCCTAGTGGTGTGAATATCCTTGGTGAATATTGACACTCCTCCACCTTTAGTGTTTCGGTCCTGGTTTGGTGGCCAAAAAGTGTGGTAAGAGTTGTTGCCTGGTATTGCAGGGGTGCTCTCTGGAGCCTTGAACCAGGTCTCAGTTACTGCACAGATATCGATGTTCTCCATTTTTAGGAGTGCCTCGAGAGAGTGCATTTTGAGGTTTAGACTTCTAGCATTGAGTAGCATTACCTTCAGATTTTGCATGCTTGTACCTGTTACGGTGGTGGTTTGGTCCTTTGAAGTTTGCCTAAAAAAGGCACTATAGGGGTGGCAAGGGCCTTAGCCAGTAACCTGAATCCCAGGGGCGACAGGTGCAGACCATCTCTGGCAAAGCATCGTGGTCTGTCAATCATGTCGTCCCAGGCAGACAGATACTGGATCCCCTTTGAATGACACCATAAGCTTAGCCAATTGTTGAAGTCAATCATTTTATCCTTATATTGTGGTATCATTCTGGGCGAAGGCAGGATGCTACTCAGGGCTAGGGTTATACCTGCCTGGGCCACATGATCCAAGAGCTCTTCCATGTCTCTTTTCATGTAGTCCAGGGAGGTACGTCTCAAGTCATTCACTCCAACATGGACAATGACAGAGTCATATTTGTACTTGTTGTGGAGTGACTTGAGTGCATGTGTTATGTGGTGGATCCTGGCACCCGACAGGCAGCTGACTGTAATTTTCTCCTTATTCAACATGGTGAGAGGGACATCAGTGTGCCGGACTATAGAGTCACCTATGACTAAAGTGTTAGGTACATTGTCTTGCCTTAGGGGCTGTTGCTGGGTGGCACACTGGTGTTGTGAACTATGTGACACATTGGTTGTGATTGGTGTTTGTTTGCGTTTCAGCTTCAGAGGTCTTTGTTGCTTGGGCAGGTTACAGTTAAGGGCCTCTGCATATGTGGATTTAGTGTTGCTATATGTGGGTGTTGGTGGTGCGGGTTTAGAAGGGCTATGTGTTGCTTGAGGTGTAGTGTGGGTGTTAACCTTCTCCTCTTGACTGTTTAGCACAATCTTGGGTGGAGAGAGCTTTGCTTCCATTTTGGCTATGTAAGTCCATCTCTCACAGGTTGTAGTGTTGGGTGGTAGGATGAGAGGGTTGTCTGTGTACATGAGGCAATTGCTGTATTGCCCCAGTATGCCCAGATTCACCAGGTGGACAGGAGAAATCACCGGAAGCTGACCCTTGGACATGCCTGGTTTGGGGCTTTTTTTTTCTTTGTAAAGTATAGGAGCTGTTTCCTTAGCAAGGTACTTTGCAATTATAGGCTGTTTAGCGCCTACTATTAATTTCTCCTTGTTAACAAGGAGAGTTCAGTGTTTGTATGAGTTTAAGGCTTCCTAGTGCTTTCCAGCAGGTATTAAAGAAAGTGCTAGTCACAGGGATGCTTAAAGGTAAGATTGAAAAGAATGCACTCTGCGGTGTGCACTAGAGAAGTTAGATGTGAAAGTAGGTAACTTGAGTTTTACCTGTTTAAAAAGTTAAGATTTAGTGGAGAGTTACTATTTTTAAAACAGCAAGATGGATTGAAAGCGGTGGTCACTTTTGTATTTTGGTACTATGAAATACTGTAGGATGGCCAATAAATTTAAATAATTGAAGGGGTGGGATTTCAAAAATGATGATTTTGTGATTACTCACATAAGCCAGTGAAAGTAGAGAGAAATGAGATATATGGTCAGATTAACATAAGAGGCGGGCAACTAGAAAGACAGTGGTATTTAATAAGACAACTTAAATGGGTGGAAGGGCGGGAAAAAATTCTGCCTGACTCAGAACAGAGAGAGCTGTGGTCTCTTTTGAAGTTTTAATATGCTGTTAAAACAGAATGCAAGCAAAACACAAGGTAAAGAAAACAAACTACAGTATTCAAAATATAGAAAGGCAATACAGTAATACAAAAAATAAAAGCAAACTAACCTTTCCTTCACAGCAAAATGTAGCAGAGTCTGGATGAGCCTTTCTGGTAATTTAACTACCCCACCATTAACTGGGAAAACTACTCATGTACCAACTCTTTTGCTCAACATTTTCTGGAATTCATAAATTCCAACGCCTTGGATCAACTTATTCACACCCCCTCCAGGGGCAGCAATATCCTAGACCTGGTCATTACCAACATGGGCAACCGGTGTTCCACACCAGAGGTCAATTCCTCATTGGTCAGATCCGACCACAAGCTAATCACCTAGACATCCACATCCCACCCCCACCCCCAATTAAGGAAAGCACCGTAAAAATCTTCTCCAAAGCCAACTTCACACTTCTTAAGACAGAAGTGGCAAACTTCATGACATCCACGCAGACGGACTGCTGAATGCTACACAAATGCACTTTATAACCAGTTACATGAGTGCATGGATCATGCTATCCCTAATGGAACCAAGATGCTATCCTCCAAAAAAAAGAAGCCAATCTGGTGGTCCTCTGCCATAAACAAACTCTACAACAGAAGAAAGAAACTGTTGCAAAAAAGAGTAAAATCCTATGACTGGAGGAACTCCCTGGTCAACCTCAGTAAGAAGCTGAGATCCCTCATAAAATCCTCCAAAGCTAGTTACGAAATTACCACTGACTCTAAAGACAACCACAAAGCATTCTATAGCTATGTCAGGAATCTCAATGGCAACATTCAGATCTGCTCTGAGTTACAGCACAATGGCACTAAATATACAAAACCAACTGATATTGTCAACATCCTGGCAAATACGTTCAGTGCTAACTTTACCCCCCCTGTCACCCCCTTGAGGGCCCATCTCTATATCGGAAGAATGCAAAGTTCCTGTAATCATGGCTGCACAGGTAAAAAACACACTCTACAAAGCCAAGAACACAGCATCCATGGGATCTGATAATATCCCAGGCTGGAGTTCTACATGAACTACAGAATGAACTGGCCCCCTACCTAAGTACCATGTTCAATCATAGCATCACCTCAGGCTTTGTGCCCACTTGAATGATGCACTGCAACAGTTATCCCACTCCACAAAGGGGGAGCCACGACGGAGCCTGGGAACTACCACCCCATTAGCCTGATGAGCCTCGTCTGCAAGGCCATGGAACATATCATCATGGAACTCATAAACAAAGACATTGGTAATCTCCAAACTCTGGACCCTACCCAGTTTGGGTTTGTAAAAAGCAGATCATGTCTCCTAATCCTGATTGACTTCTTTGAAGCAGTCACCAAAGCCACAGATGAGGGTAAGGTGGTTCACACAGCTTATCTAGATCTCACCAAGGCTTTTGACACCATCCCCCACTCTGGAATTATAGATAAGCTCACAAAACTAGGTATAAATCCCTATGTCACAAGATGGGTTGCCAACTGGCTTACTGAAAGAACCCACACTGTGAAAGTAGCAGACTCCAAATCCGACTTCAGACTAGCGACAAATGGAGTACCACAGGGTTCAGTCCTGGGTCCTCTCCTGTTTGGAATCTACTTCTCTGAAGTACAGGCTAACACAGAAAGTCTTTGACTAACAAAGTTCGCAGATGACTGCAAACTAGGAGCCATAATCGAAACTCCTAACGATGTGGACATACTACAAAAGGGCCTCACTTAGACAGATGCCTGGTGTCAAAGCCATGGTCTGAAGTTCAATGCCAAAAAGTGTACTGTCATCCCCTTTGGTAAAAACTCTGTACCCATGAACTACCACATAAGTGGTAGTCTACTTAATGCCGAAAGTGTGATAAGAGATCTTGGAACACAGGTGGACAGTAATCTTTCCTTTGATAATCACATCGCCACAGTGGTCGGGAAATCCTTCTACATGGCTCACCTCATCACAAAAGGTTTCTCATCCAGAAAAAAAGGTCATTGTTCCCCACCACTCATCACTCATTAGACCCATTATAGAGTACAACACCCCTTTTGGTATGTACCTCACAAGAAATCTACAACAACTGTAAAGGCCACAGAAGGATCCCCTTCACTACACCAACACGTCACAAAGCCAACACCCAAAACACCAACACCAAAAGACCGACAACACACAATACCGACAACGCACAAAACCGAACACCATAACACCGACACCCAAAACACTGGCACACAAAACGTAAACTACACATTACACACAACTATACATGCACTAACCTTAACCCAAACCTTAACCCTAAAGTCTGACACAACCGCACACTTACCCTACCCGCACCCTAACCCTAACTCACTTAACCCACCCTTAAACCTACAGTCCGTCACTATCGCACACTCACCCTACACGCACCCTAACCCTAACTCACTTAACCCACCCCTAAACCTACAGTCCGTCACTATCGCACACATACCCTACCTGCACCCTAACCCTAACAAACTTAACCCACCCTTAAACATATAGTCCATCACTATCGCACACTCACCCTACCCGCACCCTAACCCTAACTCACTTAACCCGCCTCTAAAACTACATTCCCTCACTATCGCACACTTACCTGTCCGCTCCCTAACACTAAATCCCTCACTCTATTGCACACTTACTGAGTCGCGCTCACACCTTGCCCATGTCGGTGTTTCGTCCGTCGGGATCTCACCTTGTCGATCATCTGTGTCGTCGGTCTTCTCGTCTCCTTCTGTAGAGTGTCGGCCTTCTGGTGTGTCGGTGTACTGAAGGGGACCCCCACAGAAATACCTCACAAAGAGGATTACTGGCCTCAAACAGATGCCCTACGCAGACCGTCTCAAAAAACTCCAGCTTTACTCCGTCGCATATCGCCTACTCAGAGGCAATCTCTGCCTAACATACAAAGCTATGTCAATCCCAGAGCTGTTGAACATGCTCCACTTAAAGAAATCCCAATCCCTCTGAACTACACACTCTAGGGACCTAAACCTTGTCACCACAATAAATAGAACATGCTGGAGGGATAGATTCCTGTCCCAGAGACTTCCCATACTCTGGAACAGATTACCTATGTCAAACAGAGCTCCTCAGTAGCACTCTTGAAGAAAAATCTTGATGGTTGGATGGGAAATAGGAAATTCATCTCTGGGATCACTTCTGTGGCTCTGCTCGACAGGGGCACAGGAAAATAATTTTCTTGGGTGGCGAATACCAGGGCACTTTTTTGGCTAGGCTTATATAGGTCCTAGGGCTAATAGCCTAGTACCTACCTATGAACCTATTACTGGAGGATGCTTGTGGCTTCAGATCTATAAAGATAAAGATAACAACTGATTTATGTTCAGATTTGACTAGAGAGGATGTTACAACTGGTAAGTAACCAAGCTCATTCATATCAGTGAGAACCAAGTCCAGGATTTTGTCTCCCCTAGTATAGGTATGAACTAGCTGGTCCACTGACTTTGTATTTTTGAAGTCCAGAAATCTCTGGACATACAGGTTTGGAGATGTATATTTTTCCCATCTGATGGACGTATAGTTGAAATCACCAAGGCAAATGATATTTGGCTGAATGGCTACAGCTTCAAGACTGGTCAAGTAGGAGGTATGCATAGAGGGAACCATTTACTTAGCTTCAATGTGATACGATTTCTTTTGTTTTTTTTTTTAATGGTAAGCTGGTAATGCAGGATTTCCAGTTCATTATCCCGCCTAACAAGTCTGGAGGTGAAATTTTGTTTGATACCCTGCTGATTTTACTACCGATATGTAGTGCAGTGTATCTGAATGCATGGTAGGCACTGAAACCTTGCACTGATGGTGGAATTCTTATATTCTTGAACCAAGTCTTCATGACAATGCATATATTGATGAATTTTAGTTTCAGGAGTACTTGCAGTTTGTTATTAAGGCTCCTATTGTTGAGCAGCAATACTTTGATGTATTCTGAATTTTATTTTGCTATGCAGGAAGCTTTCAGATGTTTTCAAAGACAACTGCTTCAGTAAGTAACTTCTGTAAAATGGAGACAGCAAATGAAGTCAGAGGGATTCAAACCATGTACTAACACAAAACCTGCATGGATTAATCTCCTGTGGTAAATAATCACACAAATTAAAAAAGAAAAAAAAACAGTTATTTACTGTATAGAAGGATTTGAAGTAATGTGAGCATTTTTCAGGAAAAAGTACTTATTAACTCAACTCAGACATCCAAAGCTAATTAATATCATGGATCCTCCAGAGTATGAGTTTAGGTTAGGGAAAGATAGTTGAAACAATGTGGATAGAAGGCTGTCTCTGCTGAAAGAGATATGCTATGGCAGAAATGTTTGTGTAATCAAAATACGGAAACCAAAGTGCACAAGCAACATAAGTCTAGAGTATGGTGTTCTGAGTAAAGCATAGAAATATAGCCGTATGTTAAATGTCATCAAGTGCCATGTTGCTGCAACTAGCATTTTTATGCCTGGTCTTGAGTATATGTTTTAACTGTCATGTATTGTTGCCTCACAGCAAGAGGTTCCTTGGTTTGATTCTCGGCTGGGTTGCCTTCTGTACAGAGTCTGCATCATGTTCTCCTTGTGTTTGTATGGGTGTCCCCTGGGTTCTCTGATTTCCTCCCACATTGCAAAGATATACATTATGTGGATTGGACACTTTAAATTGTACATAGGTATGACTGTGTGTGTGTGAGTATGTTTTATGGAAAAAGCACTGTGGTATGCTTAGCCACCCAATGGTATAAACCTTGGCTCTAGATGATTGTCATTGTTGAAGGGACAATCTGACCTCATGTACAAAAATGGGAAAAAGGAGTTTTGGATGGATGGCTGGATGTCAGTAGAGAGTAAATAGTACACTTTTCAAATGTCTTTCTTTGCATAAGTAATGTTTTTTCTTTGTATAAATGACCAGTGTACAAAGAAAGCAATTGTTATATAAGGATAAAATGTTTTTTGTGAGTAATGTATGGACAAGAGAACAATGTAAATCTATAGCAGTACAATATCAATGTAGACTTGCTATTGCAACTCCCTTCTTTATTAACTTGTTGCAATTAAACAGTGACCCTCATATAACCATTGTTGGCATTATAAAAATGTCATAAGCAAAAGAGCTGAAAAACGAATAAATACATAAAGATACTGAACATAGTAAATGAGTTGGTGTAACAGTGAAGTTCAAGAGAAAAATGAATGATACTGTCTAGCTACTCATACTTCTGTTTGTTCACCCATATGACAGAAATACAGAAGTGGTCCTAAATCTGGTGAATAGTACTATACTTTAAAATCACATCACTGCTTTATGACATACAGTTCTCATAACTGCAGGATGCATTTTCTGCAGCAAATGTGCCAACACGTATACATTTATACTGCTTTTGTTTTATATAGCAGTAACAAAGGGACTAAACATTTTGGATTGTATAATATGCTCTTATTGTACTAAAAAGCAGATATGAATTTCTGATTTAGTGACATACGGAAAAAAAACATAACAGGAAGAAGTGCTGACATGACTTGCATTTTTGTTAGATATGAGCTCTAATTTTTATCAAACACAGCTACTGTTTCCTATTTCTGGCTTAATTTATGTTCTAATTTCTACCATAGACATTTACACACATAACCAAACATGCCTTCTGGCTCTTTTATTACTTATTTATTTATTTTACTTTTATTTATTTTACATTTGTTGACCGGGATAGTCTAACTGGATATATGTCCATTTTCAGTAGAGGCCTGGGGAGAAAAGCTCCAAGCATAGGCATTGACATAACATACATTATATGCAGTAGTAACATGATTTGCAGTACATTATTTCGATTATACATAAAAAACTTATACAGGGTTATACATAAAAAAATAAATAAATAAAAATGTATTTTGCTGTATTGACAAGCTCAGAAACATGGCCAGTAAGTTAACCACTAACTAGACAGGTTCATACAATTACTGATACCTCTCATCAATACCCTCATCCCCTAAAAAGAAATCACGCATCTTACATTACCAGAGTCTTTAAATACTTCATTCAATGGATTTAAATGCTGCAAAGTGTCTGTGAATGCTGATTTCCTACAAATAGAGCTGTCCTCCAAGAGAATGACTTTGTACACAACAAATGTATACCATTCCATTTTGGTTAGTGTGACACAAACATATCCCATCTATTTTTTGTGTATTTTAGCATAACATTTCATATTAATACCAACAAATGTCTATTGCTAATGGGCTTTCCTGAGATACTGGTGAAACCTACAAATGCTAGATTATTTAATAAACTAGGTATCAGAAATATAAATATATTACACTTGACAAAAAATGACTAGGTGGACCACTAAGTTGAGTAAATGGGTTCCTAAATAACTCAGAATATAATAATATCTAAAATAATCTATAATTAAGGTAAAAGAAATTAAGTGATTCTGTGGTTCAAGTACCTGTAAGGCAGGAGATTTCTCTGGAATAGCTTTATTACAATGGGTATTGCTGTCTAGGTGAATACTATCCAATGGTCAGTATGTCAGAGGAAATAATTAATTTGGTAATTTTATTAATATTTTTTTTTTTATTCTTGTTGTTCTCTGACACATACATTGCAACATGACAGGTGAAGAAATATTTTGAGTCTGTACCAATGTTAGTGACTCAGTCGAAAATGATTCACGCAGTAAAGAAAAGTGACACAAACGCACACACACACACACACACACACAAATCTATATCTATATCTATATTTATAATATATATATATATATATATATATATATATATATATATATATATATATATATATATATAAATCCGACTGAATAGAAGCCCATTTTCAGTGGAGGCCCAGGGAGAAAAACTCCAAATTCTTTTAAGTACAATAATTTTGCAAACTTCAAAAACAAAATCATCCGCAGTTTAAATAATTATAGCAAAATAGACATAATATAAAACATTGGTTAAGAATTGACAGAAGGTATATGACAATCATTTAATATTTATAGAAATTTTAGACAGTTTTTAGAAAAATTAAAAGTAAGCTATAGATAATACATAGACATACAGGTACATATAATTGGAAAAGACTATAAAGGACTTGATGGAGAAGTATTATAAGAATTTGATTTTTTCTGCAAAAGAGTAAAACATCCACAACACAAATTCATGACTGAGCATTGTTGCTGCCTTGTCACTTTTGCTTTATACTGGATTTTTAAAAGCTGCCTCTAACGTTCTGTGACAGGCCTTGTTTTAATAATCTGGGTATAGTGATCGGTGAGAAGGGTATAATCATTATTTAGTGCCATGCTAATGTATTATTTATATTGTTTTGCTCACAGGTGCAGTTGTCTCTTCATGTTTTTTATTTATTTGTTTGTTGTTTGTTTACCAGGTTAGTTCCATTAGGCGTGTGGCCTCTTTTGAGGGGAGACCTGAGGTGGTATTGATACCACTAGGGGAAATTTGCAGAGGGCATCAGGGAACTTTCTCTATTCTTTTCAATAGTTGCCATGGAGACCTTCTGCATCCACTAAAGCTACCACTAACTCAACGAGTCGGGGCATCAATTTAATATCTCATCCAAAGGACAATACACTGAGTAATGCATAACTCCCCATACCCTATACTGCATTGCAATGTTAGCTATTGATTTACCTGGTGTAAGAATAGAACCCGCAGCTACCTGATGCACTACTGACACTGCAAACCCTCCTTTCATAGTAACTAATCTTAGCAGGCTGTTTGTGAAAATTCACATTCAGAGTCTGCTAAGCCTGAAGGCTTTGGCACAGTTTTTTTACTACCTTTGTAAGCAACATACATGAATATGGAGATGGGTGAAATACAGTTTATTTTAATGTCACATATATTTTCCTTATGTCTGCTGCTTTTCACTATACCCCCTTTTGTCTTGGATAAGGTATGCATATCAAATGTAAGTCTTCATTGCAGCATGAATACTGACAATATCTCTGTAGATTTTTTTGTCCATCTTAGAATATGTCTTCTTTTTGTAGACACTTGAGTTAAGGTCATATTACATATATTAAATTACTGGAGTGCTGAATGCATTCACAGTATTGCACTCAGTGTTTTCACAAAAGTATATAAACCACATTGGCCAAAATCATGACTGAGAATGGTCCTTGAAACAGCTCACTTCCTTAGAAAAGGTACCATTCACCAATTGCAGTTTAGGGTTTACTCCAAGTGTACACATGCTAGTAGCTAATGTCACACCTACATGCTGCCACTTGCTTGAAAAAGCAAGTGTTCTAATACCCACTAGCCACATTTTCATTCCAATACTGTCGTCTCAACTTCCTCCTATATACTATGTAGCCCTAGCAGAATCTAAACCCTAAGCTTAAAAGTATGACCTAGTACTGAACCAGACTCTTTAGTCCATAACCCTAAACCTCCTTCCCTAAACCTAAAGCCCCTGATCATGGACTAAACTTGAAACTTTAACAACCCCTCCTTAAACCTAAATTCCTTGATCACACCATAAACCTAAAATCATCTCCCTAAACCTAAATTCATTGATATCCTCCCACTCCCTAATCTTAATCCTTTCTTCGTGCAGTTCCTTTTTTACCTTCTTAAGATCATTGCTATTTCTGGATCTTCTTAATCGCTGACTTTTAGGGAAGTTGTATTTAACACCAAGATGATGCAGATTACTAAATGCATATTATTAGCTTTAACATTCTTACAATATTTTTTACAGGGCAGGCTGATCTAACATCCTTCTTAAAAAAATACACCTATACACATTACTGACTCCACACTTATCTTCTGATCTAGTTTAACACTAAAAACTAGCATCTAAATGTAGTGTAAGAGCTATATTTTTTTGCTTTTTATGAGGGTCAGCAAGAGACAGCCATATTATCCATCTTTCCTCACATAGTAGAACTACTTTCCAGCAAGAATTAGCAATTGACCTTCAATTGCTCTAGTTTAATTTTGTATAAGTGGGTCATCCATACTTGGCAAAAGCAACAAATTTGCTTTCTTTTTTTTTTGTAAAGGGTCACATTACTACTCTGTCTAAATGTGAACAGGACTTTTTATGTTTTCTTCAGATCAGTCCTATATAAAAATGAGAAACTGAGCTGGAAGAAATGCCAAGGAGGTAGCTGTCACAGTTCAAGCAGATTAAGATGTCATTTCTCTTGGATAGATGTTCTTCCTATCAGTAATAAATCATTCTCTAATTTGCAACCCTAGTCCCATGGGTACATTTAACAAGGAAACAGATGAGAAAATATAATTAATACTTCCATGACTTTGCAGTGGAAATGAAGCCGCGTGCAAACATACTTAGGCAGACGCTTTTAAAAAAACAAATGTGACAGAGTCGGTCATAACTTCATTTACAGGGCATGTCAAAAGAAAGCAATTGTATTTGGGAGTAGGAATGACAGAAAAAAATAGCACATCCACAATTTGAGCAGGATATGGTAACATTAACTGATCTGTATGTAAAACGAAAATGGTAGAGAAACGGAGTGATCCTGAAAGAGAAAATGAGAGAGGAGCAGAGAATAAAAGAGAGGGATAGAGTTTTTAAATAAAAGTGAAGAAGGAGGACTTCTTAGCAGCATTGAGCGGAAACTGTTAATTATGCCCTACTTTAGTGTAATTAAAAAACTAGTTAAAGCCAGCTTCATTCAAAACTCCATTCATCATCTTTATTTGAGCTACTATTTGTAAGTTGTTTTATTTTCCAGTAACAGGTCAGGAGTAAAACTTTTGTATTGTGTTTTTTTTTGTGTTTTTTTTTTTTTTGCGTTCTGATTTAATACTGCTACACAACTAAACAACTGCAGTTTTTATTTCATTAATACAATCTACGAACTTGCACGAGGGCTTGGTCTTTAGTAACTTCTACCTCTGTATAATCTTAGAATATATAAGTGTAGCTACTGTATGTGTATAAATGCAAATAGAAATGTAACTACTGTGTGTTTAACTGGAACTTAGCATAATGCAACGTAAACAAATGGAACTTTTCTCCCCAGGACTCCACTGAAAATGTGTACTGCCCAGTCGGACTTTTCCAGTAAACAAAGATTAATAAATAATAAATAAATAAATGCAATACTTACCCTTACCATTTAATGTAGTTGAACTGCATGCAACCTTGATGTAGATGAACTGCATACAATCTTGATGTAAATTTATGTTTTAATGGTGTTGACAGCAGGTGACACACTACATCCCTTTCTTGGAACAGTATAATACATTAACCAGCATTACTTCAGGTCATTTACTCGTCCTGTATTCTTAATATCCTTATGAAAGTAAGACTAAACATATTACCTAGGTTAACATTGGGTCTGTTAGGAATTCTGTGGCCTATTTCCACATCAAAAGTAGAAAACTGGGACTGCATCCAATTAAATAGCTGACCTATGTCTGTCTCGCGGAGGAATGTGTAGCCACTGCTCAGAAGAGTTTGGTTCTTTTAACTGCTGCAGTTACTAGTTTGTGTATAAGCCTGAGAGGCTGCCACTTGTCTCGTTTCTTAATGAATGTACCGATTATATGTATCTGTTTACTTAGAAAAAATACCCTGACCCTTCACATAGTAATACACTTTTCTCCATTCACTAAAAAACAGTGCTATACTAATTAATGTCATGTTACAGTTATTTTGCAACTTGTATGAACAAATTCTTCAAAATGTAAACCTGAATTAAAGAAAATCATAATTTCTTACAAAAATATGTCCTTTAGAATGACAAAAAGGATAAAATATGTCTATAAAATATATAATCAAAACAACCACAAATATATATTGAAAATTTCAAGGTCATCACTGGTTCAGGTAAAAGACACTTTGTTCTTTTCTTGATAGTTCAGTGAATTTCTACCATTCAAACTCAGTTGGTAGAGACAAAGTGACATTACTGTTAAGGTGTTCTCCTCCCATGCACAAGGTACAAGGTTTGAACTTCACCTCTGGCCAGTGCCTATTTGGACATTGCATGTTCTACCTGTGTTTCTGTGTGGTTCTTGTAACCACCAAAAAACATGTGGAGTGTTTCTATCTCAAACTCATTCAAGAACCGAGTCATAAGCAGCATCACAGACTCTTCATGGTGCCCTAAGCGGAAACGTTTGTGGTGCACGGTATCCTCAAGATAGAAGAACACAGATCACAGACTTGACAGTGTAAAACATGTCTCTAGGTGATTCTGTTCTGTTGACTTATATTGCCAAGTGGGCATGGGTACTTTCTAATGATAAGGGACCCATGCTAATGATGAGAGGAGTGTGTGTGCCCTATTGAACAGTGACTCATGCTGCTGGTGGGAGGAGTGGGTGTGTCCCTACTGGTCAGTGTGCAGCCACTATGAAGCCAAGCAGTCCTGAATGAATAAGCTACTGGCCAGAGAGCCTGTGTCCAGTTGCCCAGCTTGGGTTACTTAGGGTAGCTCTATCATCCTGCCAAACATGAACAATGACTTGTTACACCTCAATGTAGGTTCACTGACAAGATGGAGTTGGAAGTGGATGACATGAGGGTAAGGAGGAGGCAATATGCATCCAGAAGACAAGATGGAAGGGCAATACAACAAAGCCACTTCTTTGGGATCCAGAATCTACTGCTCAGAAGGTGGATACGCTAGAAGTGGTATGGGAATTGTAGTGAGGGAGAGGCTTCAGAAGGCGGTAATGGGATGTCATCTAAATTAGTGACAGACTCATTGCAATCAGGCTACAGCCTAATGATAAAGCAGTATTCATAATCTCAGCCTATGTGATAGGAAAGAAAAGTGTGCATTCAGACAGCAGTTGCAGGACTCTCTAGATTAAGCACAACAACATGAGTTGGTGTTCATAATGGGTGACCAGACTGCACATATCAGGACAGACAGAACAGGATATGAGGATTACCTGGGTCCACATGGGTGTGGCAACAACAATAAGGAAGGAGAGGCCATTTAGCCTTCTGTCTGACAAATGGCTTGATAGCAGCCAATATATGGGTTGATAACAGAGACAGTCACAAGATCACATACATGAGAGGTCAACATGCAACTCAGGTACAATTTCTCTTTGTAAGGAAAGGGCACTGGAGTAGAATCAGGGATTATAAAGTCATACCCAGTGAAACAGTTTGTCCATAGAATAAGCCATCAGTTGTCACAATCAGCTGTTAGCAGTAGTCAAAGAATGCCCTAAGGCCAGCAGAGACCAGGTTAAAGACCTTGAAGTTGAATGGAGAAAAAGAACAACATTTCAAGGCATTACTCAAGTCTCTAACACCACAAGAAGAAGAAGAAATAGGTGGAGTTGAAGAAGAATGGCAGCACCTCAAAACATCATGTGGGAGGACTACAGACAGATATGTGGCCAAGCCAGGAAGGAAAATAAGATACATAAGGAAAGCTGGTGGTAGAAAGTAGAAGTCTGGAAGTCATTGAAAGAAAGAAGGAGTGCAGGAAAAAGTGGGAATAAAAAAGATGGATCAGGCTAGGAAGGAATACTGGTTGGCTAACAAACAGGCTAAGAAATGAGTTACAGTAGCAAAGAACGAGGTATCAGAGACACTTTAAAAGCTTCTGGAAATTGAGTCAGTAGATGGCATAAAGAAGCTATAACAGGTTGCAAGAAAAATTCAGGCAATTGAGAGACAATAACTATTTTCGGCACCAATTCCCTGCCATTTTTTCCCTGACATCTTTGAAGGTTAAACAAAATGGCTGGAAAAAGTGAAGGTAGTGTAAGCGCAGAGGTGAAGGGAGCAGGAGTCCAAACATTTTCTGAACATCCCTCATAAGCATTCCAGCTGTAGGCTCCAGCAGGGCAAAACCTGGTTACATTATAAGGTTAATGCCTGGAATAGTTCGGCCAAGGCTGTCAGCCATGTTACTGGCACTCCACACATGGAAAAACAGTGATGTCACCACTGCAGTGACGAGTAGATGAAAGTCTAAACCTCCTTGGTCAGTGTGAGGCTGAAGTTAGGGCATGGTTATCACCAGGGGTCCAGGGAAGTAAATAGTGTTGGAAGAAATAGCCAGTAAATTGTTATGCCTAGGCTTGTATAGGCCCTAGGGCTGATAGCCTAGTAACAACCTATAAACCTATGAACCTATGAACCAATATAGTATAATTATACCTTATTTTATTTAAACAAATGAACTGCCACAGTATGCCACCATCCAATTATGTTCTGTTTATATTTTTAGCCTCTGCAAAAAACAGGATGATACACAGGAACAGACTACAGCACCTGAAAGAGCTCTGGGATAAGTATACTTGCTGTTGCAAAAATGTTTCTGTTTGTATAGTAATAGTTATAGCTATTAAAATACATACAGCCCACTAAATATGTTAGTACTGGCATAAATAAAGGGTAGTAGCATGTTTGTACAATATTAGAAGTGGACTTCTACATGCCTCCTCCTGTAAAAATGGACAAGTCGGTTATTATGTAAAGTCTATGTTCACTAGGTTGTGAATTCTATCACTACAAGGATCATATATGTACTATTCAAACTCAGTACTTTGTTGGGCATTTCACAATATAAAATAGAAGTGTCTGTCAATGGTGTATCACCTGTTTTGAACATTTGTATTGTAGCATCAGCATATTTTTGCGTCAAAAAGTATCAGTGGCCACACACACAGATGTGCTATTTATGTCAGACTGCATCTGTCTCTGATTTTTGGCTTAGGTTTCCCATGTGTTATAATCAGACAAACAGGTTGCTAACATGCCCGTATAAGTCCACTTACTAAAAGATTATTATACTTTACAGCAATAGAATCAACATAGTTAAAAATGTAATAATCATTGATTTTGCTTTTCTCTTCCACCACCTTATTTGTCACTATCGTTTCTTTCTATACATGTATTAATTTTTTCCTCTCAATTTATGTTACGATTATATAAAGCAGCAAAGTGACCTGCACCTAACCCATTGGCAAAGCCTGCTATTCCATCTCCAGATGGCTGAAGTAGCAGTGCCACTACTGTGGGCACCCAGTAAATCGGAGATCCAACCTACCTTTTTGCTCTACCTACCCCACCTACTTCAGGTAGCCTTACACTGGAGATGAGTAAAGTGTTATACACCACTAGCTGTGCAAGGGAAGAGGACACTTTTGTCTTCCATAACAAGCTGGCAGAACTTGTGATAAGATAATGGAAAGGAGGTCAGATGCCCACATTAGCCACAAAGACCATGCAAATTCTGGTGACTCATTGAGTCACTTCCATGCCCAACAGTGAATCCACCTTCTGAGGTAGGATTCAGTGGTGATGGTTATCAGTGTGGTAAGTAATCCCTCACTAGGTTTAATGTGGGTCTATATTATATTCTCGAAAGCTGACAATGTCGAATCTGGCACTGTCGGCACGAGAATATTGAACGCTCAGAATCTCGAGTCTGTAAATGGAAATCTCTGTAAGGGAAGATTTCCGTTTACTGCAATGCAGTGTGGTCTCGGACTTGGTATATTTAAGTAGCGGGGGGGTGTGGTGAGACTTGCCCCCCCTTCTTAAACATGTTAGGGTACTATTTTCTTTTTTTTTGTTGTTTTTTTTGTCTTTTTATAAGGTCGATGTTTGAAGACATCGACCAAATGGTGTCAACCATATGTTGTTTGATGTTTTCAAACATCGATCTTATAATATAGGCCCCTTAAGGTGACAGAGACTGCATCTTCAAACACCTAGTTCAGTCCCTCAACCTGACATTCGCCTCCCATTTATGTCTACGCCCATCCCTGTATGTTGTACAATCCTCGCACCATCACTGCCTTCCCTCTGTCTGCTGTTTCCTTCAACATTGTGTTCCTCCTCCCTAATTGCTCCACATCCTGTCAGTCATCTGTATCTTTCCCTACAAGCTAACATCCTCCTTTTACCCATTTTTTTCTCCTGACATCCTTCAGTAAATTTTCTTTCTCTAAAATAATATTAGTGATAGGAATCATAATAATACTCCTACTACTACTAATAATAAAAGGGCACCTATCCCAAACTCCAAAATACTCACACCCATACAGCTCAGGTTCCCAGATATTTGGGGCTATATTTATTTATTTATTTATTGCATTTGTTTACCAGGATAAATCCACTGGGCCTAAAAGGGCCCATTTTCAGTGGAGGACCGGGGAGAAAAGCTCCAACGAGATACAGAAAAAATATAAACATTAATTAGTACAGAAGCAGAAACAGTGTTACAGATAGTAAATATAGTAACATGTACAGAATATATACATAAAAGCAGGAATCTAGTTTGTTTAATTACAGCAATATATACAGAAAATATACATTAAAGCAGAATTCAATCAGAGTGGTATAAACAGAGATCAGTATTATTGTACCAGTATCAACAAGTGAAGATAAAAATAAATATGGAGATAATATCATCAGCCATAACCTACCTGAATCTTTTAAGTAGGGGGACCCCACACACCCCTGCTCATAAAATATACCAACTCCGAGATCGCACTACAGTGCAGAAAAGGGAAATATTCCCAATGAAGAGAGGTGAAGAAGAGAATACAGGCAGGATGGAATGGGTGGAGAAGAGTGTCAGGAGTGATTTGTGACAGACGGGTACCAGTAAGAGTGAAAGGGAAGGTCTACAAGAGGGTAGTGAGTCCAGCTATGTTATATGGGTTGGAGATGGTGACATTGAAGAAAAGGCAGGAGTCAGAGCTGGATGTGGCAGAGTTAAAGATGTTAAGATTTGCACTGGGTGTGACTAGGATGGACAGGATTAGGAATCAGTATATTAGAGGGTCAGCTCAGGTCGGACAGTTTGGAGACAAAGCAAGAGATATGAGATTGCGTTGGTTTGGACATGTGCTGAGGAGAATGCTGGGTATATTGGGAAAAGGATGCTAAAGATGGAGCTGCCAGGTAAGAGGAAAAGAGGAAGGCCTGAGATAAGATGATAAGATTTATGGATCTGGTGAGAGAGGACATGCAGGCGGTTGGTTTGAAACAGCATGAGGCAGAGGACAGGAAGAAATGGAAACAGAAGATCCTCTGTGGCGACCCCTAACAGAAAGCGACCCCTAACAGGAACAGCCGAAAGAAAATTATATATATATATATATATATATATATATATATATATATATATATATATATATATATACATACTAAATTCAAGGTTGCTATAGGTTAGTTAAAGTATATCTGTTATTCCAAGGTACTGCAACATTCAAAGTATCTATATCTAGATAAATATGTATATATATATATATATATATATATATATATATATATATATATATATATATATATATATATATATATATATATATATATATATATATAAAATATACCTAGCAAAAGAAATGTTTATTAGCCACCTACTCATTTCAGCCATCAAGAAAACTCACCAGAAGTTGGGCTTCCTTTACAGAAACAGATCCTTTCTCACTGACTGCTCTAGGACTTCTTTAACAGCATCATAGTTTCTCCTTTCACTTGTCTGTGCAGCACCCATACTGACTAGCCTTCACTCCACCATAAAAAATAAACTACATGCTTGTTTTCTACAATAAAGTAGATAATTTTGCATCCAACTTACGATACCATTCACACCACTGCCTAGCACTGAAACTTCTTGACTGGCTTGCCTACTCCCAACTGCTTAGTGCCAACAAGAAACCTGACACCTACACATTGTTAAAGACCATCCTCAAACAGTATTTCCCTCCATTCACAAAACAAATATCTCCTAACCAGGACCAAGCCTTATAAAAGTGCAAGCAACACACTTATTCAGCCTGTGTTGTTAAACACTAGAACTTCTCACCCAACCTAAAGCAAGACAGCATTACCACACATTTCAAACAAAGTCTACAAGAAGAACAAACTTCCTCATTGCTATATTCATGCTCCCATCTTGACTAAACCCACCTTTCCTTCTGTTTCTCTTCCATTGCCAATCTCTCTATCATTCATCCTGACTCATTCACCATTCTTATCCCTGTCTCCCTTTCACCTCCATTACTGATGCTCCAACTAATCTATATCCATATCCCTCTCCTACTAATACCTCCTCCTTACTATCTCATCATCTTACCTATCTACTGTTATTTCAACCTCTCCACTATCACAACTTTTTTTACCTCTGTTTTGTCTGGATTATTTCTGCTTATTCCATTCCTATGCCTCTTTATTCTCTTCCTGTTCTTGTGACATCCTACCACATTAATGTAATTATACATATACTGAACCTATATGCATTATCATTGCTCTTGTATCTCTATTACATGTTAAAATGTCATTGACTCATGTAAAATAATATAACTTCTAAAGTAAATGAGAAATGTCTTTACTATTTGTCTCCATACTACCTCAGCGTAATGCTTAAAGTGGTTAATTTTTTAGTGTTCTTTGCAAATATGTATTTTATGTGGAGGCATTTTCTGAGTCTCCACGGAAAGTGGGACTTGTGCCAAGTTGGACTTTCCTGGTAAAGAAAAGACAATAAATAAAGAGGCTATGAAGGTGTAATTATCCCTAACAAAAGTGCCTAAATAGTTGGCACAATGGTGCAAAGGCAAGATATCAGTGCACTGTAATGTTCATCTGAGTTCAAAATTAGGCCATTAGTGCTGGTAGAGTCTGTAGGCTGTAGTGCCTGTATGTCAGTGTTGCTTTGTCAGGTGGAGGATGAGGGATTAGTCGCTGCTTAAGGAAACTGTGATGGAGATCAGATGCCTTGCAAGTATGGGTGGGTCATGCATTTTGTGCAGTAATATCATTTTATGCCATTCACCTAGATTAGGAATTCTGAACAGCCATTTATTTTACAATAACTCCCTGTGTTCATGTCCACTGAACAAGAGTCTTCACTCCCTAGATCCTCACGTAAAGCCTCTGATCAGTTAGGAGTCTTATTCTGTGATGGGTTATGTCCAGCACTGGCTGGAAGAGACTTATAGGGGTACTCGATGTATTTTGAAAATGGCAGGGACTTAAGCTGGAGATTAACAAGGGTCAGGAGAATAGAATGATTAAAAAAATGACTTGATGTAATGTAAGAATGCATTTTGCAATTCATTGATGTGGTGGTGAAATTGGAATTTATTTTTCCCCCCATTTGAGACTTGCAGAGTTGCCTCACAATCGTGTTAGGATCCAGGTATGTATATGGTGTAATGGGAACAGAACTGTAATTTTTTCAACAATAAGAAGGAAGTGGAGACTATCCTTTACTTCCATTAACAAATGGTGTCCCTAATACTCACTGTTGCATAAATTGAGTGCATTGACCAGGAGGGGGTCATATCCCTTACTTTTATATTATATTATATTATATTATATTATATTAAGAATTAATCTTCAAAGTGAAATAAAAAAATACTTGCATTGTTGTTGAAAATGCTGCTGCTATGTTTAATGCACAACGTGAAAGTGTAATAACTAGAATATTCTGGTTTTGTGTTAAGATGCACTTTATGCACTATCTGTCTTGCTGTTAAATTGTAGGTTTAGATAGCATCTAATAATAGGCTAAGCACAAACAGTTTAACTCCAGCAGCTCTGAGTGCTGGTTAAGGGCCACATTGGTTCAGCAAAGTAACAGCATGCTTCTAGATCAGAGAATTATCTTCCGTGTCTGTTATTATGAAGGGGAATCAGGGCGAGGAGGACATATCACTATCAGTCAAATGCAGTATTTCATAAAAGTCTAACCATCTTTTCTTTTCAAGTGTAAAGCAGAAACATTCACATAAAATGAAAAACTGTCACCAGCAGAACCATATTCTTAATGTATGTAAAGTGTAAGCAGTGGAGAGTAATGCCTCTAACTTATTATATCAGTAATGTAACATAGCACATTTATTGCTTAAACCCTCATAAACTGCAGAACACTGTATCCTAAAATACAACTGCATTCTTATTATGAAATGGCTGGATCTTAAATTTCATATTATGGATTTATACATCCTGCATACTTCGGTAAGATACACAGTTACAATTGCAGGACAACAGATGAAGGAGAAATGTAGGTTATAGCACTCAAGCTGTGTATTTAGAGAAAATGTAAAGCAAGTCACTTTTTGGATGTCTAACTGCAGTGATGTTTGCAATGTGTGGCTTTGTTGTCTTAAAGAACTTTCCTCCCCAAGACACAGGCTTTTCTTCCCCATCACTCCCAAATAATTCCCATACATGGGAAGTTCACTTTTTGATTTGTCCCTAATAATTCCCATACATGGGAAGTTCACTTTTTGATTTGTCCCTAATAATTCCCATACATGGAAAGTTCACTTTTTGATTTGTCCCTAATAATTCCCATACATGGGAAGTTCACTTTTTGATTTGTCCCTAATAATTCCCATACATGGAAAGTTCACTTTTTGATTTGTCCCTAATAATTCCCATACATGGGAAGTTCACTTTTTTGATTTGTCCCTAATAATTCCCATACATGGGAAGTTCACTTTTTGATTTGTCCCTAATAATTCCCATACATGGAAAGTTCACTTTTTGATTTGTCCCTAATAATTCCCATACATGGGAAGTTCACTTTTTGATTTGTCCCTAATAATTCCCATACATGGGAAGTTCACTTTTTGATTTGTCCCTAATAATTCCCATACATGGGAAGTTCACTTTTTTGATTTGTTTTAGCTGCTTCAGCTTCTGTTAAGGCAACATGCTTACCGTCCACAATGTAACAAAAATAACTGCACTTTCTGCAAAGAAATATCTGCTCATACTGAAAGCTTTTGTTGCCTGTGTCTGCTGGATAAATGCATAATTTAAGTAATTCAAAATATGCTCTCAGACTAACTGTTGCCGGAAGTGTACACAAGCCAGTTCTGCAGCACAGACATTTTGGCACTTACTATGAATTGGCCTACGCATTGGAAAGCCTAACTTCGTTAGGATTGAGTGACAAGATAAAACATATCACCCACCCCATGCTGAGCATTTTGATAGAGCTTCTCCTGGTGGAAGGTCCAAGACTTCATTACATTTAACAGTACATGTAGCTAAGATTTCAGAGAATGGAATATTGGAATAGGCACTTTTTTTGTCTAGCAATCAAATGGAGATGTTAGACACATGCAGATCTGTAGGTCTCATTTCACTTTACCTGTGTGATCAGATGCCTTATGTTAGGAGTAAATGGACTAGTTATGGATAAGGCCTTGAAGTTCACAGCAGGAAGGATCAGCAATAGCCCCCAAAACATATAAAAAATCCTTGCCAATAACCTGGAAGAGACACGTAACATTTGTTGTATGTCATTTCCTGCTTTGCATAACTTATTTTCTTCCTAATTTATCTAAAAGGAAATATGCAGCATGATATCAAAAACTTGTCAAGTGTTACAGTTTCCTTTAAAAAACAATTGCATTAAAATTGTAGTCCAACATTTGCTCTCTCAGCAGCCCTTTACAAAGTTCCCACCTAGTTTCACTAAAACCTGTTTATAAACATAATCCCCCGGATTCTTTATGCCTTGCACGGCATGCGATATCGGTGTAGGAGCTCTAGCAGGCAATATTTGTGCTGTGAGATCCAGGAACAGCCTGCAGGGGTGTGCACGAGCACTCCTGCACTAGTCCTGCATGGACTAAGCCCCTGTATGCAAATCATCCCATTTGCAAGAGACATCCATGCAAATGAGGTGATTTTGCAATCCAGGAAGCTTGCAACTGGCTTTGTAGGACTAGTGCAATCTGCAGAAATGTACTCAGTTAGTAACCGAGTACATTTCTACAAAATACAAAACGGAGCTGTGACAGCTCCAAATAAAGGCTGCATATCACTTAGGAAGCATGCCACTGGCCAAGTATAAGACCATTGGCATTGCAAACAGTGAAAAAATAAAAAAAAAAACTTTTTTTTTTTTTAGCTGTTCTCGGCTGTTTAAGCGTAGGGCAGTGGTGCTCAAATGGGATCTGGGGGAAAATAACAAAAGTAACCTAAATTAAGCATTCTAACTAAAATCACTATTCTGTCATGCAAGTTAATGGCAGGCAGAAGACAACATGGCCAGTTTGTAGTTGTTGCTAAGGGGGGAGGCTCAGTGTGAGACATGTAACTTTGCATTAGCAGGCAATCCTATGCAAATGAGGGGAATGATAGTGAATCCCAGTTTTCCCCAGCATGCTAGACAGGTCCCAACACTGTAAGAGTAGGAATAGCTTGGTGCTAGCCTAGGAGTTAGGTGACATCATGGGGGTGTGTGCCAGACATACTGTAAGGGGACTGGAGCCCTGTGGCTCAAGTTTGCTCCTAGCTTAGCAGAACTAAGCTAGGAGTTGTGTCTGAATCTGCCTAGCACATTGTTTAAGCGGGTGTGCATGCCGCGCACCGGGTTTTACAGGTAGAGAAAAAAAAGTTAAGCCAGGAAATAGCAGCACTGTGCACATTTGAGGACTCTGTTTGTGCGGCGCACCCCCAGGCTTAAACAGGAAGGCAATGGGAAGGGAAAACAGCAGTAGGAAGGTAAACAAGGAGAACTAGCATAGCTGGCAGGTGAAATGTATCAGAATCAGCCAATTACACAGGCAACAGACCAGCCCAGCCCAGAACACTGCTATAAACTATGCAAACACCTTCCCTCTGCTTTTTCCCATACCTACAGCACCGGTGTATACAAGGGGGAACTTTTAACAAACCTACAAAATGAGAGGGGCTGCAGCAGGCAACATAGAACAACATGTGCAAGAGACTGAGGGTGGTGAGGATGCGAATGCTGCCGAGCAACCCACAGTGAGGAGATGGAAAAGAGTGTATAGACTCAGGGTAAGCTACCATGGGCTACATAAGCTGGAGAGAGTTGAGCACTATAGGGTGGCGAGGGATCTCCTACAACAAATATTTGAGTTGTGCCGGCCATGCCTGACATACCAAACTGACCGAGGGGAACCCATCCCAGTGGATACCAAGCTATGTGTAGGCCTAGGAATACTAGCCACAGGTACCTCCTAAAGCTCAACTAGGAATATCATGGGGATCTCACAGGCATCAGCATCTAGAGTATTCCACCAGTTCCTGGATGCCATGTCAGCACATGCCAGTGAGCATATATATTTCCCCAACATCCCTGAGGTGTTGGCCAGCAATGTGCATCTCTTCCACCAAATAGCAGAATACCCTGATGTAGTGGGTGCTATAGACTGCATGCACATATGCATCAAAGTACCACCTGGTGATCAGGGTAGGGCCTACATCAACCACAGAGGCATCTCCTCCATCAATTGCCAGGTCATGTGTGATGCTTAGGGCATATAATGAATGTGGCTGCCCTGGAAGCTATCACGATTCCCACATTTGGCATCTGACACAGCTGTAACAGAGATTTGCCAATGGGGACATCCCCTATGGTCACCTAGTGGGGGATGCTGACTACACACTTGAGCCATGGCTGATGACACCCATCAGAAATGCACACACACCTGAACAAGAATGCTATAATGAGGCACACGCACAGACCAGGCTTATAATAGAGCATGTGTTTGGGATGCTCAGGGCACAGTTCCGGTGTCTGGACACATCCGGTGGAGGCTTGCAGTACTCACCAGCTACATGTACCCAAATTATTATGGTATATGCCATGCTACACAATATGATCCTGTGGATACAGCTGCAGCAGGAGCAACATGGGGCAGGGTCACACAGCCCCCCATCAATGCCAAGGCTTGCACAGGCACAGAGTGACTCAGAGGAACAACCTGAGCCTGCTCCAGTAGGCAGATGGAGGCATGCCCAGTATGCAGAGGCTGCGGCAAAGAGACAACACATAGCACATACACTGACACAGTATGGACCCAGGGAATGACACTTCTCTCTGACTCACACATACAGTAAAAGGTATACCAAACATGACACTACCTGTGCTTAACCATGTATAGAGAGTGTGCTATGTGCATCCGGCATAGCCCTCCAGCACCATCCACAATCCTGGCACACCCACAAGGTAAGTCAATCAACTTACAAATTGCCAAATGGAGTATAATGTGTTGTTACCTGTATCTATGGTATGGATGTGAGCATGCAAGAGAATTGGGTGGCTGAATTTTATGGCAGCAGAAAGTAGACACCCATAGTAGCACCATGACATCTGTAACATATACTGAAGTTACCATTATAGCCAGTACTACACAGGGTGACAAAACCCACTGCAGGAAATGTTCTGGGAGACAGGTGTGTCCATATGACATGCCAGACAGGGAGGTTCACATACCCGACAACAGTCCCAGCCAGCAGGACAGGTGTAGACAAAGCCAAACAGAGCCTGTGTCATGGCCTCTGAATGATGCCTATGGGTAACCTCCCCCCAGGCCTACACAGAGAGACTACAGCATGTCAGGCAGTGAGATGTTACTTCTGAAGGGTAGGAAGTCAGGCACTAATATGTAGGGCAAACAAAGCTATGATCTGTAGTACACTGGTATTCCTCTAATCAGCATGACAGGTAAGAATACAGAATGAAATGGAGTACCTGACATACCAGTACCCCCCGTACTATGTAGCAATGTAATAACAGTTAGGTATGCCCCCCCAATCCTGTGTAGAAATGTAGAAAAAGTCAGGTGTGCCCCCCACCCTATGTAGAAATGTAGTAACAGTCAGGTGTGCCCCTCAATCACGTGTAGGAATATAGAAATAGTCTGGTGTGCCCCCTCCCATCCTATGCAGAAATGTAGTAACAGTCAATGGCAAATGATTGACGGATACCCTGCAGAAACGGCATGCTACCCCTATGTGTAAAATGCAAAGGTCAGCACTGCAGTACAAACTAACTGGACTTGATCCACACATTCAATACAGACAGGCATACTGGGCACGCTCACACACTTAGAGAAATGAAGGCACTGTCAGTCAACAGCATACTGAATGGTCATACTGGACATGCTCACACACTTAAACACATGAAGACCATGTCTGCTAAACACCAGTGGACCAGACATATCTGGCAGTCGCAGATGTTAGTGCAGACACTCCTCAGTATGTACCACTCATGCTTTGCACCCACAGTGGATAGGAATACAGACATATATGTAAGGACAACACACTATAATAAGCCAAAAGTAGAAGTACATAGTGTGTGGAAGAGGGTGACTGTGACAAGAAGCCATCCAGGACTGTTCCACGCAGCACACAGCCAAAGGGCCACAACCACATGGGGTTCAGATGTCATTCACAGCAGATTCTAGCCACTGGTATCTGTCAACAGTACAGACTATGTGGTGCACGTGCTAGCTGTGCCACATGAATGTACAAGGAAGAAGTCATCTAGCAGCTGTATACATGTACCTGTGTAATATGATGCTGTTTGTGCTTGCATGTGGTGTATCAACCTCTAGATGACTGGATTATTGCCCATGGACACACACTGCCCTCCCCATAGCCCTACTATGACAAGTCTGCTGAGGTCATCCACTCTGAAATACACTTTGGGAGACTTGTAGTGCAGTAATCTATGTGGTGCATCCCATAACTGAGTACTGCTGTAGTGTGATAGATTAGTTAGGTAGGAGTTCCAATCCCAATCTTGGAAACTATGTGTGTGTGAGTGTCTGTGTGTGTCTGTATGTCTGACTATGTCTGTGTAGAAAGCAATGTTTTTTAGGGTAGTCACCCTCCCTACAATTCAAATGCTCTGCTTTGGCAAGGCTGCTGATATCATCCACCTAGAATTACACCTCTGGGAAGGTTGTAGCCCAGTAATCTATGCAGTGCATCCAATAACTGCATACTGCTGTAGTGTGATAAAATAGTTAAGCAGGAGTTCTAATCTGAGACTTGGCAAGTGTGTGTGTGCCAGTATGTGTCTGTCTGACTCTGTCTGTGTAGAGAGCAATGCTTTTTAGGGTAGTCACACTGCGTACAATTTGAATGTTCTACTTTGATAAGGATGCTGATGTCATCCACCTAGAGATACACCTCTGGGAAGGATGTAGCCCAGTAATCTCCGTAGAGCATGCCATAACTGCATACTGCTGTAGTGTGATATAGAACTCTGGTAGGGTTTTATTCCCACCCATGGAAGTTCTGGATGTTTTCTGTGTGTTTCAATGTCTGTGTAGGGAGCAATGCCTTTTAGCCTAGCCACACTCACTACAATTTGAATGCCCTACTTTGGCAACCCTGCTGATGTCATCCAATGTGAAATACATCTTTGGGGAAGGAGTACTTCAGTAATCTTCATGGGGCATACTATAACTGCGTATTGCTTTAGTGTAATAAACTACTTAGGTAGGAGTTCTAATCCCAGAAAGGAAAGGTGTGTGTGTGTGTGTGTGTGTGTGTGTGTGTGTCAGTGTTTGTAACTCATATCCTGTGTGTAGGTGGTTATGAGTGTCTAACATCTGGGCCCAATGTGGAGCGGGTTTTGCAATTTTATTAAATGGTGGCCCTAGTATATATCACAATGTCCTCTGTGCAGGGATAACAGATGTGAAATAGCCAGGAGGCTGGGGTGCAAATTCATACCCATACATGTGACATCAAGGCCAGGCAAACAATGTTAGCAACCCTAGTATTACCCAGAGAACACTCTCAACCTATGTCTCAAACATGCACACACTTGTCTAGGCAACAGCCGCTATGTTGGTAGTACACTACATATTGCCCACCGATAGTAACTATGGAGTGGTTGCAGTGGGCTACAGAGGGCATGGCATCCTGCCCATCTGTCCAATAGGCATGAACATGCAGACAGTGCACCTTCCCCATGTTCCCTACTGGTTACATGCAACACCTGTGCTGCCATCAAATGTGACCCACACAGGACATACCATGCCCTGTATGGAAAGATGCCACTGACACCAAGTAATGCCATCAGCATGCTATCAATGTAGGTGTAGGGTAAACCTGCTGTCCATTAACAGTTCCCACCACAGGAGGCCAGGATTGACACATCTGATGATAATCTGTATACACAACATGCACCAGACACCCCAGGTACAGTTCCACATGTCACTGTACATGCATGAGGGAGGTGTGACATCACAGACACCGTCCATGTCATGGACTAAGGAACACATACATGGCAAGCAATGCACAGCATTGGCCACATACAATAGTCACCCAGGTGACTGGATGGTGAATACAATACCCACCTGTGTGGGCAAATCCAGAAACTACACTCCTGAGCCACAATGCAGACCATTGTTATGTGGCCTGATGCCAAGGTATACCCATCACCTAGCCTTGTATAGCCATTTGGCACAGTTGACCACTACACACCCATGAATCAATGCACCCATGAATGTCAGTATTGGCACCACACTCACTACAACCCCCATTGGCATAGTGACACATGCTGCCTGATGTCAGATACCTCCCCATGCCCTTTGCCCATATAACCTCCATATGACCCCTGTGGTGCATGTGATACCTGCACAGTAATGTGTTGTGGCAATCTCACTAGAGATGATTTCTATTCCTGGCCTTGCCAAGTGTGTCAATGTGTGTGTGTGTGTCCCTGTAAGAGTGTGGCTGTGTTGTTGCTGGCACCTGTACATGTGGACAGACATGTGCACTACACCTACTGTATAGCAACCATATCCCTGTTACAGATGTCCCTCACTATCACTTATACATTCTGAGGGCTCCTCACCATGTAACCTTTGTGGTGCATCCAATAACTGCACGGAAATGTGATAGCACTACATAGTCATCAGGGATTTGATACCCTGTGCTGGTAGGACTTGTCTTTGACTCTGTCTCCCTCTCTTACTCCCTCTCTGGTGGATGTGGAGACCTATCCCTGCTTTGCTTAGGCAGCAGCATGTGTATTCTAATTGATGCTCATGATCAGCTGATGGCCTCTACATGAATTGCAACCCTCCTCTAGCTGATTGCATGTGGAACAGCTGTGGTAACATTCCCATAGCCAATTGCATGGAAACACACTCCAATATCTATGAACAGCATGTTGGTGTTGGGCCTTTCCATTCCCTGTGAGCAAGAACTCAATCTGTTGTTTGGCAAACAGCATCTTAGATGGACTGGGGATTTACCTCTAACAACATACACTGTGGCAACAGGGCAACACACAGGAGGGGGGTGTGCCTGACCTGACTACAGACTGTAAGTGCTGCTATACTGCATTTGGAGTAATGTTGGTTTAATAGGGGGTGTGTGGATTTGGTTGTCCTACATGTTGCAATACCTGCCATGTTAGTGCTCTGTGTATGAGGAATCCCCATCTGTAGGGTCATCTGCAGACTGGGCAGTGTGTGGTGCCTTGGGTTTCATGTGTTACCCACAGAGCACCTATCTGTGAACTGCAGAAGCTAGTGTGAGGATTGCAGTCTGTAAATGGTGGAACTGTGACAGTTACTGACTTCATAGCCCTCATGGGACATATGTTGCAACAAACCCTGTTACAACAGTAAATGTATGAGGTTATCAGAGCAACATGTCAATATTGGCCCTGTGTATGTGCTTCCAGCCACACCTCTGTCAACCTTTGTACATATGTCAAGCATTACGAGGTGCATATGTGCTGTACACCATAATTAGTGACATCATATCTGATAACAAGCCAGTGAGATATCAGACTTCTACACGTTATGTATAGCAGGGGTTATATTTGATGACATAACCTGGACATTCTGTGGTTGTGTGTGCAGTACTGAGGTCTGTGTACTTATGATGAATGTCAACAGTGTGTGTAATGTTAATATGTACTTTGGCCTGTGTACAGACTGTGGTAGATGTCATTGTTCTTGGCCCCATCCTATCTGATGTTACATGCTGCTCCACTTATGTTACCATATCGGCTTACATGTTTGTAGGGCTATACACACACATGTCCCATACAACAGACAGGCATCGGACCACAGTGTGAAGCGGCCCAGTATATGTAGGGTTTGTGTGTGAGTGACACATATGAGGATGGTGTTGAACAGATAGTCCATATACTGCAATAATATGCTAGCGTACCATATGCGGCCATGGCTGTGTTCACATTGGAGGTAGCTATGCAGTGTCACACAGGTGTATCTTACCCTGTGCTGTGACATGCCTGTAGAGCCTGCTATATATACAGGTACATGTACATTCCCCCATAGCAAATGTAGGCCAGTGTTGAGCCAGTCTGCCTGTAGCCTGCGCAGTGCTTTGTTACATACCTAGCCACTTAGTGTACTTACCCAGTGAGATGTCATGTCCAGATACTTGCCAGATGTACTGCTGCTGGGCCTCCCTTAACAGTCATGTATGCCAGACAGTGCAGTGGGATGCTGTACAGATGTATGTCAAAATCTAGTGGGCAGTATCTGGCCATGGCACCTCTGTACCAGTGGTTAGTATGTGTCAGGACAGACAGGGGTGTATGAATGCATAACCTATCCGGGCATATGTATACCAGTCGTTACATGTTATACCCATTTACATGGCTGTTAACATCCACATTGTTAGGCTTTTTCCACATGTTTTGTACTAAGGGATACTGTGTATACCTCTGGACTGTCCAGAGTGTGTCAGAATGTCCACATATATTGGCCAATATCTCTGATGTAGTCCACAGTAGCATTATGTGCTAGCAGCGGTACAGTACTATGATGTCCTTAGGATGTCTGTCAGTAGCCAATGGCACACATGTGAAAAGCAGATGTGACCTCCCACACACACCATGTCTGTGAAGACAATCGATATTACAGTAGCAGTAGTCTACTGATATACCTGCTAGACATACCTGACATCCCCTTATGCTACGTAATTGGGAGTATAGGGGCTGAGGCCGGCCTACACTCCATGTTCAGGGCATATGGTGGAAATATATATATATATATATATATATATATATATATATATATATAAAATTATCCAGATATCTATATCGATATATACACATATACATATCAACATATATAAATGGGTATGTATATGCACATAGATATACATATACACACCCAGATATATACATATACAGAGCAATATATGTCTATACATATACAGATAGTGATACATATGCACATATACATATATATATATATATATATATATATATATATATATATATATATATATATATATATATATCATGCTGCCATTCCTGCCAGCAGTCCACTGCTGTTGTATCCCCCACACATACAGTGGGGCTGGGAACATATATGTGTGGGTTTCACCTACACCATACATGTGTGCCCATATGCACTCCAGATGCCAGTGTATGTAACAGTGGTATATGGGCTTGTATTACTGAGTCTGGGGGGGTGCACCATAAGTAACCTAGGCTGTTACAATATGTGGGGGTATCAGATGTGAGATGCCTTAAGGTATCTAGATGCACAATACCATACAATTCTCCTATACTGACATTACTTACATAAATTGGGTTAATGCAGGCCTACTGCCTTCTACCACACAGACTCTTCTGTTTGTTAGTGTGCTTGTGATGGTGTCAGTTATGCCTTGTTATGTGACAGGTACATCCCACTTGGTCTGCTGAAGTCTTTAACACCTAGTGATTGTGTACAGAGTGTAGATAGAGACTGCTGAACTGTACACCTACAATACTTACTGTTGATTGTTTGGTATCCTGTGGCCCAGTGTTTCTTTACTATTGTACTAGTTGAAGGGCTTGGCCTGGACAGCAACAGTTGTGAACCTTTCCAGACTACTGTATTAGTATAACTGTTTCACAGTTGCATTAGTCTGTTTATATGGATGTCAGTGTCTGAACAGCTATATGGACTGGCATATAAATATGTAATAGTACACAAATAATGGTTTTCCATTTCTGCAGACTTGTGTGTGGTGTCTTATCCTATGACCTCTCTGTGGGTATATGTTGCAGGCAACTGTCATTTGTATGGGTGGATCATCCAGTGTCCAGTTGTTAAGGTGTTAACTGTAGGCATAGTGGCTGTTCCATACTGTGTGCACCTACTACATAAGTATCTTACTGTACATATCTCTGCGTGTGTATGTGTAGTCACACGTATATATATATATATATATATATATATATATATATATATATATGTGTGTGTGTGTGTGTGTGTGTCTGTGTGTGTGTGTGTATCTGTATCTGCATATATGTGTCTGTGTAATCTATCCTGGGGAAGTTGATAGTTTCCACTATTTGCATTTCCTATGGCTGCCAGAGTGTACTGCATGATATGTTACCAGTACCAGCCTGACATCATACAGGTGGGATGTAGTACTGTTAACATCTTGCCCCCATGCTGTGTCAGGTCCTGGTTATGGGATCTGCAACACTTGGTAGTGTATTGTAGGGTGGGCGTGTTTGGCTTTTGGGGGGGTGGGTATACCTATTCTTACAAGACGTATATTGCTTGGGCCTCTCAACCCCCTCTAACTGTGCATGTGGACATATATGTTTTAGTTAATCTCCCATTGATATATACACATGTATGTCCATATATACCAATATAGATATATATCTGCTTACATATATATATATTGTTAGAAAAATATGTATTAATGTGTATATTAGTGCTTTTAAAAGCCCAAAAGGGTTAACACATTTATTCTATTTCATACTGCATAAATCCATATAAACTGTGAATGCTTTCTGACCATGCTTTCTGACCTTGTATTTTGTCAGCACAGCTGAAATCTTGCTTATGCCTTTGGAAATTTACTGAGAAGCAGATGATTTTCTGCTGGGTTAGGAAAATAATGAATAGAACAATACTGTTTCTATAATGTTATTAAACTTAGACAATTAGCTCTGTTTGTGCTATGAGAACATACACAGCTGCAGGAAGGATAGATAAGTAGAACATAGACTGCTTGAAGAATATGAACTATAATCTGTGTTTGCTTCGTGCTTGAATTAACAGAGTACCTTGAAATGTAACACAGCACTGTAGAAATAATTGTAACTAGCTAGTGGTCTCCAAGGCCATATTATTTTTCAAAAAGTTTATTACAATGTAATGTCATGTCAGCAAAAAATCATGAACAATATCTACTGTGAAAAACAATATTGTAGGCTTGTATTTGATTACGTCAGCTTTAGAAGGCAATGACTTGTAAAACAGTATAAGAATGGCTTCACTTCCTGTTACTAATCAGACAAACTCTGTATTTTTGCATGCATGCTTTTGTCTCCTTGCCACAAGAAGCCTTAACCTGAACCTTACGTGTATTGGTCTCTGAAGTTTTTCCTCTGACAGATTGTTCCTTCAGACCGGAAACCTTCACTTCACCTCGGATCAGACAGGCCAAGTGGCTTGAAACCGTATGGGGAAGAAACCACATTGGTTCTTTTTATCTGAAAAGACCTCCGACTTAACTGTCGTACAAAAGAGGCCAGCCACTTTCTGATCTGCGACTGAAGGATGGGTTTATCTCGAACCAGGTGATCAATCACGGAGGCTCAGGTAAGGTGAATTTACCTTCTCTTTTTCTGTTTTAGATCAGGGACTAGATTAGCATTGTTTTGTCAGGAGATTTGTTTTGTAAAGATCAGGGACAAAAAGATTGCTGTCTTGTCATAGATCAGGGAAACAGAATAGGTAGGCAGTCATTCTGGAGAGACTATAAAAAAATCCCGTGGTACAGCGTAAAAGATAAGCAGGGTTACGTAATATTCTAAAGGTTAGAACAAAATGGGAAATAAGTGCACAAAAAGATCCCGAATTCCGCCATTAACCGAAGACTCGAAATATATGCAATCACAACGTGCCGATAATGTTACATACTACTCAAAATGGGTTAATAAGTATGAATTTGATGGTAAATTAGAAAAATCCTCACTTGTTAAACTTGTCAAACAGCTTAAAACTGATTCCAGAGGACGGGTAAAAAAGCAACGTAAATTAGGAATTCCTCAGGTACACAGGTGGATTGAGGAAGCAAACCGTAGGGAACAAAAGAACAATAACTCAAAAACAATGTTTTTAGATAAAGAGTATAATAACGTAGTAATAGCATCGGCCCCTCCACCCCCTCCACTTCCCTTACCAGAATATGAAGCAAGTGAACAAGCTGGTCCACCCCCACGATATCCTGCTATTCCTGCAAAAGCAAAGCCGTTTGTTAGAGATCCCGTCGAGACTAGGTCTCGAACACGGGCAGGACACTCAAAAGGGGACATTGAGCTATATCAAATGGTTAGAAATTCACGATATGTGAGTGAAGAAGAAATATGCCCACTTATAGAAGTACCTAATCCTCAGGCAGGGCAAGAAGGACAGGACCCAACTTTCCTAGTATATAGACCGTGGACACCGGAAGATATCCGGAAAGCCACTGAGGGAATTCCCCCCAAACATTTAAATTTAGAAAATTCTTAGAAGACTTACAAGGCATGAGGTTAAGTTATAACCTAAATGGAGAAGAAGTAGAAAAAGTAGTTCATGGGACCAGATTGGCACATGATCAGTGGCAACTGGAATCCCTGTGACACAGAACACAAATCCCTCCCACATAGCAGTGCAGAGCTAGACAACAGAGTGAAAGGTCTTACAGACCGAATCTCTGAGAAATGGAAGCCTAGGGCAGACTGGACTTGCATTAATCAATGCATCCAACAAGAAGGTGAAACTGTTCACAGATATTATGCTAGATTATTAGAGTGTTTTAATAACTATTGTGAAATGCAGGTTCCTGAAGACCAGACACATGATTCCCCATATGAGCAGCAGTTAAAGAATGCATTTTTAAAAGGCAGTATTGCACCCAGAAGCAGCTTTATCACAAAGCACATGGTAGATCATCATACAAGCAGATTACAATCATTGCTTGAATATGCTAGGCATGCCGAAAGGCATTTTAACAGCAAAAAGAAAAAGAAAGCCCAAGTATTTTCTGTAGAAGATGGAGCAGAAGTTTATGTAGTACAGTCTGGGAAAAAGGGCAAGAGAAATGCCCAGGGAAACAAACAATCTGATCAACGATCAGAGGACTTTGAGGGAAGAAAGAAAAGGGGGGAGTGCTTTAAATGCGGTAAAAAGGGACACTTGGCAAGGGATTGCAAGAAAAACAAGAAGGCAACTACAGAAGATAAGGAGGGTGAGGACTGACTATATGGCAGTCAGGAATCACTAGAAGAGGATAGTGGAGAAAGGACAAAAGAGAATGTGATAGAGGGAGTAGAAAATGTGACAGAAGAAATAGAGGAAGTGCAAGAAGTCACGGATAGTGAAGGAAATGAAATATTGGATTTGGCTTTATTGAGCTTAGAGCTCTATTTAGCAGACACAAAACCAGAAGTCACACTCCTGGTAGAAGGGAAGGAAGTCACATTTTTGTGTGACTCGGGGGCCTCACGGACCCTGATACATCCCTCCAAACTGCCAGAGAACTCAGAATCACCTGATTACATATTAGTGAGAGCAGCTAATGGACAGCTGTATCGAGAGCCCCTCTCCCATAACATTGCAATAACTGATCCTGTTTCAGGATTGACCCAGAAAAAGCAAAATTGTTGTTTCTGCAAAATGCCCAGTAAACCTCTTGGGCAGAGACCTTATGCAGCTATTTGGCATAGCAGTAGTTCCAGCTATGCAGGGTATGGAAGCACAGTGACAAATTGATATTTTTGCAGTGCAATCAGAGGGTGAAGCATTTTATTGGTGCAGCCAGGACTTAGTTATGACTGGTCCAGGGGAAGTAACCGAAGAGCTGATGAATGTAGCCATCAGCAAGTTCCCCTCCCTTGACACTGATAAACAACATTTATTGCACTGTACACTGTATTATTGTAGCACACCAGGACCTGACAAGAAATATGAGCAAGAATTGTTTAGAAACCATGCAAACAGGTTAGTATTATGTAATATGTACTGGGACATAGAAGGGAACAGTGTAGCTAGCTGTTCATTGCCCCAGGAATTCTTTGCACTTTACAAATCTAATCGATTACCACATGTTAGCTTGACTAAGGACAAAAATGCAAAATGGGCAGACTTAGGAGAAAAAGTCACGAGATGGGAAAAACAGACAGAGTTAGAGCTGTCAGAACAGGGAGTACAAAAGCAGAAGTTAAACTGGATAACACAGACACACCCAGCTGTACACTTGCAGTCTAGCGAGGACAGCTGATTAGCACTCTTATTAAAAGAGGAAGAAGACTCCTTACAAAGCATACCAGAAACTCTCTGGTCAACAGGCAAATCAAATGTAGGACTTATTCGTACAGCAGGACCAGTCACTATCAAGCCAAAGTCAGCATTTAGACCACAAAAGAGACAATATCCCTTGAAAAATTATGCAGAAGTAGGAATCAGACCTATAATAGCAGCTTTACTTAAGGAAGGAGTACTGGTGGAATCTCCTGATTCACCATGTAACACACCCTTATTTCCTGTTAGGAAAGCAAATGGAGAATGGCGTATGGTCCAAGACTTACAAGCTGTAAATGACGCAGTAATACCAAGGGCACCTAAGGTGCCAGATCCACACACCCTGTTGAATAATTTAAAACCTCAACAGAAATATTTTTCTGTGGTAGAAATCAGCAATGTATTCTTTTCTATAACAATACACCCTGACAGCCAACATTGGTTTGCATTCACATTTCAGGGGAAAAGGTACACCAATACGTGACTACCACAGGGATATTGTGAAAGTCCGACAATATTCTCACAAGAGATGGCAAGCAACTTGGCGGGATTTACCCCACCGAGAGGCAGTCAGATTTTACTTTATGTTCATGACATCCTGCTGGCAGCCTCCACCCAGCATGATTGCAAAGAAGATACCATAGCATTATTACAATTTTTAGCCACTCAAGGACATAAAGTAAACAAAAACAAATTGCAGCTTTAGAGAAAGCAAGTTAAATACCTAGGATATGTAATATCCAAAGCGGGTAGAATATTAGATGAGGACAGAAAAATAGCGATTTTGCAAGCACCAAAACCCACTACCAAGAAGGAAATGATGTCCTTCCTGAGTACGACCAATTTTTGTCGGAGCTGGATTCCAAACTATGCTTTGGAATATGCACCTCTGACTAACTTAATATACAGGAAGCCTATGGCAGAACAAGATTTGTTACAATGGACACCAGAAGCAGAATCTGCTTTCTGCAAATTGAAACAGTTGATAGCATCCTCATTAGTTTTAGGATTACCAAACTATCATAAACGATTTTTCCAAACAGTAGATTGTAAGCAAGGTTATATGACATCAGTGTTAACACAACAGCATGGGGACAAGCAACGCCCCATTCCTTACTATTCATCACAACTGGACCAAGTGGCGCGGTCTTTACCCCACTATGTACAAGCATTAGTCGCAGCTGCAATGGCAGTGCAGGCTTCAGCCTCAGTAGTGTTGTTCCACCCTCTCACATTGAAAGTGCCTCATGCAGTCATGATTATTTTACTGCAAGAAAAAGTAGCATATCTTTCTCCTGCTAGGCATCTTTCCTGTATGACTATATTGTTGAGCCAACCTCATATGACAATTGAACGATGCATGACTTTGAATACGTCTACCTTGCTTCCAACTCCTGCAGATGGCACACTGCACAGTTGCCTGCAGGAGATTGAGCAAAAGACACTGCCTAGAAAAGATCTTACGGATGTTCCCTTAGATGATGCCGAGGTGACATACTATGTGGACGGCTCATGCAAAAAGGGTCCCACAGGACAGAACCTAGTAGGATATGCAGTTGTTTCTGATACTGAGATTATAGAAGCAAAATCTTTACCACACAATTTATCTGCACAGGCAGCAGAACTGATTGCCTTGACATGGGCATGTACCTTAGCAAAGGGTAAATGTGTGAACATTTTTACTGACAGCCAGTACGCTTTTTCTACTGTACATGTTTTTGCGCAACAGTGGAAAAATCGAGGAATGATAACATCTACTGGCAAACCAATCAATCATGCACAATTTATTTTAGATCTTTTAGAATCTATTCAGTTACCTCAGAAAGTAGCTATTTGTAAATGCATAGCTCATACCAAGCAACAGGATAGAATTTCAAAAGGTAATGCGAGAGCTGATACAGCTGCAAAGCAGGCAGCTTCAGCTTCAGAAGTATTTATTTTGAATGAGGAATTACAACCTTCTGAGATTTTAGATTTAGAAATGTTAAAAACAATGCAGACACTTACTACGCAAGTTGAGAAACAGAGATGGATAAAACGAGGAGCAATTCTCGAGAAAGGGCTGTACATCTCAAAAGAGGGAAAACCGATATTGCCATCTAACTTGTCTATATATGCAGCTTTGTTGAGCCATGGGCAATGCCATGTCTCAACAGGGGGGATGGTACAGTTAGTGAACCAGGTGTTCACAACATATGGATTCATAAACTACACTAAAAATTTTTGTTCGTCATGTCACGTTTGTAATAAACATCATGCACAAGGGGCGTTAAAGCCCAAGCAAGGGAGTTTCCCTACACCACCGTATCTGTTCCATATTGTCTGTATGGAGTTCATAGAATTGAACAAATGCGAAAATAAGAAGTACTGTCTTGTCATTGTAGATATGTTTTCCAAATGGATGGAAGCTTTTCCGACTAAAAATCCAGATGCAGCCAATGTTGCAAAAACCCTTGTTAAAGAAATCATTCCCAGATTTGGCATACTGGAAAGGATCTACAGTGACAATGGCACACATTTTGTAAACCAAACCATACAACAGCTGAGCAGGTATTTTGGAATTTCTTTGAAAAAACATTGTGCGTATCACCCTCAATCTGCAGGATTGGTAGAGAGACACAATGGAACATTGAAGAATAAGTTAAGGAAGCTTATAGAGGAAACACATAAAAATTGGGTGTACTGTCTGCCCCTGGCACTGTTGAGCATGAGAACTGTTCCGAACACAAAGGGATTGACTCCTTTTGAGAAGTTATTTGGATGAGCATATTATATAACTCAGCGGAAACCTCTCATGCCCGCAAACCAGGAGACCGACAGTACACTTGCAGAGTATATGCAGAAGTTATTGAATTCTAAACATTTGCTGCAGTTAAATTCTGTTTCAGATAAAGAACAAACCAGACCATTGGAAGCAGCAGTAGTCCCAGGCACGTGGGTCTGGGTGAAGGTCATCAAAAAGAAGTACTGGACGACACCAAAGTGGGAAGGCCCATTCCAAGTGCTACTGTCAACACCCATCTTGGATTCACCTGACACACTGCAAACTGGTGAAAAACTTTGAACTGGACAAAAATCTTGTTACTGTTAAACAACAAGAATAAAAATGACAAAATCCAGAGCAAACAGGAATGCAGAACAACCACAGAAGTATTGCATGATCATCCTGTTAACTATACTGGTGACACTAATCTTTTTGTTGTGGCCTTTCCTTTTTCCAGCCACACAAGCTGAACTGAATAAACGTGATGCGTTACTCATAGACTGGCACCCGAACTTTAACACTTACCAAGCAATTAAATATGTGTATGTTGAGACTTTTAATGCTTCAAATTGCTGGATCTGTGCAGCTTTACCGACAGCATACAGGGGAATACTAATGACTGAAGTTCTCCTAGGGGTCAATGAGACCTGGGAAAACTTGATTTATGACACCACAACTGTTAAATCACAAGATAAAATAGCATTGCACTTGTGTGTTCCACAAAAGGGAAATGTGTGTTTTTACAAAAATGATACTGTTCAGGTGGGTTGGAGCAATTGCAATGTGACAGTTCCTTACAAATGTTACACTAAAGCAAATAATGCAGGTTCTTATTGTAATACAAACTATGATTCATTTCTTGAATTGATGCATAAAACAATTAATGAACTACAACATAATGATGTTATTTTTAAGCAACTGTCTATAATTGATAGGAAAATGTTTCATGCAGGGCAAGTATATATTAATAGCAAGGTTACTACTAAGGTAGAGGATTGTTATTTTGTGTGTGGGAAAAAGGCATACAAATGGTTACCTGAGAATTGGTCCGGCAGTTGTTTTTTGGGTTACCTGGTTCCGGCCATACGACACACTGCAGTTTTGCCTCGAGGTAAAATTCGAAATGCCAGAGAGGTCACCAAGAAACCTGTCAAGAAACCTGAGAATCCAGTGGGACAAATTGAGGTGGGCTGGAGAAACCATCATTCCATGGGCGATAAACTGACACATATGGAGTTGAGTGATACTGTTATATCGTGGACAGGCATATTACCAGCATATGGAGTAGTGAAATCAATTTGGGAGCTGAGAAAACTGTCTAAACTCCTCAAAGTAATGAGCAATGCAACTTTTTCCATTCTCGAATTAGTAACTGATGAACTGAATGCTATGAGAACTGTGGTGCTTCAAAACCGCATGGCTCTTGACTTCACCCTAGCGGCGAGAGGTGGTATGTGTGCTTTAATCCAAGAAGAGTGCTGTTCGTACATTCCTAACAACCAGCATGAGATAGACAACCATCTTGAGGTGATTCAGCAAGTGTCGGCCATGACCAAACCAGGCCAAAACCCACTGACGGACTTTTTCCAGAAATGGTTCGGGGGGGTGGGGTACCATCCTAATGAACATCTTGATTGCCATTCGTGTAGGTATGCTCCTGTTGGGAGTATGTGTTTGTTGTGGCATCCCCTGCATGAAAAGATTGATCAAAGATTTTATAGACATGTCAGTTTCTGAAACCTTATATCAAAGTACTGAATTTGAAAAACTGTTAAAGACTGAAATGCTTTCATAAGTTAAACTGAATGACTCTCTTAACTGCAAATCCTGAATGGAAGAGGTTAGGAGAAGAAACAAACTGTTTATGCTTTTGAAAGTAGAATAAAAGTATTAATAGGGGGAAATGTTAGAAAAATATGTATTCATGTGTATATTAGTGCTTTTAAAAGCTCAAAAGGGTTAACACATTTATTCTATTTCATACTGCATAAATCCATATGAACTGCAAATGCTTTCTGACCTTGTATTTTGTCAGCACAGCTGAAATTTTGCTTATGCCTTTGGAGATTTACTGAGAAGCAGATGATTTTCTGCTGGGTTAGGAAAATAATGAATAGAACAATACAGTTTCTATAATGTTATTAAACTTAGACAATTAGCTCAGTTTGTGCTATGAGAACATACTCAGCTGCAGGAAGGATAGATAAGTAGAACAAAGACTGCTTGAAGAATATGAACTATAATCTGTGTTTGCCTTGTGCTTGGATTAACAGAATACCTTGAAATGTAATACAGCACTGTAGAAATAATTGCAACTAGCTAGTGGTCTCCAAGGCCATGTTATTTTTTAAAAAGTTTCTTACAATGTAATGTCATGTCAGCAGAGAATCATGAACAATATCTACATTGAAAAACAATATTGTAGGCTTGTATTTGATTATGTCAGCTTTAGAAGGCAATGACTTGTAAAACAGTATAAAAATGGCTTCACTTCCTGTTACTAATCAGACAAACTCTGTATTTTTGCATGCATGTTTTTGTCTCCTTGCCGCAGGAATTAAAGTGCCTTAACCTAAACCTTACGTGTATTGGTCTTTGAAGTTTTTCCTTTGACATATATATATATATATATATATATATATATATATATATATATATATAGCTATGCCCGTATATATGTACATAAATATATATCTGCTTACATATATGCAGCTTGATGTGTATATGTTGACATATAGGTGTAGATATATATATATATATATATATATATATATATATATATATATACATATATATAAATATATATATATATATATATATATATATATATATATATATATATATAAATATGTGTGTGTTGAAGTAGCCATTTGCATGTATATATGTTCAGATATATTTCTATATATCTATACATATATATATATATATATATATATATATATATATATATATATATATATATCGTACAGACCACCCTGGCGTGAACCAAAAAATGTGAATGAATATATGCACCCTGGAGCTGAGAAAGAATAGAGACAACCAGTAGTCTTTTACGGAATTCAAATGGCTGCCAAGTCAACAAACGCAAAATTATTGTACTGTTGTAAAAGCCTCTGGAACAAACAAATCAGCACTGACATAAACCTGCCGGTTCAAGACAACGTGAGTAAAATACTAAAAAGCGTACCAATATTGGTTTCGCTTCGGTCCACCAGAGATGACAAACCAAAATAAATAAGCTCGCAGTGCTAATTATGCGAAAGTCAGTATCCGCTCACCAAATAGCCTCAGTGCTGCAACGCTGACTCCCTCAAACTGGCTTGTAGGTGAATCGGAAGATGTCTATCAGAGACAAAATAGCGTATCAGCTAAATACAGGTCCGAAAGACCTGTAAAAACAATGGTTCACTTCGCAACCTTAACGTTTCAGCTAGATCCAAGATACAACCCTTCGGTTCAATTTTAGTTGATAGTATATAGCAGTTAATCCTCTATAATCTATAATAAGTGGATTCCAAGCAATGAAAATTATAGATAAAAGCTGAATTTATTTGTGAGCGCTTTCGCGGGCACTCCACCCGCTTCTTCAGACAAACAGAGACCATTTTTTAAAAACAGTTTAAATACACTAAATCACTGACATTAGTCCAATCCTGACTCAAGTACGAGTCCACATGACTTCATCTTTCTTATATGCAAATTAGCAGAGCTGCTATGTGAATTAAAGCGATAGCTTCAAAAGCCGGCTGCTTAAATCAAAAGCGCTGCACGGATAGACATGCCAGATTCCACAATGTATTTAAATTTACTTGATACTAAATTGACTAAACTAAATAATGATATAAAACATTTATAATAAAAACGCTAAAATATATATATATATATATACAAATAGCAGATAAAGCAGATATCACAGATATAACAAAATCCATAACTTTTCTTAATAGATATCCTGAAAACAGGAACAAAGGAATATATCCAGCCTATTACATAAATTGGGCGAACAATAAAGACACCTATACAAAATAATGTGCAGGATATATGGACACGAATATAACTCCATATAAAGTGACCATTTGATACAATATGTACCATACGAATGAATCTCTCTAAGAATATATAATAGAACCTCTGTGAATAATGTACTTACAAATAACAAATAAAATAAACAACCTAATAAATATGACAATATATGAGTACAAATGTGCAAACATGTACGCTTATATAAGCTCTAACATGCACACATATACCCACAAACGCGAGCATACATGAAAAAATGTGGACACATGCATGCATCTGCATGTACAAATATATAATAAAAAGTAAACAATACACTAGAAGTATGGATGTAAAATGTAAAATGCAAATTAAATGCTTATGTAAGATGGATGCATGAGGGAAAAAAGTGGTGGAGAGATGCAACAAGCATGAACGCTGAAATGCATAGGGAGCAAGATATTAACTCACATACAGATAGGAGAACTTCAAACTATCTAATGGGCCTGCCCTTAAGATGCGGTTTAATGGATAACACTTCATTCAGGCCTTTCTCCCTATGGGCAGCTAACCTGCAAATCCATTTCAGTTCAGCCTGCTCAGTTAAATTTACTATGTCCCCTAATCTCTTACCTACATGCATCACTTGTAAAACCTGAAACAGGAAACTGTGCTCTTTACCTTCCCTCAAGGTATGCTTCGCCAATGCACTATATTCCTGCTCTCTATTCAGACAATACCCATGGTTATATATGTAGCTCACTGTGTGCATTGTTATTCGTTCTATGTAGGAAAAACTAATAGGACATTAAAAGAGAGAATATATATGCGTATATGTTTGTACATTTGTACTCATATACTGTCATATTTATTAGGTTGTTTATTTTATTTGTTATTTGTAGGTACATTATTTACAGAGGTTCTATTACATATTCTTAGAGAGATTCATTCGTATGGTACATATTGTATCAAATTGTCATTTTATATGGAGTTATATTCATGTCCATATACCCTGTATATTATTTTGTATAGGTGTTTTTATTGTTCACCCAATTTTATGTAATAGGCTGGATATATTCCTTTTGTTCCTGTTTTCAGGATATCTATTAAGAAAAGTTATGGATTTTGTTATATCTGTGATATCTGCTTTATCTGCTATTTGTATATATATATATATATATATTTTAGCGTTTTTATTACAAATGTTTTATATCATTATTTAGTTTAGTCAATTTAGTATCAAGTAAATTTAAATACATTGTGGAATCTGGCATGTCTATCCGTGCAGCGCTTTTGATTTAAGCAGCTGGGTTTTGAAGCTATTGCTTTAATCCACATAGCAGCTTTGCTAATTTGCATATAAGAAAGATGAAGTCATGTGGACTCGTATTTGAGTCAGGATTGGACTAATGTCAGTGATTTAGTGTATTTAAACTGTTTTTAAAAAATGGTCTCTGTTTGTCTGAAGAAGCGGGTGGAGTGCCCGCGAAAGCGCTCACAAATAAATTCAGCTTTTATCTATAATTTTTATTGCTTGGAATCCACTCATTATAGAGGATTAACTGTTATATACTATCAACTAAAACTGAACCGAAGGGTTGTATCTTGGATTTAGCTGAAACGTTAAGGTTGCGAAGTGAACCATTGTTTTTACAGGTCTTTCGGACCTGTATTTAGCTGATACGCTATTTTGTCTCTGATAGACATTTTCCGATTCACCTACAAGCCAGTTTGAGGGAGTCAGCGTTGCAGCACTGAGGCTATTTGGTGAGCGGATACTGATTTTCGCATAATTAGCACTGCGAGCTTACTTATTTTGGTTTGTCATCTCTAGTGGACCGAAGCGAAACCAATATTGGTACGCATTTCAGTATTTCATTTACGTTGTCTTGAACCGACAGGTTTGTGTCAGTGCTGACTTGTTTGTTTCTAGAGGCTTTTACAACAGTATAACAATTTTGCGTTTGGTGACTTGGCAGCCATTTGAGTTCCGTAGAAGACTACTGGTTGCCTCTATTCTTTCTCAGCTCCAGGGTGCATATATATATATATATATATATATATATATATATACATATATAGAGATATATCTGTTTAGATATTAATATATTTACACACACATACATCTAAATGGTGGAATACATTCTCTGTACTGTTTAATGTCTGGACTGGATGATATGTTTGTGAAAACATCAGGGTTATGTATATCTGGCATGGCTTAGTAGTAAATCACTTTGTCTATGGTGTGCAGGGTCTTGGGTTCGATCCTTGCAGAGGCTGTCTATTTCGTTCCTGGGAAGAACACGGGCCATTAGATACAGAGTAATTAAGGCACTTTAAAGCAGTTGTAAGTGGGTGTGCATGGGTTTGAGCAGAGGTAAGCACTGCTAACTTCTAGTCACAGTGTCTTATAATCAGTTAGCTTCTGTATCGCTTAACCTGTGTAGGCATTGCTTAACCCACGCAAACAGGCTTAAACCTGCTTACTGCTGCTTAAAAGTGCTTACTCCTGCTTACCCCGGTGCTCATTTTTTTAAAAGAAAAGAAAAAAGAGTTCATAGGAAAGTGGTGAAAAAGGGGCACAAAGAGGGAAAGACAATAGGGAAAATAGCTAGGGATGTGCAGGAAGGATGTAGGGAAGGTCCATAGTTGCCCATTTCTTCTACAGCAACAGCTGCGCATATACACTGAATTTGGAGGTAGGTTTAGACACTCAAACCCATGGGAGAGGGGTGAGGACAACAATAATAAGTTGTGATGCCAATTAGACCGGATTGCATGTGCCCAGTGGACACATGTGCGAAATGGATAGCTATGTATGGGGCGAGATTTTTTTTGTGGGAACAGATTGCCCTTTTTTCTTTTCTTTCAGATGAGAGTGGAATATTGGGGAGGGGTTGTAGGTATATTTGGGGAGGTAGGTTGGGTAGGTTAAACAGACAAGACAAACAAGATGCATACAGGGGCAGCATATGACACATGTGTGGGGTAAACACCTTGATGGGGGGGTGTTGGGATATCAGAAGCCCACAACCACCTAGTGTTAACAGTGGGACTGAGGTCCCCACCCATGGGCAGTCACCATTGCACCTTTACAACCCCGAAGGTGGCTGTGCTGGGGGCTGAGTGGCAGAGCCAGGCTGACTCTTTAATCTCAACATGCGGCCCTCAAGCTGGTGTAGAAGATCACCAAACTGCTAGTTGATCGCTCTACACACCACGACCCCAACCTGGTGATGAGTGACAAGTGCCTGTCCTTGCCCACTCCCAGGGGAGGTGAACCTCATCCCCTGAAGAGGTTCCACCTGAAGGTGGTGCAGGACCAATGGGCAGGAAGGTCCCGGGTTGGGACCCAGACATGCTGTTGCCTGGTGCCACGGCCAGCTGAGGTGTGACAGATGGGTCCGCTGGGACTGGCCTTCCCAAGCATGCTATAGTGTTTACATTTCATCATTTGTGGGTTAGTAATAGTCAACACATTCCAGGGTTAGGTATAACAGCATGCAAAGATATTCCCATTAACCTATACACCAGATACGGAACAGTTGCATAGCAAACAGAACACATGCATATATGGGACCACAGTGGTAATAAGAACAGCAAGTAGGTACATTGATGGCACCATGCCACCACTGTTGGAATAATTCAATATAGCACATGCATGGGAACCATTAATATTTTATCAAACAATTGGACATTATCAGAACATAGGTGTCATTACATACCGGTTGGGGTGGGTATGTTGATTATTGTTGGAGATATGGTGGGGTGGAGAGAAAGATGTCAATTAACAACTAGTATATTCCTGTAGTCCACATTACTTTCCTAGTCAGTGCTGTTATCTGTACCTTACAAGTCTTACTACACTACCCTATAGCCTTAGTTTGGACAGTGATATGGCTGTCATCATCATTACACATGAACCGGTATTACCTGCAGTATTCACCTCTTACCTGGTATACCTGTGTAGGGAATGTTTGTTAACACTAACTGTTTGTACACATACTCCCAGATTCCATGTTGATGTTTTGCACTATGCTATTCAACTCTTTCTGCACATACACTGGCCATATGTTGACCACATGCTGGTGTGCCTGGTCTTATCTAGAATATTGCCCTCTTCTACATTTAGTGACCTGACACACACATCTACATGCTTTACTACACAGTTATAGTATGTAACACAGTGCAGGTGACAGTGACTAGTGATATTTTATTGTTCAGAGAAGCTGCAACACTCACAATTCCCTAGAATACCAGAGTGAACAGTACCAGTACAGAATATAATGGTCTGTATTTCACAGCACAGTGTTCGTATCCAAAGTACCTCTGGGAGCAATGTTTGTTAGTACTACCTGACTGTTGCCACACAAAATTCCAGATTACACATTAATATCATGCATATACATCTCACTCTGTTACTCTACACACACTGGTCATAGCTTGACAACATGGGAGTGTAAATAGGACATACTTGAAATATTACTCTCCTAACAGTTTTGGGGGTTGCTAAAGTTACAGGTGTGTTCTCATAAATGTTTGCCACTGACTTGTATTGGGATCATCCCACCAACTTACCAGGTGGACAGGGGGACAACCAGCAAATATGGGCACATATACTGGACATTCTAGCCTCATCTGTACAGTTGTGGGGTATGAATCTGTATGCAGCCTAATTCCACTCCCAGGATTCAGACCATGGCTGTTTCTGCTACAACTTAAACACTGTCCACCACAGTTGTGTCTGCTATACAGATATTGATGTATATCTCCTATCTGCTTTCTGTCTTATTAATCCCCTGTGCTTTTGCATTTTGACCTTGTATTACAACACTCTTATATAGATTTCCTAGAACGTTTTACGTTGTATGACAGTGATGTGTAATACCTCATTATCCAGACCAACTGCATATCATTCTTGTATTTCTGGGCACAGTGTTGGTATCAGACAGACCTGTGGGAGGAATGTTTATTAACACTACCTGAATGTTCCCACACACAGTACCAGATTCCACATTACTATTATGCACATACGTCTCACTCTGTTACTGTACACCTCTGATCACAGCTTGACAAGTTGGGGTGTAAATGGGAAATACATGGCTTCTTAGTCACATAAGGTATTGGGGAGTTGCTAGTGTGCCAGCTTTGTTCTCATAGCTGTGTGAAAGTCAGTTGTATTGCCTGTTTGCTGCCTATATATCTGGGATCATCCCACTGATTTCCCAGGGGGACAGGTTGTGAGTAGCAGTGCTTAATACCTTACTACTATTACATGATTGCATATCTACATTACCGTATGATACCAGGATAAACATATGCAGTCCAGCGGTTACACCTGTGTTGTCAGGCTATTACACTTTTATTAACTTACAAACAATATGAGACACTTACTGCCATATTCTGTAGTGTAAGCAGTACTTGCCTTGAACAATACAGGTTTTATAGTAGCAATTCATTTACTACTACTTTTATTTTTATTTCCTATGACAGTAAATGCATGAGTAATACTGACCTGCCTCATGTCACAACCTCGCCAGGTGACTGATGTGGGCCTCCTGGTTCGCGGCCTGCTCCATTGCAGCTGTGGGTGACATAAGAGGAATATTTAGCCATACCTATCCATGATATGCCTGAGCTGGCAATTATTACACACATACTGGGGTGATACCTATACACGTCTGAAACATCCCCTGATGCTCTAGCCTCTTAGAGCCACTCCTCCACGAGGTCCCCCTTATGCCGCTTCAGGTCGGCATAGTGGTGCCTGACCTGCTCACCAGTTCGGGGTATGCCAGTGGCACTGGAGAGGTTGTGGGCGAGACTGTCCCACACCTCCGCCTTATATTGAAGCCCTGGTACTGGCCCTGCAGCAGTCTCTGAGCATGGTCTTTAACTAGGAGTCCTGCCATGACCTTGGACTCCTGGATGCATCAGTGCTGCACCCAAAAGCGCACACCTTCTCCCCTTAATGCCATAGTGCCTGCAAGGGGAAGCTACAACCAGTTATGAGATGTATTCCTGCCTCTTGGGTTTAAGTAGGGTTGATTTCCTGCAATTTTCCATGATTGGCTTGTTTTGAAAAGCTAAGCTATGGGCAAACCTGCTTACCCAGGGTTGGCATTGTTTAAAGGGGTATAACACTGGGCACATTGAGTTAGATAGCCAACACATTGCTTATACCTCCTAAGCTGGCCTGTGCAATGCTTAGCAGTGTTTACATTAAACTTTGCATTATATTTTCTTCTGGCCATTGATTTCTTATTCAATGCATCTTATATATCTGCCAGGTAGCCACGATTAATGTGTGCGTACACTCTATGGGGTCCTTGTGTTTTATTGGGGACTTCAGCACTCTCTTACAATTACACCTCACTTCTGGACTTACTGCTGTACTCCAGTTCATATATTTATGTTATGTAGTGGGATATGGAACATATAACTGTATACTGATTCCTTTGACAGGTTCAGTTTGGTTTTACTGTGGTGAGGACTTGTTTGCTGATATGTCATTCTTCTGTATTTCTGTGATGGCTTCGTGGTTAATTACTATGACTATGGTGTATGGGGTCCTGGGTTTGAGACTTGCATGGCTGTTTATTTTGTTGATGGCCAGATCAAGGGCCGTTGGATATAGAGTGATTAAGGCACTTTTGAGCAGTTGTAAGTGGGTTTGGGCAAGGGTAAGCACTGCTAGCCTGCAGTTACATCTGCTTACAGAGAGTTAGCTTTAGAATCGCTTAGCCAGTGTAGGCATTGCTTACCGTCATGCAAACAGGCTTACACCCACTAGCTAGTGCTTAAATATGCTTACTACTGCTTATTTGTGCTTAAACCTGCTTACTAGTGCCTTATTCATTATGACACTGACACCTCACATGTGCATTAACTGTAGTACTCCAGTTCATAAAAATATGTTATGTAGTGGGTTATGCAATATAACTATTACCCATAATGTGCTTTGCCATGGAAAATGGGATCTGCTGCAGTGGGACTTGAACCAGGAATGCCTGCTCGTAAGGCTATTGCTCTGCCCACTACACTATTGCTATGCTGCTTCATTTGCATATATCTTCCTTGTTATCCCCTTCAGGCATTTAAGCTACATTAACCATAGCTAAGTGATGGGCACACCCATGCACCTATGGTTAGCTTTAATAGGATTTTTAAAAAGAAAATAAAAGAGTTTCTTCATTTTATTTATATGTACTGTTGCTACTGTACACATGGGGGACTGTTGGTGGGGATATGCGGACACCTGTGTGTGGTCTCTCTCATTTCTTACCCCTTTCTGCTGTTCTGCATTGTATATTCTGAGGGCTCTGCTCTCCAACACACCCCCTGCACTCTTACATGCTCCGTGTAAGATTAGGAGCTCAGGCAGTGCACCTCATTATTATGCCTGGCCCGCTGCCATCCTGCTCCTAAACGGTCGCTTCCATTAAGGACTAAGCTAGTCCTATACTGAAGATTATTAAATCCGGGGGAATGTTTTGTTTGTTTAAACCTTGAAAACAAATTGTTGAAGATTTGGGTACCCTTAAAAATGAAACTAAACTTAGCACATAGATAATTTTCTTTAAAAACCATTCTTCGTGACTCTTGCTTTGAAGCTGACTGATAAGATTTTAACAGAAAATTATTTTTCATAGGCATGTACAAAAAATGTCTGATAGAAAGACTGAAGATCGTGACACGTTAATGTGATCAAACATATTTCCATACAAATAAATCCACAGCTATTTCTTTGACTTACAGTGGTGAACTACTGCTGATCACTATAAAAAGTATATGTAGCCAAGCAATGGATCTGTTCTGTAGCCACAACACATGACCATCACAAGACTGCTGCTGCTAAATTTCATGTTTATTAATGCTCAAAACCATAAGACCAGTACTGCCAGAAACTTCATCTGATACCACAGAGAGATCTTTTTTATCACACAGCTAAATAATCACTTTACACTTGCTGGCATAAACACACCTTTAGCATTTTTACAACGTAGCTTAATAAAACAAATAAATTATTTCCCTTCACAGACTTTGTGTTTTATAAAATAAACAATGTTTTTATCTTCAAGAATTTTTTTAAATGTTATGAAAGTTATTAATTGTCATGGATAATTCTTTAATTTTACATTATCAGTGCCTACCTACTTGTAATTCTTGAAATCAATGTTGTAGCAAAGGAATCTGGCATTATTGGCAAAACATCCATTTGTTAGCCTTTGTTGAACCTTTAAAAAAAGTTTGATTGCAGACTGTTATTAAATCATAGTGGATGTAGTGTATGTCTGTTTGAGAGTCTTGACCGTTTACTTCTAAACTCTACTTTTGTAGCAATCTCAGTGAATTGTGGCAGCTGTTTTGGAGGCAGTACAGCCCTCTCCTGGTCCTTTGGTTGGATGTATGCAGGCTGTCAAACTTCTTTCCTGAGATTGTGCACCTTTAGTACATTGTCACAAATGGTATGTGCCTCATTCCTTCCACACTTCTAAAGGTATGTGCATTAACATGTAGTGAAATGTGAATTCGTATTGTGCCTTAATAGAAAATTGAAATGCAATATCAAACGTGTGCAATTCATGTGAAAGAGCAGCAAATTTCAAAACTCATTGTTGCATATAAAAAGGCTATTTTGTGGTGAAAAGCACCCCCCACACACTCTCCACTAGCATAGTGGCTGCACTCTCACTGATCCATTCATTATACTAAGCAATGAGCAGATAATCCATTCCTGTTTTCAAACCAAGAGCTCTGCCAGTCCCCATTTCCGTACCTTAATTGGCATTGTCGGAGCCCTGTGCTTCATTCTAAATGGGACTCTGCTTTGCTACATGGAAATAGATCAGGATTTTATATTGGTGAAGGCTGGCAATAGATAAGGCCAAAGCAATGGAGAAGTCCAGTGTCTTAAATCAGGCTGTAAGTCCGACTAGGTCTAAGTACTGCAGGAATTACCTAGTTAAAAGTCAGACTGTTTGCAGAAGTGAATTACATGTACAGCTGAAGCTGTAGTGTTGTTCCTTTTAACTGAAGGGATAGGGTAGAACATACATGACTGCATGTAGCACAGGTCATCACCATAGTCTAGTGGGCATGGCTCACAGTTCCCTTTGTGTTACACAAAGCATTCATTACCTGGTGGACTAGTCGGCCCACATGTTTGTTTCTTCTAGTGGATGAGGAGACTACTGGCCTAAAGCAATGCTGGCTGCCATGCCTGCATTCAGTAGTTTGCCCTACAGGTAGACCATGTCTTGCAATGGATGGCCTGAGAGCCATTATGCAATTTAACACGTAAACAGAGTTGTAGATATGACACCTTCTGCTGGAACTCATAGACCCACTGATTCATCTGGTAATTTGAATGTAGATTGTCCCTAATTCATTAACATAGCCTGTTATAGACTTTGTGTATTTCTGGGGTAGAGGGACTTCTGTGCATTCTGTACCTTGGAGTTGAAATTAGTGGATTTGTGTGAACCCCCTCCACTAGAATGATGTCATCCCAGAGAGTTTCTTGGGAAATAGCAAAGGTTTTCCATCTCACTACTCTGAAGCTTTTAGAATTCATCTATAAGAAAAAGAATACTGTTCTTGGGAAAACAGGGAATTCTCAATGATGCAACAATTTTAGACTTAGTTTATATTTCCATTATTCATAATTCATGTTTCGGAATGTCAAAAGATACACTACACTGAAACCTTTCAAACTCAAAATTGGAACTAGTGTGGGTATGGTGTTTCTGAAGGACATCTCTGATCTCCTCAGCCTACAGAAACATCTCCCAACAGGAAGTCACCCACTTGCAGAGCACAACTATTTTAGGCATATCTTTCATAACCAGCACTATAGTATAATACATATTTGCTCTGCTCATTCATGCCAGATGCCAGATTTAGATAGTCCAAAGGAAACTTACCAACCCCAGTTACGCTGTTATGGGTAAACTCCATGTGTTCTGAGTAAATCTTTCATTAGTTATGACTGAGCAATGATTGCTAGCAAACAGTAAAAACACTTTATTTTAATTGAAAAAGCATCTCATTTGAAATATGGAATAGATGGTGATGTTGTCCATTAATACCACTTTTCCCTTCAATGCTAAAAATTGACAGCATTTCAGCCAGTCCTTTTATTTATTTAATGTTGCTTTTAGAAAACTAAAATAAATGTTTGTCATAATAACTCAGACTTATGCAATAACCTTAATGGCAATGACTATTGACAAAATAATACTTGTCATTGTAAGGACAGGAAAATATTGTGCTTTAATTGCACTGTTTCTGATGGTAAATTCATATCCTTCATGCCTTTAGTATTGATTTAGTACATCCCAGTACAACGTGCTTCTTTTAATGCTTACCATACTCAAAAATTGCTTATTGTTTGAGAAACTGGCAGATGGGAAAGGAAACTTGTTATGTGAACAATAACTTTCAGCTAAGTAAAATACATCTGCAAGTAACATACATCTGCTAGAAGACATCACATCTCTTTTGTTTTTTTGGGGTTTTTTTTTTCCTTCATTTTTCCCTCACATCTCCAGCAACATATTAAATGAAAATGTAAAACACAAAAGTGTGTTCTAGGAAAGCACTCACAACTAAAAATCATATACTACATTGTACTGGTCTGAATAATGCTCAGTTTAACAGGGACAATTAATGTGGCCTCATATCAGCTTAGTATTTATATGCTTTATCAAAATCTGTACAAGTATACAGTAGGTACTATGCCATTCTCAGAACCACAACCAAACATACAACAATCAGCATTAATGATGTGTCTGAGGGCAATGAAGTAGCAGATGAAGTCAGCTACCTCCAAGACTCATGCTATTTCTCATTTTGGTATCAGTTAAAACAGCTAAATGTTGTACAAATGTGAAGGTGTCACCTATTGGCATGTAATGAAAAAAAAGGACTGTAAAATATAAGCATAGAAGGGAAGGAATTAGTCAAGAGTCAGCAAGGGATGGCCAAGATTATTTGTGACCTTGGCAAAACATGCTGAGACTGAATATGGCTGAGATTGCAAATAATCTGAAGTCTAATTGAATGGAGTTATGGGTAAAATGAACTATATATGAAAATAATGCCTTTGGCCACACATGGCAAAGTGGACCTTATACACTTGCAGATGGGTTTAGAGTCTGTTAAAGAGCAAATATGCACAATTTGAGACAGAGTAATTGAGACAGTCTAGCAAAGTGTCAGGTACAATTTTGCTGAAGGACTGACAGACAGTAATTTCCACACTGGCTAAAATGCAGGTTAGTTGCACCTGGCCATAGAGTATTGTCAGACTAAGCAGCAGTCTAATCATTTGCACCCATCTATAATATAGAAAAAATAATGAGAGAAGTGTTAATTTTAGTCATCTTCCAAGTCAAAGTTCTATGGTTAAAAATTACTGAGACACATAGATGCTATGAAACACAGACACATCATAAGATTTCACTGGAGGGATTAGTTAATTTTGCTTATTTATTTTATTTTATTTTACCATCCACTGGACATTCATTAAATCAGCAAATGGGCTAATAACTAAAGTGAAGTACTTAGCAACGGATGCCTGAGTTTGTAGTTAAGTATTATGGAACATAAAAAAAAAATAATACATGGGATTCCTAGCCATGAAAAAAGTCTTCTTATATTCACTATAATTATTTCTTCATTACATTCAATTTTATTTTTAAACAAGAAACATCTTTATTAAATTGTCACATATGACACAGGCAATCTTATATTGAATTAAATGAAAATAAACCTGCTGACACAATTTCAGTTACTAACATTATACATTACAAACCATGCTGACAACTCTTCCTGCAAACATTATACATCACTAATGATATATCAGTCATTGTCAGTAAAACATTATATAGCTCATTCAAATCCTGCCTTCTTTTAAACCTTGTTCCTCCTCTACATGTATTGATCCCACAATTCCCATTTTTTACTATTACATACTATTCACGAGGCTTCTGGTTATAAAAGAAAATAACAGTATACTTATAGAAAGAAGCACATGGAAAAACGTTTGTATATTTCAAGTAAATAAAACATTATTTCATTACATAACAGCCAAAACAGAAACCAAAGTAGTAAGAAAAAGGAAGAAGGTAAAATAAAGGAAACAAGAATTTGAAGGCAAGCTAACAACCCTTTTTCATCGTCTCATAACTTCATAGGTTTGTTCTAGGCTATTGGCCCTAGGGCCTATACAAGCCTAGCCATAACAATTCCCTAGCTTTTTTCTTCCCACAGTATTTACTTCCCTGGACCCCTATCTAGCAGGACAACTGACGTGATCCCAGGGGTGAATTTCCTATCTCCCATCTAATTATCAAGGTTCCTTTTGAAGAGGGCCAAGGAGGCGCTCTGCTTGATATGTATGGGCAGTTTATTCCAGAGTCTGGGGAGTCTCTTGGTCACCTATCTCTCCAGCATGTTTTGTTCATTGTGATGACAAGGGTTTAGATCCCAGGAGCGTGTGTCTCTGAGGGATTGGGATTTCATTAAGTGTAGCATGTCCAACAGCTCTGGGTTTGACATGGCCTTGTATGTTAAGCAGAGATCACCTCTGAGTAGACGATATGTGACAGAGTATAGGTGGAGTTTTTTTAGATGGTCAGCATAGGGCATCTGATTTAGGCCTGTGATTCTTTTAGTGAGGTATTTTTGCAGCCTTTCCAGTTGTTGCAGATGTCTTGAGAGGTATATACCAAATGGGGCATTGTATTCTATAATGGGTCTAATGAGGGATGAGTACAGTGGGACGATGACCTCCTTTTTTTCTGGATGAAAAACCCTTAGTGATGATACATAGAAAGATTTCCAGACTGTTGTGGCAATGTGGTTATCGAAGGTGAGACCACTGTCCACCTGTGTCCCTATGCCTGTTATCACACTTTCAGTGTTTAGTGTACTGCCACCTATGTGGTAATTCACAGGTACATGTTTTTTCCCAAAGGGGATAACTATAAATTTCTTGGCATTGAGCTTGAATCCATGGCTCTGGCACCAAGCATCTGTTTCTGTAAGGCCCTTTTGTAGAATTTCCACATCATTTGGGGATTCAATAATGTCTCCCAGTTTGCAGTCATCTGCGAACTTTGTTAACTAGAGTCCCTTAGTGCTGGCCTGTACTTCAGAGAAGTAGATGCCAAAGAAGAGCAGTCCCAGGACTGAACCCTGAGGTACTTCACTTGTCACTTGTCTGGAGCTGGATTTGGAGTCGGCTACTTTTACAGTGAGGGTTCTGTCAGTAAGCCATTTGGCAACCCATCGAGTGACATAGGGATTAATGCCCAGCTTACTAAGTTTATCTATGATTGCAGAGTGGGGGATGGGGTTGAAGGCCTTGGCAAGGTCCAAATAGGCTGTGTGGATCACCTTACCATTGTCCACAGCTCTGGAGACTGATTCGAAGAAGCCAATCAGGTTCAGGAGACAAGATCAGCCCTTCACAAACCCAAACTGCATGGGGTCCAGTGTTTGAAGGCTGCTAATGTCTTTGTTTATAAGTTCCATAATAATACGTTCCATGGCCTTGCAGATCAGGCTCATCAGACTAATGAGGCAGTAGTTCCCGGTATTCAAGGTGGATCCCCCCCTTGTGAAGTGGGATAGCTGGAGCTGTGCGCCACTCAGTGGGCACAAAGCCTGAGGTGAGGCTGTGATTAAACATGACACTTAGGTGAGGTGCCAGTTCATTTTGTAGTTTTCCTCTCTGCTGATGATTTTGCTCATTACTGTAGACTATAGGCAGCCTAGCTTACCTACTTCACTCTTCCCCAGGACTTCAGTGTGTCTTACTATTAGATGAACTTTCACTACTGCTTACGGAAAAGCTGTTCTTGTCCCTGCCAGTCACTATATGAAACATAATGCCTACAATAAATGTACACTAAGTGTATATGATCTACATTCATAGTCATCCTTACCATATTTCTTGTACTTTGTAGTGATTCAGAAAGGCTACACTAAGTGTACATTTAGTTTACACTTTGTGGTATCTTTTACGAATCCCCCTCGATGTTTCCAGCTGCATGAAATGCAGTAGGAAAACTAAAATTAGGGGGAAGAAGATATGAGTTATACCTGCCTTGTCTGCTCACTCAGAATGGTGCACACTTAGTATACACTTAGTGTAGGGGTGTACACTTAGTATGCACTTAGTGTAGGGATGTACACTTAGTATACACTTAGTGTAGGGGTGTACACTTAGTATACACTTAGTGTACGGGTGTACACTTAGTATACACTTAGTGTAGGTGCTAATGAATCTCAGGGATAGACTTATTTTCTCACATCTGTGACTTATCTGATTTCACATTTAGCCCTCTGTTGCTGTTCATCCCTGTAGCTTAGATGTGTTACCTTATTGTCCTTACTTATTTGTTGGTTTATGTGGTTGTATGACAGAATAGTAGGGAGAAAACTTCTGAAAAAAATGCATAGGGTAATAAAAGAAAATAAAAGCATGTTGTTGCAGTTTTCACATGTATGCAGTAATGTACAATACTTAACATACATGATACAATGCACAATCAGTGCAGGCAGTTCTGAGTAGGCAATCCAAGCAATATACTACAAGGCAAATTAAGAAATGAGCAGGAAGGGAGACTGAGCACAGCTACCTTGTAACAGGCATATTCATTTAAGTATCTTAAACAATGCACACGTTTTTCTGAAAATGTTTTTGAAACATGAGGCTACCGTGTTAAAAAATGCATTCAGCTAATGTTTGTTTGTCTTTCTGCTTTTTCCCGGTAAGGGGTCGCCACAGCGGAACTCCGGTCCGCTAATGATTGGCAGTAGATTTTTTTTACGAAACACCGAGGTGCCAGCTCAACACCCAACCTTCAATGAAGGCACGCCCATTTACGCACGCATGTCTTTCGAATGCTACCCAACCGTAGGGAGGACATGCAGACTCCACACAGAAGGCACTCCCAAGCCAAGCCGAGAATTGAACGGGAGAACCCCTTGCTGTGAGGTAACAATGCTACCGCTGTACCACCGCGGAATACAACAAACAAAAATTCTGTGATGTATAGACATGAAAAATTACAGATGTTTAACAAAAGTAATGCATACAAATGCACACACTATGAGAAGATATATATGAATGAGTTCACTTATTGATTTATTTATTTATTTGACATTTCTTTACTGGATGGTTCATTTGGGTTACAAACCTGTTTTCAGTGGAGACCTGAGAAGAAAAGCTCCTTGTTTATTCATTTTACACATATTATACATACACATATTATAGGTCCATAGGTAGGTACTAGGCTATCGGCCCTGGGGCCTATATAAGCCTAGCCAAAAAGGTTCCTTGGCTTTCGCCACCCAAGAAAATTATTTTCCTGTGCCCTGTCAAGCAGTGCCACAGAAGTGATCCCCAGAGTGAATTTTTTATTTCCCATCCATTCGTCAAGATTTTTCTTAAAGAGGCCAATGGGGAGCTTTGCTTGACATGAATAGCTTACCCATATTATACAATAGGTTTCTTATTTGAGAGACACTCAGAAGTGACTTTCTAAGCAGGCACATGCAGTTGTGTTATAATACTATAGTAGAAACATTTAAAGATTCATTTATATAATTCAGACATCTTCTTTAGGGTAATAGGATTAACAAAGAGTGTGTTTTGTTGTCATGACACAGTTAGTTGGAGGTCAGTCATAGTGATTTGACCTGTGGTACATAAGTAGTGTTTTACAGATAGAGATATACACAGCTTCATTATCATTCTAGAATTTGTTGGTAAATTAGTTTAGAAGGAGGATGTTAGTGTAGTGAGTGGGCATATAGAGGGAAGAAGTGGATTAGCCTTGAGTTAACTTGCTCGTAGACTGAGGATCAAGTTCTCTGTCTTTGATAATTTTAATAAAGCTTTTCACTGACTAATGAGGAACTTGACTGGTCATACCTAGTAACTTGCCATCCCTCCACTAGCCAGATAACCATTTCATATTCCAGGTCTCTTACAAACCTTGCTTCGTTTAATTTCCCCAGGATTATATTGCATTTTTGTGGAGCTCGGATCTGCAGTAGTACAGATTACTCCTCATGAGTTCTTGCAAGGTGTCAAAGTAAAGGAATGATACTTTTTTACCTTCTAACATTTTCTTTGACTCACCTCCAATCATCAAGCATCATTATTATTAATTTCTTGTGTTCTGCATCATATTTTCAGGAAATCCTTTTAAAAATCTGTGAACCAAGACCTTTGCTTAACTAAATCTGCAGATACATGTAAACTGGATGTTACTGTCAAGACCTTCACTGACATCTGTACTCTTCAGAAAGAATTGTTTAGTGCCTGGTGTAATGAAAGTATGTTCATATTAAGCATGAAAAGCTACAGAATCATTTTGTTTGGTAAGCACCCGGTTCAACGTGTACAATAAACCATCTCCATTATTAAATGAAAGTGCAGTCTGGGATATATGTACTTGGATGGACAGTTCAGTTTCCTTCAATCATAATGTAGCAGCTGCAGTCAAAAAAAGCCTTATGTATGGCACAACTAATAGTCAAGTGTACATGTCATTATTGCATTTTGTTCAATACTGATTAGATCAATTGCAGAATGCAATGCTCCCATTCAGGCTATTCTTTATTTGACATATCAAACAAATGGAAAAGCCCCACTAGCCCCTAACTAAGAAGATCTCACCCTTAAGGACACTGAACTTCCAAGAGAGATTACAAACTGTTCTTTTACTCAGTATGTTAGAGATTTTTTTAGGGGGAAATGTTTGCCTTACCAATCACACCAGTAGATTTTTCAGCAACCCTGAAGCTTATGCAGTGGAATACATTACCACTCTTCGGTCAGATGCCATCCAATGTACACCTAGACTAATTGGCCTTCTCCTCCATGAGGAAGCAGGTGTACCTCAGGTGGACATTAAAACTGCAGGGAATCACCTGGCAGCTTGCATCCTGTCATAACTTAGAACAGTATATAAAATGCAGAAACAAGCATATGATGATGATGATGATGATGAGTTTACCAACAAGGGACTTTTTAAGGATAATTATTTTAAAGGGTTATAATCTGTAGTATCTCCAAATTCTCTGGCCTTTGTTGCCTATAAATAAAGCAGATACTTCCTTAGTGAGGGGATGATGCTTGCATTGGGGACGAGATACAAATAATCATTTCTCATGGTATACTGCTTTTTGATCAGTGGATATCTTCCCAAAAGTTCTACAGAAGAAAAAAAAAACAGAAAACAAATCTGCATGTGACTAATCAGCAAATATACCAGTGCAGACAACACTTTATAAATGCATACAAGAAGTATTGATTACACGGATTTTTCACTTTTCTTGGAATTATAAATGAAAAATTAAATATGGCATCTGACTCCACATCATCTGCACACTTCTTGCATCATACTTAGTTGTTTTGACATTTTCTGAACTAAATATATGTTAATTTATAATGAACTTAACTTTATTTTGAAGTGTGAGTGCTTCTGGGAGGTCATTCCATCTGAAAAAGCTGAACATCAGTGTATCTGATCTTCACATGCAGAGTGAAAACCGTGTGACGTCTCAGAATTGTGTGATATCTCATTATACGACTGGTTAAGATGTGAAACTTGCAAAATTATACCAGCCTTAGTGAAAGAACACTGCCCTTCAAAACCCAAAACTATACATAGATTTACAACATTTATAATTTTATTTGAGGGTGTTTGCATGCATTCTAAGTGTGTGTGTGGTGTGTATGTGGTGTGTGTGTGTGTGTGTGTGTGTGTGTGTGTGTGTGTGTGTGTGTGTGTGTGTGTATCATATGCATATTTGTGTGTTTCTCTGTGTCTGACTGTGTGTATATGTTTGTGTGTAGCACAGTGTGGGTGTGTTTGCCTGACATGTGTAGTGCTTGTTGTGTGTCTGAGTGCATTTGTGAGTGTATCTGAACGTGCATGTCTGTGTGTGTGTGTGTGTGTGTGTGTGTGTGTGTGTGTGTGTGTGTGTGTGTGTGTGTGTGTGTGTGTGCGAATGTGTCTATATGTGTGTTTTTGGGAGTGTGCATGTGGTATGAGTGTATCAGCGTATGTGCGTGTGAATTTTTCACAGTGCAGATGATTGTGTCCCTTCAGTCTCTAACAGACATTTTCAGTTTCAATGTCGCTGCACCAAATATGGGAAAGACCTCACTGCAACACTCTTGAAATATTTTGATTACTTCTATTTGTTTTCTTTCCTAAAATGAATCTCTAGTAAAAGCATAGTACATGTAAACATAAAATAAACATTGACTCCATATCAAATTAAGATATTCCCTCTCACAAAGCAACATACTTCTGTTTATTTGCTAGTTTAACAAAAGTGTTGTCCCTTCTGTTTTGTAAGACTAGATTGTTATCAAACATTTCACTTATTATTGTTTTTCTTCCAACCTATTTTGTAATTCTGACTCTAAATCCATGACAATGTCAATGGTGTGTACTTCTGGTTATACCACACATGACTGTTCCCATGATAAATGGGGCTATTATAAGATGATATTCATGAGTCAACATCAATAAAATCTGTGGTGAGTTAATGCTACCATGTTGATTGCTTGCTGTTTTAGTAGCTGGTATACATATTTGACGGGTGGTGTCAACCTCAAGGTAATGAAGTAGTTAGATATTGATAAAGTACATGTTATCCAGGAAGTTGTGGTATAAACCCTCTCCAGAACAACATGGAGATTCATAATAACATCATAAAGAAAACTCAATAGAATGTTTGTATCTCTGATACATTTGACAACCCGTAAGCAAAAGTGTAATGACAGACTTTAAAAAATGTTAATTGACCAACAAGTGATAAAAATACTGAAGATGCGTTACTGCTCTAAAAATGCAAACTGCGGTGAAATACAAAACAGCTTTATACTAGTAATGGTATGAAATGTTGCATATGTCAACGTGTATGTGAAAAGCTTTATTTGCAATTGCATTTCTGGTTTATAAATCTTTTCACAACTCTTTATTCATATTATTGACTGTGCTTTCATTTCATAACAGAATGTTAGGTACTGTATTATTAAGATTGCACACTATTTGTAAAAAAGTACAACTGTTGTAAACATTTGGAGAGGATCTTGTTTTTATTTCATTTTTGAAGATTTAACCACAGAGGGTGTACCACATTAAGCAATATTAAACCAATGGGTAATGAAATAAATAAATTGATATAAAGACATACAGAAACTATGGTATTAACATGATTCATTTCTTATGGAAAAGAAAGAGACAAGAACTCTGATGTCTATAATGAAAGGTCTTCATATTATAATGTGAAAACCAGACAATCCTTTATTAAGCAAGATCCAGCATGTGTATATAATCAAGCAATTAAATTATTAAATAGTTATGCAAATCATCTTATTGAATTTAGAATAATAAGATATGAACATCATTATTAACAATGCATTTTGCAAACTCATTTTGCTATATCTCATTATTTAATTAAAATTAATTTACTGTTAAAATGAAAATAAACTGCAAAATATGTAATTGACATCCACATAAATAAGTAAACAAAGTAGATTTTATCGGAACAAGTTTAAATATAGAAAATGTATTAGGCTATATAATTTGTGAGAAGAGTGAAACCTTCTGAATTGCTTTATAATACATCTTAATTAATTATAATTGCTCAAGTATTCACCAATAAAACAACAGCCTAAATGGTATAGTTACTTCATGAAATTCCTTCAGACTTTCAAACTGAAACATACATTAAAAATAATCTTCTTACCAACTGAATATTCTTATACATAACACCTGGAAACTATATCCTGATGAATTTGTGTGTAAATATAGTCACTGATTTTCCTTTTAGTCACTGTAAAATATATTAATGTTGCTGCTGATGATTTCTGTCATTGTCTATGGCTAAACAGGTAGCAGACTTTCCTTTTCTGTTGGTAGGTCACAAAGTCATTGGTGCTATTCTCTCTCCAGACGTTTTGATTAATTTTCCCATTAATGACACTGTAGTGCAGCATATGTGTTACACAGCAGTTCTGAATGTGCCAGTTATTTGCATGAGATTTTTAAACAAGAATCCTATCTGCCCAAGTGGGTGGTAGCTCGGGTGAATGTAACAAAAAAAAATGTATGACAACCATTGAAAAGACGATTAAATAATTGGACGGGGTGCATAATATTTAAGGTGCTTAAATTAGAGACACATAAAATGTATGAAGTGTTCAGATCCATTGAATAAAGCCCTTATTAAGTCCAAAGTGGAACTTTAACAAGACATTTTATTGAATACTGTCAATTTTCAGCAATATATCTATTTAATGATGAGACAGACTTAGTACACTAGAAATATGCAAATGGCGTTTATGATAAGGTTGCTGATATAAATGCCGCAATGATTAACTTTATAATTGCCTAGATCTGGCACAGCTGTCTCCAAGTACATATACTGAGAATTCATTTCTGGAGCCAATGAGGAAACCAAACATTGAAAAAAGATTGTTTGAAATATTAAGCCATCACACTCTTGATCATATAAGAAAATGGGCATTCAAACCATAATGAGAGGAGCTCATTAAAGTGTGATGGCTGCTCTGGGTGGGCCTACACTCATATCCTACCGATACCTTAAAGTGTCTAATACAGCAAGCTTTTATTTGCTTTGATAATTTCAGAATCATGCTACATGCAAACTATTGAAATATTTAATTGTAAAGCTTGCTTGATGTGTAACACAACTGCACTGGTATTTGACTACTGTCTTGTGCTGCTTAAAATGTATTAATTGCTGTTCATATACTATTTTTATATTGCCATAATTTTCATAGTTTTCAAAATATTTGAACACACATGTAACATAGCCATAAGAACGTAGCCTTGTATGAAAGCCCTTAGATGGATGAATAAAAAACTAACAGTACGTATGCATGTACCTTAAGTAGTTGCTGAGATATTGTAAGTTGTTTACAAAATATCACACCATTAATATTTACTGTGTTTATTATGACATATGGGTGACCTGTATGTTGCCGCTTTTCTCCAGCAAGGTCTTAATGTACAGGTAATGCCCACTGAAATATGAGTCTGCTGCTTCATGGCAGCATACTAAGCAGCCATGAAACTTAGCCCGTAAGAACCTAACATCCGGAATTGTTTTATGCTTGCTAAGCAGCACTTTTGTTGTTTAGCAAGTGTAAAATGAATACAATCAAAAAAGTAAAGAAAAAAATAAAAAAGTGTCTGTGTGTGTGTGTGTGTGTGTGTGTGTGTGTGTGTGTGTGTGTGTGTGTGTGTGTTTATGTCTGTGTGTGTGTATGCATGTAGGAAAGTGAAAATGAAATTGATTGAGCCATTATTTTATGCTTGCTTAGCGGCACTTTTGCTGTTAGTTGTTTTTCTAGTTAGTAGAAAATTAAAATAAAAGGATAAAAATTAAAAAAATGAAGTGCGTGTCTATGCATGTATGTATGTGTGTTTCTGTTTCTGTCTGCATTTGTCAGTATATGGTTGCTCGCATGTATGAAAGCAGAAGTATGTGTGTTTGTGTGTTTGTGTATATGAGAAAGAGAGAGCGAGCAAGAAAGAAAAATCAAACAGTGGATGCAACTCTTTTAAAATTAAGACGTATGCATACTTCTCAACCTCTTAGCTCAAGAAATCCAGATAAGAAAGGCTCAAAAATAGGGACAGATTTTTAAGTATAGTTTTTATAAATTCAGTAAGTTGCTATAATAACAGGAGTTATGTTAACATGCATTTTCTGATGGACATGAAGTCCATACCTATTACCAATCCCTGAATGATTTTGCCTCAAATTTTAGCTCTGTTTCCCTTTAACTTTCCTAAAACTGGTGAATTTTGGGAAAAGGTGCTGAATAACAATACATAGAGTGATAGACTTTTTTCACTTCAGAAAATGTACTAGTCACATTCTCTTATTCTGTAGATGTCTTAAGTTAATAGTAGTTACTTTTTAAAAGTGTCCCTGATTACTTCTGGATTTGTCTGTGGCTCTGTTGCAGATTTTTCCCGGATAACCTGAGAACTATGACAAAATCTGAAACTCAAATGTAACTCACTATTTAGTGACTTCCACTTCCAATGAATTGTCAGCATATTATACAGCAAGTTTGAAACAGTAGGCAGAGGAAATTTTTTACATCAAGATTATTTATATTAATTAAAAATAAGAAATACAGACAAATAAAAACAAGTTAACAAATACCCTATTCTCTAAGTTCAATGATGCCAATAGGGTGTGTGTGTTATTTTATAAATAATACCCTTCCATGAATGTAGAGGCCCTCCACATGCGACGTCACCCCTCAGAACACTCCTTGATACGTGTTATTTATACAATAACACCCACTCTGTTGGGCAATATTGCTTGCTTATAAAATACATCTTAAGAGCTAAAATCTAAGAACATTACCACTGTAAAGACTTATCTGTGCTTAGGAATTAGTGCTTTACATTTCTTTAGTAGCCGTTATGATTCCAGAGATATAAACATTTCTTTGAATGGTGAGGCTACAAATTGATTTTGTCAAAAAGCTCAGGATGCAATCATTGGAAGTTAAGAGTTCAAATCTTCAGAGCTCTTTTATTTTTCATTTTTTGTTGTTTTAATGGACAATGCTTGGGTTGGATCTCTAGACTGTGAATAGGATAAGACTGATAATAGCAATAGCAGGCAAGGTTTAGACAGAGTTTAGAGATCATTTATGAACAAAAACCTTCTGTAGAGTTTGACTAATTTGATATTGAGAAGTCTGGCCAAATTTCTAACAGTTTTGTTAGGGACAATGTAAGTATTTAAATTTAATAAACAAGAAATTATTTAAAAAAATGTGTATTGTTTTTTTCAGAGAGCTTAGACGGGAATAGAGATGTTCATGATAGGGCAATAAGTGTCCGTTGTGAATGTGGAGAACTGAAATGGTAGTTCTAAGGGGGGGACATTTTACTAAATGGGAGAGAAGAAAATAGTGTCCACATTTTATTAGTAAAATACTTTTGGAAGAAGCGTTAACTCATTCAAGCCTATAGCACCTTTTCTTCTATTCTTCCAGTTCACACTCATAGCTCCTTATGGAGTCCAGCTCCTTTCTTGGGTTTGACTGCTTTAACTGTTTGACTTACTAGCTTATAATAGGCAGGATTAGAAAGAGCAGTGAGTTATTAATAAAATTAAACTATCATTGGTAGTCTAATATGGCCCACACTAGAAAAACCTTAATTATTTTGTTTTTTAAGTAAATTTTTCAGAAAATGCTCTGAAATCCATCCATCCATCCATCCTCAACCCCTTTTCCCATCATCAGGTAAAATGTCCACATTAGTATGTACATATCTAAGCATATTACTCAACTGGAAAGACCCCAGCGATTTTATTCTAAGAAAATTAAAGGCCTTAAATCATTCAGCTCTTCAGTTCAATTAGCAGAGCTCTCCTTACTCTCAGTAACCTACCATTTGATCTTACTTTTCCAAGCATGAAACACCAATTTCCATGTTTCCTCCTATTTCTTCCCAAAACAAGTTGCTCTACAAAAACCCATAACTGCTACCTAAATTAACATCTACAAATAAACAACACCTAGTGCTGGAATAGGTTCCTAAATTAGTGTATTCATAACCCATGGACAAAATTACCATAACAGGCTGAGCAAAGTGCCACTCCATTTGTCCTTTAAGTCTAATTTCAACAATTTTATAAATACACACACAGTTACACCTGTGCTGTCATGCACATCCCTGATAGATTTGACAGCAGATCAATATTGCCTGCACCTAAAGGAAGGCAAGCATTTTAAAGTATGTCTATTTGAAGGTGTATACAGCTAGGCATCTTATGGTCCATAATCACTTGTCTAGTATTGTTTCTATGTTCCTATGTGCAATGTTTCGACTGATGAAACTCAGTGAGTTAGAACTTGCTGACATAATAATAGATAACAACCCTAACTTACTTTCTAGACAAACTGTTGTTAAATATAGTATACAAAGTTTTGTTAGAATAATGTCTGATTACCTCATAGTTTTCCTATAACACCTTCTGTTATATATAATAAACACAATGGTTTTCATACATTGATTTCATTAATGAAACTGTTTAGTGAAATAATTAAAGTAGTGTTGAATTCATGGCAGTTCTTGTAGTATTGTATTGTATTATCTCTCCCCTTGGCCAAATCTGAAAATGGGCAATGTGCAGTACTCAAGACTCTTACCCAGTGCAAATAAATATTGCATAAAGCAAAGAAACAAACAAATCAGCAAGCAAATAAATGTAACACTACTGCATAGTTCACAGACTTTAGCAGACAGCAATACCACTGAGGATTATGAAGAGGTTACCATTTGCAACCAGTTTATTATAGCTTCAGAAATAACTTTCCATAAATTCACCTAGAGATCAAAGTAGAAAAGTGTACAGCAAGCTTTACACACGCATACACACACACACACACACACACACACACACACACACACACACACACACACACACACACACACACGCTGTCAAATTCATCAACAATGGGCCCATCTCTGTGACTTACACCTGAGATAATCCATGCTCAGTTAACAGCATGACAAGATGAATGCCCTGTACAGGGAGGTTGTAGTGATGAGATGATGCTGGCTTAATAACCCTTGAAGTCATAAGGTGGTTCAATGCATTACAGTACTGACTCGTGGCAGTCTAACGTGCATCAGTGCAGCTTATGCAGTGTCAGAGGGATAAGGTGTGTGTGTGTGTGTGTGTGTGTGTGTGTGTGTGTGTGTGTGTGTGTGTGTGTCTGTGCATGCATGCGTGCATGTGTGTATGCATGTGTGTATGCGTGTGTGTGTGTGTGTGTGTGTGTGTGTGCGTGTGTGTGTGTGTGTGTGTGTGTGTGTGTGCGTGTGTGCATGTGTATGTGTTTCTGTGCATGTTTCGGATTGTATGTGTGTGCGTGTCTGTCTGTGCATGGAAGCATGCGCGAGCAAGCATGTGTTTGTGTGTTTGTGTGTCTGTGTGTGTGTGTGTGTGCGTGTGTGTGTGTGTGTGTGTGTGTGTGTGTGTGTGTGTGTGTGTCTGTGTGTGAGAGAGAGAGATACTCACTTGTGACCTCCAAGAATGCAGAGATTGCAGGAGTAACAGCTGTCAAAGAAAATACTTACACTGACAATGTGGTTTGGCACTGCCTGCCACATATGACAGAAAATTCCTGGCTTGTGGATCCAACCTCATAGCAGAACAAATGAGCCAATGGCTTTTTTTCTTGACCAAAAATGAAGGGGTTGTAGCCATTTGCTGTGGTTGTTGAGGAAATTTTTATTTATTTATTTATTTGCAGTTTATTTACCGGGAAAGTCCATTGGGCCTTAAATGAGCCTGTTTTCAATGGAGGCCCGGAGAGAAAAGCTCCAAATACAGTTGTCAATAAAAATCACAGTATATTCAAATGCAGTTGTACAATATAAATCAACAGAAAGTCAATATACAGTTTACAATAAAAATCAACAATAAGACAATTTTAAAGTGATGTGATGATTAGTCAAAAAGTTTGAAATGTATACATTTATGATAATGAAAAACAAGGCAACAGGAAAGTGGATGAGGAAAACTATGAGAGAAGCATTGTTATGGAGTATCCTTAGGTCATAGAAAAATAATAACATCAGTTGATAAAGGAAACACAAGCTGGAGTATAGTTTCTAATGGCAGAAATAGGGAAATAATAGAGAAATGGGGCCAGCTCTCTCCATATAGAAGAATGAATGTCTTAACCTGGTGACAGGAGCTTGCTTGAAAATAGTCAGTGTAGGAGCTCAAAAATGACAGCTACAGTGTTCTAGCATTATTGCAGAAATATGTGTGCAGCCTTCAGTGTAACTGTAATTGTAGTTTCTATATCATGGATTGTCAGAGAGATGAAGAAAGTAGACAGGAGTATAAGGAGATGAGGTGCATGGCAAAGAGAGAGGTGGCAAAGGCTAAGGATAAGGCATATGAAGAGTTGAATGAAAGGGTGGACACTAAGGAGTGAGAAAAGGACCTCTACCAATTGGCTAGACAGAGGGACCAAGCTAGGAAAGATATGCAGTAGGTAAAGGTGATAAAGGATAATGAGGGAAACATACTCACAAGCAAGGAGAGTGTGTTGAGGAGATGGAAAGAGTACTTTGAGGGGTTGATGAATGAAGAGAATGAGAGGGAGAGAAGGTTGGATGATGTGGGGATAGTGATTCATGAAATACAATGGATTTGCAAGGAGGAAGGATAGCTATGAAGAGGATGAAGAATGGAAAGGCTGTTGGTCCAGATGACATACCTGTGGAAGCTTGGAGGTGTTTACGTGAAATGGCAGTGGAGTTTTTAACCAGATTGTTTAATGAAATCTTGAAAAGTGAGAGGATGCCTGAGGAATGGAGAAAAAGTGTTTTGGTACCGATTTTTAGAATAAGGGTGATGTGCAGAGCTGTAGTAACTACGGAGGGATTAAACTGATCAGTCACAGCATGAAGTTATGGGAAAGAGTAGTGGAAGCTAGGTTAAGAGGGGACATGATGATTAGTGATCAGCAGTATCATTTCATGCCGGGAAAGAGCACTACAGATGCAATGTTTGCTCTGAGAGTGTTGATGGAGAAGTACAGAGAAGGTCAGAAGGAGTTGCATTGTGTCTTTGTGGACTTAGAGAAAGCATATGACAGGGTGCCCAGAGAGGAGTTGTGGTATTGTATGAGGAAGTCAGGAGTGTCAGAGAAGTATGTAAGAGTGGTACAGGATATGTACGAGGGTAGTGTGACAGCGGTGAGGTCTGCAGTGGGAGTGATGGATGCATTTAAGGTGGAGGTGGGATTACATGAAGGATCAGCTCTGAGCCCTTTCTTATTTGCAATGGTGATGGACAGGTTGACAGACAAGATCAGACAGGAATCCCCGTGGACTATGATGTTTGCAGATGACATTATGATCTGTAATGAGAGTAAGGAACAGGTGGAGGAGACCCTGGGGAGATAGAGATATGCTGTAGAGAGAAGAGGAATGAAGGTCAGCAGGATAGAGACAGAATATATGTGTGTGAATGAGAGGGAGGATAGAGGTATGGTGTGGATGCAAGGAGTAGAGGTGGCGAAGGTGGATGAGTTTAAATACTTGGGATTAATAGTTCAGAGTAATGGTGAGTGTGGAAGAGAGGTGAAGAAGAGAGTACAGGTATGATGCAGTGGGTGGAGAAGAGTGTCAGGAGTGATTTGTGACAGACAAGTACCAGTAAGAGTGAAAGGGAAGGTCTACAAGAGGGTAGTGAGACCAGCTATGTTATATGGGTTGGAGACAGTGGCATTGACAAAAAGGCAGGAGTTTGAGCTGGCTGCATGTGGCAAAGTTAAAGATGTTAAGATTTGCACTGGTTGGGACAAGGGTGGACAGGATTAGGAATAAGTATATTAGAGGGTCAGCCCAGGTTGGAAGGTTTGAAGACAACGCCAGAGAAGCAAGATTACATTGGTATGAACATGTGCTGAGGAGGGATGCTGAGTATATTGGGAAAAAGATGCTAAGGATGAAGCTACCGGGTAACAGGAAAAGAGGAAGGCCTAAGATAAGGTTTATGGATGTGGTGAGAGAAGACATGCAGGTGGTTGGTGTGACAGAGCAAGATGCAGAGGACAGGGACAGGAAGAAATGGAAACAGATGATTCACTGTGGTCACCCCTAACAGGAACAGCTGAAAGAAGATAATGATGATATCATTCACAGACGTATACACACACACAAATGCACACACATGCACATACACGCATGCACGCACACACACACACACACACACACACACACACACACACACACACACACACACACACACACACACACACACACACACACACACACACACACACACACACACACACACACACACACACCCTGTCAATCAGATATGGCTATATGTAGAAATGTAGTCACACAATATTTAATTATCTGAGATTTGTATATAAAAATATATGATTCCTTGACAAAAATATCTAGCAATCATTTTGAAACATTTTTCTATCCATCACTGATGGCCATGCTATATTTAGAACATTGGCATATATTTTTTGCCTAAGCGCTACCTTTTTTCTGCAGAATTCCCCACTCTGGCATGAGCCTTTAATTACTGTTCCTGAGTTCCTATTCTATTTCATCTGATCTTCATCTGGGTTGTCCCACAGCATTTCCATACTTATCTTAATATTTATCCATGATAGGCAATACAGTGCAGAAAGTAGTATCAGTGAATGAAAGAAGTGACATGCTATGCATTTACGTGCATTCTTTCTATTTACTGAAACATATTCTGACAGTATTGCTTTGTAGCACGTAACTCATGTAGCTGCCGCTTGCTAAAAAAAGAAAAGGCATCAATACTAGTCTTCCTCCAGTTAGAAAAGAAATTAAACTGTATAACTTATTGATGCCATAATATTTTTGTCGATTTTTAGACATACACGACCTCTGGCAATGAAGCCAACAAGTGGCACTTGATTACATATTGCTTTGCAGTCTATCCAGTCAATGGGAATGTGCAGATTAAAGTAAACTGACTAGTTACACCCCAGCCTTATTTTTTTTAACCTTTCTAACACAATTTCTTGAAAATTTGACATATTTATTATTTTTATAACATTTCTAAAAATCTTTCTTGTAAACAGATTTATTTTATGCAATTAAAGGGAAATATAGCCAATATATTTAATGTTTTTGTGCATATCCAGGTATCAAAGACATCACCATCCCTGCCTCCCTACACACATTTTTGTTGCATGTCACTTGGCATCTTGTTTGAGAAGCCATCACTTTCCAGAAAACGTACTGCTTGACACCATCATGGAGGCAGTAGAGACAGAATGCTTTAACAGAACAATAACAATGAACACGTTGATTTGTAAAACACTGTCCACAGCTGTTTCTAAACAATTAGAAAACCATCATTAATGTAAAAGCAGCTCAGTGACGAAGCTTGATGTGTGTCTAATATTCCTTCTGTTATATTATTATAATAATAATAATAATTATTATTATTATTATTATTATTATTATTATTGGCAAAAATAATATTACAGTCAAATGTTTCTCATAAATGGTGTTTAAAGTGTCTATTGCCTTGACGGAAGATTTTAGTATATATCAGATGCCCACAATCTTATAGTAGGATTGGATACTCTCTTTGGTCAACATTGCTGAGAGAGTTTGATAGTGTGATAGTGGAACAATAATACAGTTCCTTACCTATAACCTTATCTTGTATTATTATTATTATTATTATTATTATTATTATTATTATTATTATTATAGTAGTAGTAGTAATTTATAAGCAAGTACTAGGCTTGCTGCCTTTTCAGGCCATTTTAAGATCAGCTAATTTCTATTCAAAGGTAAAAATCAAACCCTGTAATTTGTATCTGTGAGATAAGCATCTTTACTGTTAAGCAAAAACCTTAACAACTAAAAAAAAGTGTCCTTATCAGACACAAGTAATGCATCAGCGGTACTAAAGGGAATAATACCCATGCAAAGTAAAACAACAACTTTTAGTGTGCGATGCAAATAACTATCCATTTGTTTTCTATGAATTTGTCAATAAGAATTGCCATCTGAAATTGTTCTACAGACTAACACCTTATTATTATTATTAGTAGTAGTAGTAGTAGTAGTAGTAGCAGTATTCTTCTAATCAGCATTGTTTTTAGTACTACTGCTACTACTGTTACTACTATTAATGCTACTGCTACTACTATTCCTTCCCCTTCTCCCACTGCTGCTGCTACTACAATTTTACTACTACTACTTCCACTGTTGCTACTAAAACTGTTACTACTACTACTGCTACTACTACTTACTGCAACTACTACCACTGCTAGTGTTATTACTACTACTACTACCACTACTAGTGTTATCACTACTACTGCTACCACTATTAGTGTTATTATTACTACTACTACTATTACTACCACTACTATTGTTATTAGCACTACTACTGCTACCACTACTAGTGTTATTACTACTACTGATACCACTAGTAGTGTTAATACTACTACTACTGATACCACTACTAGTGTCATTACTACTACTACTGCTACCACTACTAGTGTTATTACTATTACCGGTACCACTAGTACTGTTAATACTACTACTACTGATACCACTACTAGTATCATTACTACTACTACTGCTACCACTACAAGTGTTATTACTACTGCTACTGCTACCACTACAAGTGTTATTACTGCTATTACTACTACTACCACTACTAGTGGTATCACTGCTTCTACTGCTACCACTACTAGTGTTACTACTACTACTACTACTACCACTACAAGTGTTATTACTACTACTACTGCTACCACTACAAGTGTTATTATTACTACTGTTACCACTAGCAGTGTTAATACTACTGATACCACTACTAGTGTCATTACTACTACTACTGCTACCACTACTAGTGTCATTACTACTACTACTGCTACCACTGCAAGTGTTACTACTACTACTGTTAGCACTAGTAGTGTTAATACTACTACTGATACCACCACTAGTGTCATTACTACTACTACTACTGCTACTACTACAGTTGCTGCTACTACTGATACTGCAACTAATACTACCACTCACTACTTCTTATCCTGCTAGTACTACTAGTACTACTTCTTTAAAACAAGCCCGATCTTCTGTTTCCATGTAGTTGTCCCAACACATGACACTAAAAAATGTATAGCCCTACCATAACTTAAATTGCAACCTTAAAATTCCCACATAGTTCCTAACAAGAGACCTCACTCTCTTATCTTAAAATGCCATTCCCTCTCCCTAACCCTAAAATCCCTGATCACTGCCTTAACCTAAATCTACAACCCCTCCCTAATCCTCAAATCCCTAATCACTCCTTAACCCTTGAACTCCATTCTCATTCCATAAACCAAAAAACTTCCCTACCACTTCTTAACCCTAAAACTCCCTTGCCTTTCCTTAACCCTAGAAATTGCTTCCTAGTCCTTAACCCTAAAATCTACCTCCCACTACCTAAACTTAAAATTCCATTCCTGCCCCCCCCCCCCCACAGCTGCTTGCCTGAACTTGTATATGAGTTCAGATGGCTGCAGCAGCCTACACAAGCTACAAGATGCTAGAGCCTCTGCCTCTGGGACTTGAGAACTTGCAGTTTTCCCAGGAAAGGCCTGCACTCATTGTGCTAGTCTCTGGAGCTATGGACTATAAAATCATGCTTAATTTTTTTAGAGGTAAGTCTCATATTTAATATTGCACAGCAACTAAAAAGAACATCAATTATTTGACATTGTGGCTAAGTAAGAGCAGAGCAACAGTGTGCTCTATAACGGTAAAAATATATCGCCGTATGCCTCATATGTATGATCAAAAAGAAACTAAATGTTATGTGACTAAAAACAGTGACAAAAACTTCTGGCAGTGGGTAAAAGGCAATGATCTTTTATTTTTAACATCATCAGTAAATGAAAGTCAACCACAGAGAAAGTGGAAACAAATGATACAACAATATGAAGGTCCGAACAGAAGTTGTTCTGGAAAAGGACATGTACTAAAATAGTGCTTGCAAAAGACTTTTACAATAAAAAATACATAAGTAAGTAAATAAATAGAAAACTAAATATATTTCTGACAAACACAGGATTTTTAATAAATGCTGCATATGACAAAACACTAAATACATTCTGCTGAATAGACCAGTCAGTTTCCTATTCGAATATATGTCCTAAAATCCCAGTGAAATCAACTATCGACAAAACAACCTTGCCTTTTTACCAGCACCATTACTAAGTCCCTTCCTTATGCAGCTAAATTGAATAAGTATCATAAAATCCTTGTTTTCCTGTTTACAAGTCTCAAGTGAATAGCAGTTTGGATAAAATACCCAAGCACCTCATCTGTCGCAAATGCAGTAAGATTTCAACGTGACTTTCTACAGAAACAGTAAAATAGTGCTGAATGTTCATTAGATATTTCTAACTTTACCATGCTATCACAATGGTAATACAGCAGCACAGTCATTATCCAATTGACCTGAAGGAAATGTCCCACATCCTAAACCCAAATCTAGATTATGGGTAAGAAGATGGGGTTATTCTACTGTCATATTTGATGAGAGTTTTTCTTAGCAATGATATGTTGGCACCTCCCATGCTAAGAAAAATACAGTAAGGAGGCTTTGGGTAGATGGGTAGACAGCTCACTTAAATCATGCTAGCAGCCAGACTTCAGCAGGGCATCGGAAGAATGAAGGCTATCAATGTACAATAATTATTTCTTTCCACGATGAATGCCCAAAGCTACATATGCTATGCACCAGTCATATCATTATAGTGATTTTTCACATCATAGATTCATAAGCACATACCAGGCTAGCTGTCCTTGCTGGCTATTTTTAGGCCTAGCCATTTGCCCTTTTTTGTGCTAAAAATAATCTATTCCATCTGGTTATACATTAGCTTTACCCACTGCATGGTCGATGATTATATATTATCCCTAATGACAATAATTGTGGTCATACCATAGATCACTTAAAGGGACCCATGCATGGGATAAAGCATTTAGGAGCCACCTTTGTCCATTATTATATTTACAGGGGACAAGAACAGTAGTACATTTTCTGTTTCCCATACACAGATCTAAGTTGTGCTTGAATATGCACAGGGATTTTTTTTTCATGTGGATGGGGAGCCTGTTCCAGAGCAGCAGCATCCTCTGCAAGATATACCAGTCCCTCCAAACTGTTCTGTTGATGGTATAGAAGAGTTTTAGATTCCTAGACTGAGTATTTCTGACACCATTTGACTTGCTGATGTGCAGTAAATCCATGAGCAATGGGTCAGAGGATGCCTTGTATGCAAATCACAGCCCCCCCCCCCTTAATGGTCGGTGCAGTGGTGCAGCAGTTAGCATTCTCTCCTCACAGCAAGAGGTTCTTTGGTTCTATTCTTGGCTGCATTGCCTTATGTGTAGAGTCTGCATGTTCTCCCTGCATTTATGTGGGTGTCTTCTTAGTTGTCCGTTTCCTCCCACATTCCAAAGACATGCATCTGGAGTGTTTCTCCTTGGGCTCCCACTGAAAATGAGCTTTGTCCCAGTCAAAGTTTCCAAGTAAACAAATGTTAAATAAATAAATGGTCTATAGGATACCAAGTATAATGACAGGCCACTGAGTTGGTTCATGTAGGACATGTTATTTAGGCCTTGTATCCTTTTAGTAAGGTATCTCTGTGGGTCATTCAGTTATAATCATATGTCTGGTCAGGAGAACACTTCACAATGCTGAAATCCTGAAAGATCGAATTTCATATGGCCGAGACCATATGATCGAACTTTCATTGTGAAAGGAGATCTGCATACAGCGTGGAATGGGAGATTTCTCTTTTCCTCGCTGAAGTGCAATCTCGAAGTTGGAATATTTAAGTAGCAGGGGTGTGGGGGGGTGCAGGCGGGGTTGCCCTCCTGCACAAACATTTAAATTGTTTTTTTTTTTTTTTTGGATTTGATTAAGAATTTTGATATTCCGAAACATCGATCATACGGTCTTGGTAATATGAAATTCAATGTTTCAGAATTTTGAGATTCTGAAGTAAATCTGTACAGATGCATGCCAAAGGGTACATTATATTCAATGAGTGACCTAATGATGGCTGAGTAAAGGAGAACAAACAGCCCTAGATCTAGGCACAATTCCATAGTTTATAATCTGTGCAACATAGAACACACGATGGTTAAAAGTTAGATCACTGTCCACACGTTACACAAACCTAAACAACTGAGTCAACTCTCAGGGCATGTAGTCAGTGTGGTAGTTCCACTGGGTAGTTGACTTCACAAAGGATGTGATAATACATTTTTTTTGGCATTTAGTCTCAGTCCATGATTTTGGCACCACTTATTATTTGGGACAATCCTTCCTGCAGGATGGCTTAGTCATTTGGGGATTCAATGACTGTTACTAGCTTGCACTCATCTGAAAACTTTCCCAGCCAGAGCCGTTGATATTGGCTTTTACTTCTGAAACGTAGATGCCAAACAGAAGAGGTCCCATCTTCATAGCAATTCCTCTTAGTGAGGCTAAACCTATAATAAATCTTTACTGAATATACAAAAGGTTTTTGGCATGTTTCAGATATTTGGTTATTGTTTGATGTTCAAAACGTGTATTGAATGAATGCTGAGAATGAGTTTGTCCACACAAGAGAATGTCTTTAGACAAAAACAAACAAAAAATACTAACAAAGAAAGTAAACCTCAGGGATGTGAGGAAAAAAAGTGTGATCGTTTTGAAAAAAAAAAAAGATTTCATCAGATTGCAAAACATTTTTTGCTTGCAAAGCACATTAAATGAAACATTAGAAAAGCCGAATGAGTTAAAAAAAATCAGAAAACTGTTAGCAGGAAATTTATTTTTCAAACTGCAATGCATCACACACTAAGATGAAGTTAAAGGGCTGGGAAAAAAAGTATATGTATCATCAGTAAAACTAGATCAAATAACTGAACTTTAAGTGCTTTAAAAACTGTTGAAAATAATGGAAAGGTGACAGAGTTTACTTAAGATAAGTTTCAGGATGTCCAGTTAAAAGGCTCACTACACAGAATTAAAGATTGTTTTTTGAGAGTTCTACTTTTGCAGAACCAAAGCCAGCTTCACAAAAAACTGCATTTTATAAAGAGGGATGTTACCATTCTGCATGCTCAAAATGACCATTTAACAAACATGTTTATATTTTTCAGAAGAGTTTAAATCCTCTTGCAAATAAGTGACATGATCAAGATAAAGTCTTAACATTGATAAGGTTTTCTTGAAACCATTTCTTCGTATAGTTTTAAAAGACAGTATCATAATTTACAGCATTTGGAGGAAAGTTGAAAATATCAGCATTTATGCAGTGTTTCATTTTTCTTCCCTGGAGCTCATGTAGGTAAATTCAGGCTATAATTTGAAAAGTTGGATAGTTGGCAGATGCAAACCAGCATGGGGTACTATACTTTAAAAGGTATAATATCTAGAAAAAGCATTATTTGTAACAAGATCCAAGTCAAACAATTTTGGACCAACAAGTTAAAAAATTAAACACATAAAAATAGAGGAATTAAGACCTACAGAAACAATAGTTGAGAATCTCTGAAGAAACTAAAACTATGTTGCAAAAGAAAACAGGAAATGACAGGAAGGAAATATGGAATACAATTCCAGGGCTTAGACATCCCTAGCTTATTTAAACACAATGGGTGAAAATGTTTGTGATTTACATTAAATTCCTATGATGTTTCTGTGACACTCAATGGAGAGGTTTTGCTTTACCAGTTTCAGAATAAAGCATTTCTTGTTTTCAGTTAATTCACATGAAATGTTTGATAAAATATTAACAGATTCTCCATCTTGTTTGCTTCAGGGTATTAATGACTAGGTTTCAAATTCAATGAGCAATATTTAAAACTCTTACTCTACATAAATGGTAAACTAAGCAGTGACATAAATAGTTCCGCAATTACAGTACAAGGAAATTAGGCATATCTCAAGTAGCTATTACACAGAAATCAATTTCTTTTGAGTTTCCTGTCATACATCTCAGAAACTTATAGCTCAATTTGCATTGACTTCAATTACAAATTTATTTTACATCATGAATTTTCTTATAGAATGAATTACCAACCTGCAAGTAAAGGCTCAGTTTTATACAATTTTCTTATTATAATGAATTCATAACATAGCATTTTGCTACTAGATATAGGAAATATAAGTTAATGAAAGCAGAAATTATATAGATTGAATATCTCCTGATCTTAATTTACTGTGGACTTGTCCAGCCTTAACTACTGTCTTTTTCTAAAGATCTAGGCATCTTCTAAATGTTGATGTTGTGAACTTCAAGAAGACTTGCAGAGATCACTACAGAGGCATGTAATATAAATGCACTGGCAAAAGGCCAGCTGTAGATAGAACGTGGTATTACTTATGCATTAAAACATTAAAGAACAGCTCAGATGCCCATGCCACTTAAGCCATAAAATAATTAGAAATAATTATCATTAGCCATGAAAGAAGGAGGTCAGCTTAACACAAAGAATTAAGATGATGTGTGCTCACAGGACATTCAGGAAAGGACACGTGTAGCTGCAGCAGGTATGCATTTTACCATTAGTTATACCGATTAGTAGTCTATCCCTGCAGTTAATCTTCGTCGGTATATGTGAGCAAAAAGGTCTGTGACAAAAATGTGCGAGAGCTGAAAATAAGCTAAAAGAAAAGAAAATGAACAACAGGAATGCACAAAACACATTAGCATAAACTACAGATACAATCTAATTAATGTGGTTTGTGTGGCAAACTGTCTTTTCTCATGGCCTTTCACAGGTCTGCTGCATACCAGCTTGTCAAGGGCTGTAGCTATGAGCAGTCTCTGGGGCTCTCACCATCTGCTTGGCAGAGCCAGCTCCAGTCATTCACTCACCTTTGACAAGAGAATGGAAAGGACCAGTGTCATTGATGTGGAGTAAGTTTTGATATAAACTAAACTAATAATAATGATGATGGTAATAACAATAAAAAACGGAGAATGCATGTAAATTGCTATTTGATATAAACCTACTCTGGATTCCTTTCTTCTTCCAAATTAGTCATTGGATGATTCATGCTTTAACAGGGCATAGGGTTTACCTATCAGCAGAACTGTGTTTGGGCTGCTTTTGTTAGTCCCCCTTTACCTGTAGGGTTGGCAATGCTGGTGAGTCTTAGGACAACAACTTTTACAGTCTAGTTAAATTACCAAAAAAAAAAAAAAAAAACAAAGAATAAAATAAAATAATTAAAGGTAGTATAATACGTATACTAACGCATTAAATATTTCTGTACTATAAATAGGCAATAAATACAATTGTTACTGGTTAGTAATTCTCACAGGAGCTGTGTAGGCTGGTGTAGTTTGACATTCTGTCTTCGGTTTTAGCAGCAATGACTGACTGCAGCTATGGAGCTTCTCTGCTATTAGCCAACTGTTGTGGGTGTTGTTTTCTTCACTACAGTTAATGGTGTGCAGAGGCAGGACCAGGTCTACAGGAGTTTTTCTAATAGCTTTCACTTGGGTAGATTTTTGCTCACTGTTGACTCAAAATGTGAACATCCCCTTTAATCCTTGTGTCATTTATAGTCTTTGCAGTTCCTTTTTGAAAGGGTTTGTCATAGACTCATATTAAGAGATTAACACTGAATAATTTTAATTTAACAAGGCCGCCTATAAGCATGAATAGCATCTGTGACTAAATGAAGGCTCCTAATTAGAGTTTTTAGTCACTTTACACATTTTGCTCATTTTTTTCTGTTAGGTGAGGTAGGTTTTAGACTGTGGAGAAGGAAAGGGGGAAAACTAACAAAACTGTTGTGACATATAGAAACAAATGGAGGGATTAGCAGAATGAGAAGACAAAGGACATGTGCAATTGGAGGGATTTGGTTTTACACAGTAATTAGGTTTCCACTGAATTTAAGGAAAATATTATGCTTAACAACAAGCTCTATATATGTTTTATGATATAACTGTAACATGAGTTATGTCTGGTTCTGGGTTCGATAATGAATATTTTTTTATTTTAATTTCCTTACCATTCAATAGTCAGTCCATGTTTGGGTTCAGCACTGTTTGGTTGGTAACATATATTAAAAAAGAAAAAAATAAGTATTAGTGTTTTTTGTGATCGTTAATCAGGAAGTCATGCTTACGTGCATTCAGAAAAATAGTTTGTGTGCTCTGGATGTTGCAGACAGATGTGCCTTTTGAAAAACAGAAAAACGGCAGCAGCGGAACTACAGCAACACTGTTTTTATTGTAGATAGAGTAAGCGTTTTCATCTGTGTACTCCACCAACTTCATCAGTCAAATGATATAACATGTAGTTGCTGTTTAAATAATTTCAAACTGCCATATCAATTACACAATTAAACCCATTTTTTAAAAAATTAGAGGGATATTCCCAGAAAACACATTGCAACAAAGAACGCCAAAGTGGGAATAAAAACTGCATTACTAGTACTGTAACATAGTTAAATATAACTGAGTTCTTTACATTAGCAGAACATTGCAAAGTCTTTATCATAAATAGAAACAAAAAAATATATGGTTAAAAACAGAAAAATATAAAAAATATATGGTTAAAACCAGTCAACCAGTATAACAACAGTATTACGTAGTCAAAGTTTTTGTCCCTTCCCTGTATACCTATTTGTGTCCTAAAATTCTTCGTCCAAAAATTTTGATGCAAACCAACACCAAAACCATATATTTAGCACTAATCCACTATACTTATGTTTAAATGAAATAAGTTGGAAATTCATAGGCATTGTTAAAGCCCAAACCCAATACTTTAAAAAGACTATATATTGTGGATCTAGCAATGCACCAGAAAATACACTAAAAAATACAAAGTGTATAATGTAAGCTGTGCTATCAATGTAATTGTATTAATAATGTTATTATATATACCAAGCCATAGTTAGAATAGCCTTATCTATTCAGAGCCTTAAGTTTGAGAAGACATGTAATAGAAACTTAATCATTAAGCCCTGGCGGCACATGAGCAGAGGTACGTACCTGCCATCTCAGTTCACATTCCTCCAGTCTGAGTTCCCAAGGCCCACCTCTAATATTGTGTTCTACCTGTTGTAGTACCACAAACTGAAATTGATGGTTGGGGTGTTCTATAATGTGTCTCGCCAGAGCGTTGGTAGTGTTGTTCTTCGCAATACAGTAGGTATGTTCATATACCCTTTGCTTGAATTTTCTCTCCGTTTTCCCAATATTGGGACCAGTTTTTGTTAAGTATATCCCTAATATGTGTGGCATCTAGGGAAAATGTAATGAACCTGCTAGTTGTGTTGTCATTAGTGTTATTCCTAATAACAACATCATTAACCGCCCATTCAGTGTGCTCCTGCTCATACCCTTTACAAACAATCGGGCGGAAATGACCTACCACTCTTTTCCTGTCAACTTCCTCAATGATGTTATTGAGGAACCCCAATGGGTAACCTCTTTTCAAAAACATAGACTTCAGTAGTGTACATTCATCTATAAATTCACCATAGCAGGAGACCATTCTAGCAGCCCTAACCATTTGCCCTTTCACTATTGCCTTTTTCTGATGTAGTGGGTGGCTGCTGGTAAAATGTAGAAATGCATTAGAATAAGTGGGCTTGTGGTAGATAGTTGTACTATATCTTTAGTTCAAACTATCCTTACTTAGAAGCACATCCAAGTAGTTGATATCCTTATGTCCTATCTGATAAGTGAAATCCAAAAATGTAGTGAATGTTTTGATGTTACAAATAAAGGTCTCAATAAGCTCAACTTCCCCTTTCCAGATGAAACATATATCATCTTGGTACCTTGTGTACCAAACGACATTCTCCTTGTAAAGAGCATCATTAAATAAATAATGCCTCTTTCAAAAAGCCATTACACAATTGGCAAAACTACTGCCACAAAGAGACCCCATGGCAATCCCCATTTTCTGTAGATAGATGGCTCCATTAAACCAAAATAAGTTGTTAGTCAGTACTAACTCCAACAAGATTTCAATGGTGTTTATATCACTACTAGCCAACTCCATGAATCATGGCATATTTGTGATTCAGACTTCATGTAAGGTTTTTAAATTTTTGGACGAAGAATTTTAGGACACAAATAGGTATACACGGAAGGGACAAAAACTTTGACTAGGTAATACTGTTGTCATACTGGTCGACTGGTTTTAACCATATATTTTTTAGATTTTTCTGTTTTTAACCATATATTTTTCTGTTTCTATTTATGACAAAGACTTTGCAATGTTCTGCTAATGTAAATAACTCAGTAATATTTAACTATGTTACAGTACTAGTAATGTAGTTTTTATTCCCACTTTGGCATTCTTTGTTGCAATGTGTTTTCTGGGAATATCCCTTTCATTTTTTAAAAATGGTTTTAGTTGTGTAATTGATATGGCACTTTGAATGTATTTAAACTGCAACTACATGTTAGTCATTTGTCTGATGAAATTGGTGGAGTACACCGACGAAAGCGCTTACTCTATCTGCAATAAAAAAAGTGTTGCTGTGGTTCTGCTGCTGCCGTTTTTCTGTTTTTGAACTGTTTTTGAATTTGAGGAGATGTGCCTTTTGGATGAGATGTTAAACTCAGATCTGCTAAAGTTTGTGGTAGCTTTGGTGGATGCAATGGATCTCAAAGCACCTACTGATAAGCAGAGGGGAAAGATCCCTGATACCCTGGCCAAGTTCCCCTTCATAATATAATTACTTCCTCAGTTGTTCCTTGAAAAGTGGTAACTAGCAAAGTAGGACTAACTGGCTAACAAATGAAAAATAAATAAGAATAAAATAAAGGAGGGTATTGAATGATAACTTCTCTTCTTAGGTGAATCTCTACAGGGGTTTATATGCTTTCCTATATGGAGTGATACATATACAATTTCACAGGCTACCATGTACTTTGGGAACAGGAGTGTAGCTTCTTTAAAAGCTTCTTCTGAGCAGATTTTTTCCGAATTTTAACCCTTCCTCTTTACTTCTCACCACATTTTAACATGTTTTATCATACTTCTCAAATGTATTTCATGGCGAGGAACAGTCCCCATTTGGAGACTTAAAAGATTAGTGTTCCTCATTGTTCCATATTGAATGGGTTTTTACAAATTCAGTGATATGAATTTTTAACTGATATCCATAGTAAATAAAAGTGAACCACATAAATTAGTGAAAAGAATGTTTTGAAAAGTATAAAGTAATACCTTTTAGCCATCATGTAAGCTTCCTTGTTGAAATTGTTAGCAAGTTGATACTAAGTGTTCCACATTTTGCCAGTTTGTTCCACATTATGTAAAGTAGTATTCCACAATTTGGAGATGAATAGTTGAGAGCTTTGTGTTGTATGGTGTTTAGCTTTATTCTCATTTAGGGAATTGTCATCTATGCAGCAGTTTCATAAAAAATGTCTCAGGATCACAGAAGAAGACCTGTTTATGGAGATGCCACTGGCCAATGTGAAGCAGCAGACAAGAATCCCCACGGTGTTGAGATAAGGACTACTTAACATATTGCCAGCACAGCACTGGAAGAAAGAGATTCTCTGGTGAACAGACCTAGAAGAATGTCCAGAAAAAATACGGTGGGCCTATCTTTAAACACAAACATATTTCTGCCGCCTAAGCGATCAGGCTCAGTCAGAGCATCTAGGATTAGGTGGGGAAAATGCACAAAATGATGAGTGTTTACAGAGTCTTACTGATGCAGTAAATAGTCAAGGGAGATCTAGGCTATTTGATTTATTGGGTTTACTGGTGGAAAGGGTGGCTTCTCCACATAGAGAAGGGGTCAGGAACAGCTAAGCATAGAACCCTACCCACTTTTTGTGTTATTTTAAATGAGCTAGATGGTTTGGTACAGGCCACTTATATTCCTCAAGATGATCATCCACTACAGCCCATGTTCCACTTTCTGTTAAGGAGAAGATCATGCGACGGCATTATGTGGATGCTTTTAATATGGTTGGCCCAGCCAAAATTCAGTGTAAAGTAAATGCAGAAGTTCCAGTTTTCCAAGGACTGCTTAGTGATTGCTTTGGCTAAGTGCCAGACCTCTAACCATACCTCTCAATCTCTTAAAGCAAAAAATCTTGACAAAGTCACAAATAATGGGGGAGGGGACAAAGGCCCCAAAATAAGGAGCATTTCTAAATATTGCTCTTATAAACTTAAAAAGTTGATGGAATAATAGGTTTTGCATTAGCATGAATTTTCTGAATGATATGAAGTCTGAAACTCAAATGTCTGCCATAGTTTTCTGACTCCAATCCTCAATGATTTGCCAGTGATTTGCCAGAAAACCACAGCTTTATGTGAAACAGATGAAAACTATAAGGCAAAAATCTGGATATTCTACGGAAATCTTTACACTTGTGAGGTATGCCCCTACCTACAAGGTGAAATCATGGGGTAATTAGGTAGTTATAATTATACATCTTGTGGCCATTATTATCAGTATACAACCTGTTCAACCTTTTCCACTATTCATTGACTTTTAATGATTAAGGTGGCCAGTAGTCTGAAAGGGGGATCTGCCAGATTATGGGATGATCAACAACTTAGGAAGATGAGAGCAATATGAAAGCAACTTTACTGGGGTGAAAGCAATGTACAGGCAACTTAGGTGAGGAGAGCAGTATACAAGCAACTTAGGTGGGGTGTAAGCAATGTACAGGCAACTTAGGTGAGAAGAGCAGTGTACAAGCAACTTAGGTGGGGTGAGAGCAGTGTACAAGCAACTTAGGTGGGGTGAGAGCAGTGTACAAGCAACTTAGGTGGGGTGAGAGCAGTGTACAAGCAACTTAGGTAGGGTGAGAGCAGTGTACAAGCAACTTAGGTGGGGTGAAAGCAGTGTACAAGCCACTTAGGTGGGGTGAGAGCAGTGCACAAGCAACTTAGGTGTGGTGAAAGCAGTGTACAAGCCACTTAGGTTGAGTGAATGCAGTATACAAGCAACTTAGGTGGGGTGAGAGCAGTGTACAAGCCACTTAGGTGGGGTGAGAGCAGTGCACAAGCAACTTAGGTGGGGGTGAGAGCAGTGTACAAGCCACTTAGGTGGGGTGAGAGCAGTGTACAAGCAACTTAGGTGGGGTGAGAGCAGTGTACAAGCCACTTAGGTGGGGTGAGAGCAGTGTACAAGCAACTTAGGTTGGGTGTAAGCAATGTACAGGCAACTTAGGTGAGGAGAGCAGTGTACAAGCAACTTAGGTGGGGTGAGAGCAGTGTACAAGTCACTTAGGTGGGGTGTAAGCAATGTACAGGCAACTTAGGTGAGGAGAGCAGTGTACAAGCAACTTAGGTGTGGTGATAGCAGTGTACAAGCAACTTAGGTGGGGTGAGAGCAGTGTACAAGCCACTTAGGTGAGGAGAGCAGTGTACAAGCAACTTAGGTGGGGTGAGAGCAGTGTACAAGCCACTTAGGTGGGGTAAATGCAGTATACAACCAACTTAGGTGGGGTGAGAGCAGTGTACAAGCAACTTAGGTGGGGTGAGAGCAGTGTACAAGCAACTTAGGTGGGGTGTAAGCAATGTACAGGCAACTTAGGTGAGGAGAGCAGTGTACAAGCAACTTAGGTGGGGTGAGAGCAATGTACAAGCCACTTAGCTGGGGTGAATGCAGTATAAAAGCAGCTTAGGTGGGGTGAGAGAAGTGCACAAGCAACTTTGGGTCGAGAGACACATTGATACATATCTCAGGCTATGATAGACAGGTGTAGGACCCCTGCATGGTAGAAATGATCTGAGTATTTTCAAACAGAAAGTCTGTTGTGCCTTTTATAATACTAAATGTGCTTGGCAATTGTGCAGATTTGGGCATATTTGCTCCTTGGTAGTAGGCATCCACTGGTAATGTTCTGCTTTAAGGTTGGTGGACAAGGCAGGAATGTTTCCTTTATTCTAGAAAGCAGGCCTGCAGGTAACAAGACTCAGTCATGGAACCCCACTATTCATGGAGACAAGAGAGTACACTCCTTTTGTGGTTTTCAATAGTCTCCAGTATCAGTCTTCCATTACGTTTGCAGAGCTCATTGACCGTTTTGAACACTGCTCAGATCAACATGCCAAACTGGAGCCGATGCAAGTTTTTTTTAGTAGACTTTTCCATCAAATCCCATGTGTAAGCTAATGTTTCCTTCTGTGAAAACAAGAGTACAGTCCAAAGCAGAGAAAATATTGTGAGGTAGCTGTTATCTAAGGAGATATCAAGATGCAGGATTCCTGTACCATTTTATTCTCCCTCTTTTGAAGGCTTTAGAATATCCATATTAGGTTTATTACATAAAAAGAAAGTGTGTGATTTTCATTTGATCCATCACCTTTCATATTGATGCAGGAGTGTCTTCATTTAGTGATAGGAACATCAAGTAAGTTACCAGAGTTGAATATTTCTTAACAGACGATGCTAGTCATACCAGTCAACAGTTTAAGGATCTCGTATAAGCTAATGTTGATGTAGAATCAACCTACAGTCTAAGTCCACTTTCTTCTGAAGTTCATCACCTTTACTTGATAAACTTTGAACCTCTGTGAGACCTTTAAGTAAATTCCTGTCACACAGAAGTAAGAAACACCATAACGGTAGGTTAAGCAGGCAAGTACATGAAGATTTCCAAGCATGGATGATATTTTTATCAACTGTTAATAGGTGTTCATGCCATCAGGAAGATTAGGTATCTAAAGAGAATTTGCAATTCTGCACCAATGCTTTGGTGGGTATAATATGGGTGTATAGGTTAATGTGCAATAGTTTAAATCTCAGTGGCCACCTTCTATTACCTAAGAAAGAAGATATCACTTCTTTTGGTGGTCATGCCCATTTTGACCATCACAGTGATGTGACAAACTGAACTATGAAACAAGGAGTTGATATTCCTGTGTTATAACATGGCAACATTACAGGTTTTAAACAGTAAATCATCCATGTCAATCTGGGTACAGTTCCTACTGCAACAGCTTTTGTTATGTAACATGCAATGTTAGCTTCTTACTTGCAGCCAGGCAAATTCATGGTTTTTGCAATATCTTTTCTTATCATCTTTCTCACTATCAGGTTGGCAAGTTTTGGAAGTCGACCCCAAAAGAGGCAGGTTTGCCCACAATGATGCTTGGCAAGTAACAGCTGCCTGACAAGGAGTATTGTTTGTCTTACTGTGGAATTTCTGGGCTTTCAACACAAGAAGGGCCTATACAGTGCCTCTTTGGGCATGTAGTCACTTTTGGGGTAACTTTTCAAGTACTGAGAAATCATAGTCAGTCCACTTTTTAGTAATTTACGTTGCATTCTGTTGTTGAAGTAATGAAGGATGATGTGTAGTGAGAGTACATTAAATACTTTGAGTCTGTGTGTTAGAATTTGTAGTGATCAGAACTTCAAGAAGCCTTGGTTAGTGGTCAGGTTTGTATAAAGTTAAAATATAATTCTGGATTTAAGTGCTGATTCCTGTCATCCCACTGTCAGATGTTTGCTACGGGAGATTTTGTTAAGAAGACACAATATTGCTCAGCATTATCACATCTGGCCCTTGTTTAGATGGCTTTACTTTGAGGTTGATTGTATTGGTGAGTTGTTGTATAAATTAAAACAGTCCCATATACCAGTGGTGGACGATGCAAATTTGGTTTGAATTGCATGTTCCAAAACAGATCAAATGGGGCCAAGCCAGCAAGTTATGTCCACTTGCTTTGTCCTGTTCATTAATTCATTATCTTACAGAATCTTTCTTACTCTTGTAGCTATTTTTTTTCCAAATAGTACTCAGGTACATGCAATGACCTTGACAGGTGCTTACAAAAGACTTTGCTTTACTAAGGTTTTCATTTTTTAGATGGTGCACCTCACACTTGGCCTTTGAAAGATGATCTGTGAAATTAATCAAGAAGACTGGTAAATGGTCTTCTACGGTGTTGTGTTGTATCAGACGATTGTTTAAGATTGCTTATTTTTCTCTTTTTCATGTTTACTTGTCTTGTTTTATGTAGTCAATGAGGGGTGATAGTGAAACAGTCATTTGTACAAAAAACAATTAACAGAGTCCAAGACTGACCTTTAGGACTGAGCCTTGGTCTACACCGTCATGTCTCACAGGTATTCAGGAAAGGTTTTTTTGGGTTGAGCTACAAAGCTTTATTACCAGTGCTATATCAGGTCATTTATGAAGTGAGGCTTCCACATATTATTATCATCCATTTAGGGGTCAATGTCATTGAGCAGATGCCCAAGCACAGATTATTGCTTTCCATCCTTAGAGGCATTGTGGGTATTCACCAAGGTCTAGCTAGGTTATGTGCAGCATAGACAAAGAGGTTAACCTAATTATAGATTATAGATTAACCTAATCCATAGGTTATCTTTGACAGGAGGTGTCTGTTTTTCTTCAACTGATATCGTCCTTAAGTTCCTAAACTACAAAATGGCTGTTTATGTCTCCAAGCTGAGATTTGATTTATTTCAGCTCTGGGTATTCTATTACATGGATTCAGTTTTTTTTTTCATATGTTGGGGACAACTTGCAACATATACAGTAGATTTGGACTTATTTAGTGCAAATACGTCTCTATAGCTTTAAAAATTGTAATTAAAAATAAAAAAGAAGTTTGTTATTAAATAGTTTAATTAATTTCACTTTGTAGATTCTACTGTGTTTACAATTTATTTAAATAGGGGAAATCATTGGTTTGTTATGACATAGAAAGTGGGGGGAACAGGCTTCTGGGTGCAGCCTAGTGGGCAGTTGCAATGCAGCCTTACCCCTTTTCATTCCACCCATTCCTTTTTTGTTCTTTGCATCTGCAGTTCCTCTCTTAACCTCTTAGTTAACTAAGCACTATTCCTTTTTATCCTGTTCTGTCTTGTCCATCTTCTACATTTTCCTGCACTCTTTCTTTCTTTGCTGACTTCCTGGACTTCAGCATTCCATCATTAGCTTTCCTTATGTCCATACCTGGCTCAGCAACATATATGTTCTATAGTCCTTAATTTTCTTTAACTGCACCTATTTCCTCTTATGCTGGTGCCATGAGTTATTCCTTGAACATTTGTGCTTTCTCTCAAGTCAGCTTCCAGGTCTTCATCCTGGATTTGGTTGATCTTAGAGCTTTCTCTGGCCAGTGTGGCGACCAGTCATTTATGCTGTGGGATGCCTATTTCACATGGGATGACTTTGCAATCAGGGATTCTACCACAGTGCCATTTCCTTACTAGGAAGAAGTCAACCTTAGTTGCATTTTGACCACTACCACTTTGAAGGCAAAACAAAAAAAACACTGCAAATATATAGCACATATATAACTTTAAAAGCTCCTCTAGCCTAACAGATAGCATATATATTTTTAAAAAATTTGACCATGTCTATATTTCAATGGATGAGGCAAACATAACATATATCATTACTGCATTCAAATTTGGCTGCAGATTTGAAATGTATTTACTACATGAGAATTAATTCAGTCTTCAGAACCTAAGTATCTAATGTAGCAACTAGCACCTGTAAAACAAGTCAAAATTTTGATGTAAAGCTTTGGTAGAAAAATTAGCATATAGAAACCTGTCTCTGAGTCCATGAACATGTATAATATTATATCTAACATCCTGTACCTAAAAACAATGTGGTCTCAACCCTTTAGTAGAAATTCAATGACTTTCCGGTAAGCATCCTTGTAGAGTGACAGTGCCGTCAACACTAACATTGCTTTTGTCTATTGCAGTTTATTTTAGTGTGAAGTTTATTATCATGCCAACACATTTCCCTTATTTTAACTCTTTCATACCTACAGCACAGACTACTACTTCATCTTTACAGGGCTAGGTGTGTGGACTGCCTTATCCTGTTCAAGCCTACAGTGCTTGAAGGCAGAACACACAATCGTATTGTTGCAGTGTAGCTCATTCACATAACTGAATTTGCACATTCAGTGCTGCAATTTAGCAATGTAAATGTAAGACAATTATTTAAATTAAACAATCACGGCAAAAATATACTTACGTTTTTCAGACTAAAAGTTTTTTTCTCACATTTAGTTTAACACAGACTCACACTTTTGAGCAAAAGCTGTCCACTATGCCAACCCTCAGGAATTTGACCCATTAATAAATGAAAGCAGTAGTGGATCATTTATTCAACCCCTTAGAGCACCCAGTAAACAAAGATTGATTTAAGTCTCTAATCATCTGTTTCTAGAATGTTACTGATTCTACAATCCATCGGCATTCTATGCTATCTCATATTAGTGTATTCTGGGTTTTGACATAACATGAACTACATTGTTTTTGGCCCGCTGCAGAAAATTCTGATACCTTCCATAGGTATACACTTTTGTGTAGATACAACTGACAAAAGAGGATGGTTCATAGAGGTGAGAAGGTACGTAAATGGGCAGGAGTGCTGCAATTTTTATATTGAGTCTTGACAAAAGCAAATAACTAATCAATTGTTTTTACTGGTTCAAGAAAGTACCACATATGCCTGGATAAGAAGATTAATTTAACAGCACTCAGAAGGGCTCATTGCAAAGATATTTAACTCAATCTCCAGACACTTAAAGAAAACATTAATTTAATAAAGTGCCATTTTAAGTCAATGCAAAGGTAAGTGAAGTAAATGGAAAGTAAAAGCAATGTGGCGTTATGTTTCAGAGGCACAGCACACGGTATGGGGGGATGCAGGTGCAGGCTGAATGAAAAACAAATGTAAGCCAATATTCACAAGGCAGAACAAATGTAAGGATACTACCCAGCCCACAGATTGATGCATGAATATCAGAATAATGGAGTATGTCAAAATAGGTTCTATTTTTTTTTATTTTTCTAGATTTAGTTGCAGAGTAACATGATTTTATTCCTTCTACAAGACTGGATTCACACATACATTTCAGAAGATGAATGCAACAGAGATAAATCATTAATGAAATCAAGGGGTATACTAGCTCTACAGAAAAAAACTGTACAGATAAACAGAAAGAGTATCATGATGTACTATAACACAGATAAAGGACAATTCTTTTTTTTATCTACATCAAGAAAGTTTGTAGGAAATGCCAGGCCAACTTACCATGCATACTAAGTGTTCCAAACCTGTACTCTGCCCAGTAAATACATATTTATTCATTCCTTCATCAATTCATTCATTCATTTATTAATTTATTCTCCAGTGGTTTTGTAACCAGTTGTCAGTGATCAGAAGGCAGATATATTACTCATATTAGTTCATTGTATAAATGCAAATACAACATAAAAATTAACAAAAGAAAAAAAGCCCATATTTATTATATCTAAAGAAGCATTCCTCTATCCATTTTCACCAGTATGAATAGAAATAGAGTATCACCACAGTATTCACTAAACAAGAAAAGATCAATTCAGCCATCTGATATACAGCCATACAAAATGCTTTCAAATTAATATTTCATCATACATTAAAAGAACAAAAGTAAAAGTTACAAATAGAAAACTGTATCAGAATTTCATTTGATATAAAAGAAGAATAATTTTGCTTTCTCAGAAGCAATCTTAAGCATATTGACTTGAAAAGCATACAATACAAACTCAAACTGTTGATGCATAAAATATTTCTTCTAACACTTAATCAGCTATCCTAGTAGTATAGAAGGATTAAAAGTTGGGGTATCAAACAGGTGTAACTGTTAAAAAATAAATAAAATAAAATAAAAAATACTGAGCTTTTACATTCCTTCCAGACTACCTGAAAATCAAGTATTGTTTCATGAAAATGATTAAGGAAGTATGCTTTTTTATTTCACTTAAGCAGAATAAAGTATGACTAGATCCATCCTTACAGGGTGACAAGCTAGATATATTAGATGAAGGAATGATTATGGCCCTGCATCAGAGTTCATCAGTTGTGTACTAAGCATGTTTAAGATTAAACAGTGACTTAGAAGAACAGGTAGGGTGTGGAACAGATATTGCATCACAGTTCAATCTTTTTTTTTCAGAGTATTCAAAATAAAATCAATATAACCATCTGAGGTACTAAAGTTAATTTAAGACTGGCTTACGTTGCTACAGATTTTATTTATTAATTGGCTTAAGTTGCTACAGATTTTATTTTGTATTAATTTAATTTTATTTTATCTTATTTTATTTTATTTTAATTTATTTTATTTGACATTTGTTTTCCTGGCTTGTCTAGCTGGGTATGTATCCATTTTCAGCAGAGGCCCAGGGAGAAAAGCTCCAGGTATAGGTCAGATTTCACATTGCAAGACATTTTCAATTTACATTTCTAACAGTAAATACAAAATTACATTTGAAATATTAATACACAGAGGCAAACATTTACAAAAGTACAGATAAACTGGGTACATAGAGTTAAATATTTATGTAACTGAGAGGCAACATGGTAGATGTGATAGAATGAAATATGTTGTTGACATAAGAGTCTAAGATTGTTATGGGAATATTTAATTTCAGATAAAACTGTCTTTTGGCTTTTCCCGGTTAGGGGTCGCCACAGCAGAACTCCGGCCCACTAATGATTGGCAGTGAATTTTTCTGGTGTTGAGTTGCCAGCCCGGTGCCCAACCTTCAAAGAAGGCACACCCACACACGCTCGCACCTACCTGCATGTCTTTAATTTCACTCGACCGTGGGGAGGACATGCAGACTCCAGACAGAAGACGGTCCAGCCAAGAATCAAACCAGAGAACTTCTTGTTGTGAGACGACAATGCTAACTGCACTTAGATTTCAGATATACTAGTGAAAATAGATATGATGACAAAGTATTGTGAAAAGAGAGTTATAGTGAATGCAATAAAACAATAAGACCATGCTGGATACAGTCTGGATGTCTCTCTTTATCTCTCTCTCTCTCTCTAGCTTGTGATATAGAGTTTTCATCAATGTACGAAGCACAGTGTTAACTTTTCATGTGGATATATTAAAGTTTAAGGAAAGTTAGGGGAAATATGAAGACTATAAACTGATTATAGAGATACTAAGAATAACTTGATAGTAATATTTTCATGAATAAGGGGTCAAAATTAGATTTGAACTTTTAAGTGGGACAGTAACAGCTTATCCTGGTGCAGAGCAGAAGCACAGTCATTCCGTTTTTAAGTTCATCTTTTAAATAAAGGATTGGTAAGAAGAAATTGTTCTAATAGCAGTTAGGACAGAATTCCAAGTTTTAGCAACAGAGTAGGAATAAATGGAGCATCCTGCTAATTTGTTAGGTCTATAGATAATGAGTTGCCTTTGGTCATTTGATCGCAGAAGACTTGAGAGATTTGAGAGAGTAGGATCACTGTAGAGGAGAGGAGAGGAGAGGAGAGGAGAAAGGAGGTAAGTTTCTTTTACTGTGATTCTAGAAGTAGGGGTTAGGAAGTTTCTATTTCATAGAGTAGGCCTAATATTTTATGTATTTTTTATGTCATTTTGAACGTGGTAATTGAATCCAAGAACGTCAACTATTATCATTCCTAGCAGCTTATTTTGTGAGGTTATTTCAATATTGCTGCTGAGGGAACTTATTTCAAAGTTGATTTTTTCCTGGA
>NC_056736.1:482682500-482842500 GCF_019279795.1 Protopterus annectens | reverse complement strand
GTGACCTGGGCACATAGGTTGACAGCAACCTTACCTTTGATCACCATATTTCCACAGTGGTAAGAAGGGCATTCTATATTTCTCATCTTGAAAGTAAGGGCATTGCCTCCAGAAAAAAATATGTTATAACCATCCTGCACTGTTCCCTCATTAGGCCAATAACTGAGTACAATTCCCCTTTTCCTATGTACCTTTCCAGGCACCTGCAGCCATTAGAGAGACCACAAAAGTTTCTTACAAGGAGAATTCATGGTATTCAGCATATGTCCTTTGTGGATCAGCTGATATCACTGTCAGTTTAGTCAGTTTCATACAGACTACTCAGAGGCAATCTCTACCTTGCATATAAGGCAATCTCTGACTCTACTTTACTGGAAATGCTGAATGTCCATAAGTTCGATGACTCATGGGTTACTCACTTTAAAGACCTTAACCTGGTATGTGACATTAATAGAACCTGTTAGGAGGACAGATTTGTCTCTCAGAGGTTACCACACCTGTGGAATAGAGTCCCAATTCATGTCAAGCAAAGCACCTCTTTGGCCCTCTTCAAGCGCAATCTGAATGATTGCTTGGGTAACCATGAATTCACCCCATGGGTTCCATATATGTCACTCATGGACAGGCAATAGGTAGTGATCATGGAAACAAGGGCAGAACTTGGTTAGGCTTATAATGGCCCTAGGGCCATTAGCCTAGTAACTTCCTATGATCCTATATTGTGAATTCTGTCATCACTGATCTGCCTCAATGAACCCAGAAAACTATAGGTGTTATGAGGAACAGTCTAAAAATATGAGGCAAAAATCTGGACAGTTGAAAGACATCTCCATCCATCTTTTACACATACACACACACACACACACACACACACACACACACACACACACACACACACACACACACACACACACCTACCAAATAATCCTAGTTCTCACTTGTATGTTCGTGGTCTGCATTTCAAATTTCTTCTGGCATTCAAATTCTACACATGCAGAAGACAAAGATGTAAACAACAGTTTGGACAGATGCAGAAGATGAAAACAGGTCACACAGACCTGTCACATCTGTGCAACCATATGCAAAGGGCATTCTTCTTTAAGAAGAATGCCCTTTGAAAAATATTTTTTTAATTAGAAAAATTAATCTCCTGGCCAGGGGCCCCCTCCCAGTCAGTGGAGACCCTGTCCCAGCCAGAGGGCCCTAGGTGACTGCCTTGGTCACCTAGTGCTACATCCAGATATGAGTACTACTAATGGATACTCCACTTCCTGTATCCATAAAAGTCAAAGAGCAAAATGTTTTGTGCTCTCTTGGCAGTTGTTGGAAAAGTTATTACAAAAAATTGGAAATCAAACTCAGTTCCTAAGCTCAATTTTTTTAATTTTAAATTTAACAGCAATACTATGTAAAACTGAAAAATAGGTAATCCGAATAAGATCTATAAATCACTTTTAGGGTTTGTTGCCATTGAAATATCAAGATTCTTAATATGTTAATTGTTTAAGATTACATTGATGAATCAATGTATTCCTATCATAGTATGACAATATGTGAAGTTGGATTTTTTCCTTTCTATGTATATACTGAAAATATATTAAAATAATAAAACTTTTGTTAACCAAAAATAAATATATATATATATATATATATATATATATATATATATATATATATATATATATATATATATATATATATGGGTCTACCTGAAAACACCAACATGCAAAAACACCGACAATGAGATAACCAACACCACAAAACCTTAAGTTCAAAAACAACAAACTTCACATGCCCGACAAACCACAATCCCGACAATCAACAAAACAAAACAAATACCTTTTCCATAAAACGCATACACAACACAAGCACACCAAAAACCTTACAAACCTACACTAAACCTTACATACACAACTATCTATGGACTAACCATAATCCAAACCCTAACCCTAAGGTCCGTCACTATCGCACACTCACCTAACCCTAACTCACTTAACCCGCCCCTAACCCTAAAGTCTGTAACTATCGCACACTTACCTTACCTGCACCCTAACCCTAACTCACTTAACCTGCCCCTAACCTTAAAGTCTGTCACTTTCGCACGCTTACCTTACCCGCACCCTGACCCTAACGTCCGTCACTATCACACACTTACCTTAACATGTCGGTGTTCTCAGCGTCAGGATTTTCAATCGTCAGTCATCTCCATTGTCGATCTTCTGGTGTCGCTTATCTCATTGTCGGCATTGTCAGCGTTCGGTGTTTTCAGGTAGACCTATATATATATATATATATATATATATATATATATATATATATATATATATATTTATAGATCTATTTCTTTCTATGTCTATACGTATGTATGTTCCTTTTTCTGTTTTCATTAAATTTAATTCTGTTCTTAGCAGAGGTTTATTCAAGGAATTACTACCTGCCAAGAGTGAACAAATTCATTAAATTTCTGAGAAGTGGTCTAGTCAAAGGACCACTGACATAACAACCCTAGAATGAGGGTCTTTCACAGAAAGAGATAAGAGGAAGTCCATGAAAGATCCTGCAGCATCTATAGAGGAGAGCACAGCTATTTCAGCCTCCACAGGTAACAAGTATCAATGGTATCTTCAATATGTAGGGGAGGAGAGAGTGCCAATCAGCAAACACACTAGGTCTTAGAAAGCTTTCTTCATGTACTTAATAATGAAGAAGCATCAAGGTTATTTGAATTAGCATTAGGCATTCTCCTTCTGCTGCAGAGTTAAGTACATAGTCAGTTGATACCCCTTTACCTAGATTTGAGGCTACAGACACTATGTTTCTACAAATCCTTTTTTGTAGGGCATCTAAATATGGCTGGTAGAGTGGTTTCTATGTTGCAGGCCTCCTTTACTTTTTAAAAGAATTTTCAGTCACTGCCCATATTCCTGATTCCATTAAGAAAAAGATTTGTAAGGTATATTAATTCAACATTTTTAATATAGTTGACCTGTCAGGGATACAGATCATCACTGGTGGGTAAGGGCTGGAAGCAAAGGACCTGTTAGCTGCTTTGCCAGTGCTGGGCAAGCATCAACCCAATAACCTTAAAGCAAGATCTAGAGTTAACTCTGTTGTGGTCTTTATACATTTTATGGCCATTATTTTTTAGAATAATCCTCCGCAAGCTTTACCATTTCTCAGGTACTTAATAATTATCAGTGAATCTCATTGGCCAAGAGTGGGGTGTCCTGGCTATGGTACAATCAGTAATTAAGGAAGTTGAAGGCTATGGGAAAGTATCTCAGGTAGTATGAAATGTCTTCTGAGGCCAAAAAAACATGGTAGTAAAAATGTAGGAGTTCCTAGATTTTAGGCTTGTTGGACTTTTAACACAGGCAATTTATTTATTTATTGCATTTGTTTACCGGTAAAGTCCACTGGGCCTAAAAGAGCCCATTTTCAGTGGAGGCCCGGGGAGAAAAGCTCAAACAAGAACATTGATGCAGAAAAAAAATTAAACATTAATTGGTACAGAAGTAGAAACAGTGTTACACATAATGGTTACAGTAATATATGCAGAATATATACATAAGTCAGGAATTTAGTTGGTTTGATTACAGTAACATATACAGAATATATACATAAAAGCAGGAATTTAATTGGATGCCAGATGAATTCAGAGTGGTAAAAATGGAGATAAATTAATCAGCATTATTGTGCCAGTATCAACAAGTGATGAAAGAAAAAAAATAATAAATATGGAGAAAGTATCATCAGTCACTAGTAGTAAAAAGCATAGTAATTTAGTTATAATATAAGGAGAAGGAAGAGGTTAGGTTATAGAGCAGGTACATAGCCAGGAAGAGTTGAGATGATTTTTTCAGTGTTTGTTTGAAGGTGGTGGTGCTGCCCGTGTTTCTTAAAGAAAGAGGAAGCAAGTTCCATAATTTGGCGACAGTGAAGGAGTAGAGCAGTTGACCAGCCGGTAAGGTGGGCTTTTCTACTTTTATAAGTAGATGATTTTCAGATCTTAGTTGCCGGCTGGGTTGGTATTTGACAAGTAGAGGTGAGAGAGCAGGACATTCTATGAGTCTGTAGATTATTTTCTGTGCTGTAGTTAGCTGGGTGAATGAGAGATGGTGGGGGAGTTCCAACCAGCCTAATTGTTTTGGTGAGTTACAGTGGTGGGATGAGAATTTTGTCTTGTTGGCATATTTGGCTATTCTGTTGTAACACATATCAAGTTTATTTTGTAGAATTTTGGATATTAGTGAGGAGAGGGGCACCATAAAGGAGAGATGGTAATAAAATGTAGTTGCAAGGGTTTGTCTAGTAGAGAGGCTAAGAAAGTGTTAGTGCCTGTACAGCATACCAAGCTTTTGGTGTGTTTTTTGATGTTACATGTGTAGGTCAAAGTTTAGGTTTTCATCTATAATAATGTCTAGTAATTTAGTGTGTGGGACAACTTCTGTAGTGGTATTGTCTTGGGCTTGTATACTGAAACATTTTTTTATCTAGAAGAGTGGTTTTCTTAAGAGTAAAAATTACTTGTTTAGTTTTTTTTTGGATTTAGGGCAAGATGATTGTTAAGCATCCAAGATTCAGTAGAGGTGAGGGCATTCTTGGTGATCTTCTGGAATTCAGAGCTGGAATTTGCAGTGCATATTATTGTAGAGTCATCAGTATGCTGGATTACTGAGCATTGTGGGAGAGTGGTGTGAAAGTTGTTAATAAAGATGCTACATAAGACAGGACCAAGTATGGAGCATTGGGGTACCCCTGTGGAAGTACTGAGGAAGGGAGAGTAAGACTGTTCCCATTTCATGGATTGCTGCCTTTTGGAGAGATAGCTATTGAACCATTGTAGGGTAGGTGGGGAAATGTGAAGGGTAGATAGTTTAGAGAGGAGGATAGTGTGGGAATTGGTATCAAAAGCTTTGGAGAGGTCGAGGAAAAGAGAAGCGATTATTTTACCAGAATCCCATGCCCAGTTAACTGTATCAAGGAAGGAGAGGAGGGCTGTAGTGGTGCTGTGACCTGGTCTGAATCCATGCTGAGTTTGTGACAGAATTTGATTTTCAAGCAGCTGGTTGAGGAGTTGGGCGTGGATGCATTTTTCCAGTATTTTAGAGATGGGTGAGAGAATAGCTATGGGTCGAAAGTCTGTGGTGTCCATGTTGGTGCCGCCTTTGTGTAAGGGGAGAATGAATACTTTTTTCCAGATGTCTGGGACAAGGGACTTTTTAATTGATTTGTAAATGAGTATGCTGATGGGATAAGCTATAGAGTTTGCAGCTAGCTGCAGGAAGTGCGAGGGTAGATTGTCAAGGGCTAGATTACAGGGTTTAAGCTTAAGTAAAAGTTTTTTTATTGTGGCAATGGGTATGTGGGAGAACTTTAGGTTAGAGTTGTGTGTACGATTATATTCTGGGATGGTTTGGTCATTAGCTGTCTTGGTGGTGGTGGTGTTAAACATAGGAAAGGTGATAGTTACGTTAGCTATGGCGTCAATGAATTAGGAATTGAAGAGGGTGGCAAGTTCGGTAGAGGTTTTATGTCGGTCAGTGGATGGGTTGATTTGAGAACCTGGATGTGATAGATGGTTGATGGAGGACCAGAATTTTTTGGGATTATTTTTATGTTGACTTTGTAGGTGGAGGCAGTGGGCTTTTTTATCATTGGTTATTAGATGTTTTGCCTGGTTATGGAGTTATTTATATTGTATTAGACTTGTAGGGTCTTTGTTTTAATGCTATGATTTCCAGATTTTTATCCCTTGTGGACATGAATTCTTTGGTGGATTTTGAGAGCCAGCCTGAATGGTTTTGTTTTATTCATTTTTGGTGGGTGGGTGCTTGCCTATTTAGGATGTCCAGGAATGTTGAGTTAAAGAACTCAACAGCCCTGTTAAATGGCAGGGATCTGAGGCGTTCCCTATTTACTATAGCTAGGGTTTCATTAAATATGGATGGTTGGAACTTAGTCAAATTTCTGGTTGATTTGTATTGTTGTTGCCCTGGGGTTGGGGTGGTTTTGCATAGGATATATGCTGGGTGGGGGTCACTAATGGTATTAGGTAGTAGGCCTGCTGTGATGATATTGTTAGGGTGGGACACTGATATCCAATCTATTGCGGAGCCCCAAATGTTATTTTTGTGGGGTCTGATGATGTCTTCAGTTACTTGGGAAAAGTTATAAAAGTTTATGTTTTTTGAGGGATTGTTGTGGGCAATGTCTAGCCAATCAATGTTTATATCACCTAAGATGATGGTTTCATTATCTATTTTTTGTAAAGTCCAGGCAAGTATGTTTTCTAATATTGGTATGTTGTTTCCTGGAGGAATATACAGAGCAATTATGCAAATGTTTTAATGGTTGTTAAGTTTTAATATAAGTTAGTACTTCAGCTGGGGAGAAGTTGGTTGTTGGTTTTGAGTAGGGAATTAATGTATATTTGCTAAGGAAGAGTATTGCTACTACTCCTCCTCTCTTGTTCGGATAGAAATACAAAATTTAGAAAAACTCTGACTAATTAGCTATAATATCCTATCTGACTAAAGAACACTGTCCTTGATCTAAACTAAATAATACAATGGACCAAAAGCAGGCTTACAGTTTTTGGTGAGCCCTACTGGGTATCCACTGCTCAGTACAACTGTAAACTGAACTGTGAACTCAACTGCACACGACAGGCTCTTTTATAAACTAGGTTAACTTTCTTAACTGTTATAATTCTTATTTTCATTTCAGTTTTTGAAAATCAACATACAACTGTTTTAAAAGGTCCATCCTGTCATCAGTCTCTGAAATAAAACATAGAACAACTGGAAACATTCCAATGACATCACTTGGAGATCAGCTGACTCTGAGACAGCCTGCATTTTGAATTACCTTTACAGACATATGCAGTTAGACATGTAACAGAACACTGTTCAACTTTTGAAAACATCCTGTACAGAGTATTAACCAACATACAAAAACTTATTTACCATATCATAACTAGTCCTGCTTGCATATAATACACAGGTTAATATGAAATTATGTGCAAATCTTCAGCCAGATATCTTAGCACAGATGACAGTGTCTAATTTCTTCACAAATATATTTTCTAACATTTATTTTCTCCACCACTTTAAGAGATATTTGTATGTTTCTTTTATTTCCAGCTTTTTTTTAAATACTGCAAACATATATTTCAAACAGCATGCGTCTGCCTTATCTAAATAATAGTTTATCAGCATTAACTTGTACATATGAGAGAATACATGTTGAAGAAGTCTCTCACCTTTTTCTTTTACCTTGTTTCATCATAAAAGGTTATTCTGTTAGCTTTCAGCTCCATGTTAATAATTGCTGAACTTTGAATGAAAAATTGAGAAAAACACTGACATTATGTTTAAGTTACTTTATGGCAAATAGTAGTTCTACCTGATTAAGGATAAAGTGCTAAAAAGATGACATAGTGCTACAGGTAAGAGAGGGGTTCTACTATGTAGGCCAATGCACAAGCAATAATACCCAATGAGGTGTGTGTTATTGTGGAAATAATGCCCGCCCAGGGAAGTTCTAAGGCACAATGCTACAGGCATTATTCCACTTAGAGAATGGGCTGTCGGTAAAATTGTCATGTTTTCCTTATTTATTTATTTTTTATTACTATATCATTTTTTATATATATTTTTTATGTAAAATAGTTCCTCCGCCTAATGTTTCAAACTTGCTGTAGTATATATTAGTGGTGCTGGAGGAAGTATTTTACATCCAAAATATAACACTTTAAAAAAAATATCCAGTTATTTACTTTATTTCTTGGTCCCTTGATTCTAAAACAATTGCTTTGTTGCCAGTGATCACAGTTTGAAGTTACTAAATAGTGACATACATTTGAATTTCAGGCTTTTATTTCCTTCATAAAATTCATGCTAATGCAAATCCCTTTATTTAACTAAATTTGTAATTTTATAAGATCAATAATTAAAATCTCTTCCTATTTTTGAGCCTTTGTTCCTCCTTTATTTTAGACTTTATCCTGATTTCTTCAGCTAAAGGTTCCAGAGGTATGCTGACCTCTTTACTGTTGCTGCTGCTCCCAGTGGTCAATCTCACTCACTTATTCACACACACATGCGCACGCGTGCACACATATACAAACACGCACATACACACCACTGCTTCAAAAAATGCATGCTAATACAAATCCTAATATTCAAGTAACTTTGTGATTTTACACTCCCTGGCGGCCATTAGTTTTTTTTTCAGTCTGACCTCCACAGCAGCTTGATGTGCTGCTGTAAAGCAGTGGACTAATTTTTCAGTGGGCATTACCTGTAGATTAATGCCTTGCTGGAGAATGTTCATTCTTCAAATCAGGGTGAGATCTACAGGTCGCCCATTCTCTAATACTGCTTAAAATTGCCATATATGATTATAATTTGCCTTATTTTTGTATTTTTCAGAAATTAATTTTTCAGTGTATAAAATAAAGCATACATATTTCAAGATGTTTGAGTATATCTTTGCCAGCTTGTTACTGCAAAGATTGTCTTTGTGTCTCAGATGGAGAATATATTAATTAGTTTCACTTCCCTTCTTTTTATTTTGCCCTTTTGATTCAACTTAAAAGGTATAGAAAACCAAAACAGAATGCTGGCCATAGAATGCACAGTTTTAGCATTTTATTTTTGTTTAATTAAAAGGATGTGCATCAATGAAAATAAAACAGCCATTCTGAAAACTTGTATAACACAAGGAACTCAATTCATTCTCAGCACACCACTGGAATACTCTATAGTCCATCATATGCCTTGCAATTCTCAACCTTCTCTCCTATTTCCAATTAATAACCACACATAATATTATTCACAAGCCTTTATACTGTCCAGCCATCAGTCATTTACTTGAATTGCACATCCCAAACAGAAATTGCATGTCCAGAAACAAACAACTTTTCGCCGTCTCCAAACCTTCCACTTCTGGCCAAAGTCGGTACTCCTACTCTGTTGGTAAAGCTTGGAACTCCCTACAAAAACAATAACTAAACTTTCTTCCTTTAAATCCTCACTAAAATAATGCTTAAAAAAATCTTGGATATGTTCCTGTCCCCATCCCAGATGAAACTGACTATGTTTTTACCATCTGTACTCTGTCTTTCCTTGGTAGCTCTCTCTGCTCTTTCATTCACACTTCATCTCTCTCTCTCTCTCTCTCTCTCTCTCTCTCTCTATCATTCTCTGCTCTTCTGTCTCCTCTTCCTTAGTGATTTAGCCTTTATCCTATGTACACATCTTTACAATATATACAGTTTTAGGACTATGTCTTCCTTCCCTGCTCAAACTATGTATTTTCTTGCCTTCCAACCTCTTATATTGCTCCATTTCTCTCTCTAACAGCTCCTGGCCTCTTATATTCCTCCCTTTCTCTGTCTAACAGCTCTATCACATCATCTGATTCTACTTTACTTCTGTTATCCTTTTAACATACTAGACACTTAGCCAATTAATTACTAACATCAAAACACAAAATAATCTCTTTTTCCTTACCTCCCTCTTTTGCATGTCTACATTAAAAGACTGTACTAAATGCCTTTTCTATCACCAAGACTATACTACATTGTTAAGTCTACTATAATACCTTTTGTATCTTAAAGAATGCACTATATTACCTGCTCCTCATGTCTTACTGTAATTGTTCTACTGTTCTGTATTGCCTTCCTTTTACAAGTTTTACTATAACTATAATTATGACATATTTGTACCTTATGTCTTTTTTTATTCTGTCTTTAAATCTTGTAATGTGGAGCTTTTCTCCTCAGGCCTCCACTGAAAAGGGGCTCTTTTTGGCCCAGTCAAACTTTCCTGGTAAACAAATAGCAAAACATAAATAAATTAATTAATACACTGGGATGTTTTGAGTGACTCATTTTTAAACAAATAAAGGGAAGTAGGTGTCATTCTTCTCTCCTTTCTCACAGAACTCTGTTAACTGATGTCAGGCAGAAGTGATTCAGGCAGGCACACTACATAATCAGATCTTGTTTGATCAAATTAGAATTATTTGACCCCCCCCACCCCAAAAAAATCAAAATATTTAAATGTTGCTAGCCAAAATGGTGACACTACGAAGTTCACAAAACATAAACTGGCTTTTTTTTTTGTACGTGAGCAAGCCCACTGTACCTTCAGATCTGACCTGTGACAAAAACCCACACTACTTATCTATCTATCTATCTATCTATCTATCTATCTATCTATCTATCTATCTATCTAGCGATTTATCTATCTATCTGTCTGTCTGTCTGTCTATCTATCTATCTATCTATCTATCTATCTATCTATCTATCTATCTATCTATCTATCTATCTATCTATCTATCTATTTATCTATCTATCTGTCTGTCTGTCTGTCTGTCTATCTATCTATCTATCTATCTATCTATCTATCTATCTATCTATCTATTTCTCTAGCTGCTCATCTATATGAATTCCACTGACATGCAACCAGGGGCTAAAACTCCTGTAACCCCAACTTGCCATCTGCTCAAACAAGTACTCAAAATTGAATGTGAGTTCAGAGTCACTGCTGCTATAATGGTAAGTAGTAATTAAATGCTTACAGCAGGTCATATAAGTGGGAAGGGAAATGTGGAGGGGACTTTAGGTTAACGAGGGAAGGATGATTTTAGTTTAAGTGGAGGGATAAGAACCTTGGGGTTAGGGAAGGGAGGAGGATTTAAGATTTAGGAAGTGATAAGGAGATAGGGAAGTGACAAGAGGGGATCGCAGACTTAGAGTTAGAGGGATTTTAGCTTTAGACACTGATCATAAGTTTATGTTTAGGGAATGAGTGAGAGTATTTAGAGGAAGGTTCATAGGTGTGTACTAGGCTAAAGGCCTTGGAGCCTTCACAAGCCTAGCCCCTAAAAAACTGCCCTGAGACCATGCCACCCAATATTATTTCACAGTACCCCTATTCAGTAGGGCACCTGGAGTGATCCCTGGGGTGAACATTCTGGTACCCATCCAGTCATCAGGATTTCTCTTGAAGAGGCCAGCAAGGTGCTCTGCTTGACATGAATGGGAAGCTTATTCCAGGGTCTGGGCAGTCTTTGGGAGATGAACCTGTCCCTCCAGCATGTTCTGTTAATTGTGGTAATGAGATTATGATCTCTGGAGCATGTAGCATGGGGCGACTGGATTTCTTTAGGTGTAGCATTTCAAGTAGGGCTGGGTTGGACATGGCTTTGTAAGTCAAGCAGAGATCACCTCTAAGCAGATGATAAGAGGTTGAGAACAGCTGAAGTTTCTTGAGTCTGTCCATGTAGGACAGGTGTTTAAAGCCTAGAATCCTTTCTGTGAGGTACTTTTCTGTCCTCTCCAACTGTTGAATGTGTCTGGTCAGGAACATGCCAAATGTGACGTTATATTCAATGATTGGTCTAATGTGGGATGAGTAGAGAGGGATGATGACCTCTTTCTTCCTGGATGCAAAACCTTTGGTTATAAGATGTGCCACGTAGAAGGACTTTCTGACCACAGTGGCAATATGGTGGTCGAAGGTGAGGTGGCTGTCGATCTGCGTGCCCAGGTCTCTTATGGCCCCTTCAGTTTTCAGTGGGCTTCCATCAACTTGGTAATTTGTGGGAACTGAGTTTTTTTCCAAAGGGGATGATAATGCATTTTTTGGCGTTGAGCTTCAGGCCATGGTTCCAACTCCAGTCACTGGTCTCAGAGAGGCACTTTTGTAGGATGTCTGTATCACATGGGGAGTTGATAATGATTGCTAGCTTGCAGTCATCAGTGGACTTGGTCAGCTAGAGTCCTTCTGTGTTGGCCTGGACTTCTGACTAGTAGATGCAAAACAGGAGAGGGCCCAGGACCAAGCCCTGTGGGACACCACTCGTGACTGGTCGACAGTCTGAATTTGAATCCGCAACCTTCACTCTATTTTACTTCTAGTGAAATAGGGTCAGGGTTCTGGGAGGGACAGTTAGCCTTTGTTAACTTTATGGGAATCAAGTAAGTGGAATCTAAGGTGCTTGCAAATGCGAGCAAGGAGCAGCAGGGAAATTTGTTGTAAGTTAATGGTATGTGTTCACGTGTACTAGATTACATACATACATAGAGCTAGACAGATAGATAAATAGACAGATAGATAGATAAATAGATAGATAGATAGATAGATAGATCGATAGACAGATAGATACTGCTGGATTACTGTTAAATCCTGGCAAGTCTAAAACAATGATCACTAGAAGCAAAATACTCTATTAACTGAAGAAGAATAAACTCTAATAATGCTACTAGTAGAACTACATGTCTTGTGTTAGATAATTTTGGGCCTGTCCCTTGATCATTAGCTGCCTTTTACAGAATATGTTACACTAACATCTAAGTCTAATCAGTTTGCTTGGAATGCTTTAAAGGCCAAAGCTGCACCTTACATATAATGCTTATTTCTGTGCTCCAAAATAAGCATCTTACATCTAATGCTTTATTCAAGGCATACTGTATTTATTTTATTTTGATAAAATTGCTGCAACAGACTACAAATAAGAATGTTGGCTTGTGTAGCAGTAAGTTTTCAACTCACTCATCTTTCAGAACACATTACAGAACAAGTCTTCAGATATAAATGTACAAACAGAATTTTCTGTTTTCTTTGCTTTGCTCGTAATGTCCCTAAAAATGTATTTAATCTGAAATATGTATTTGTTGCAGGTATTATCTGCAATATTGGATAGCTTTGCTTATAAACCACATTTCATGATGTTATTCCAAAAAGCTTGTACCTTTGTATTTTCCTGTCTTTTTTATGTTTTAATGTTAATTTTGTTGAATTTTGATACTTTCAGATCACAAAAAGTTAAAAACTAAAACTTTTAAAACACAAGTGAAGCCAGGAATAGAACCCAGATGTAAAGTAGACTATTTTATTAAGCACTTTTCGTCTAACTTAATAGTTAGACTTCTTCAGACAAACAACATTCAAACATCCTAAACTTTAAATAGTAACATTTGTTAAAATCACATGAAGAAAGACGTGAAATTTAAAAAAGAAATGGCATTTAAAAGGGCAACAGCTTTGAGTAAGGCAGCATAAATTCCATTCATAAAGAATGTGTATGTAAATTAAGTTTTCATTCAATAAATATGTATATTTCCAAATAAACAATCAATATATCACATAAAATTCAAAATGCTTCTTTAGCATAATTAAGTAACAAATAATTAATGATTAAATATGTTAAAAAGCTAAAACTTGGAAATAGTATAGGCTTATACTAGAGCTCATGTGTGTAGACTACGTATGCTGAAAAATATATAAATATGTAGAAAACTGTGAATAGCCATAAATAACAATAAATAAGCTAAAGTATGTAATATAAATAATTATTAAATGAATATTAAATAATATTAAAATAAATAGTTATACATACAAATATAGATTTTATTGTTAACATCAAATGGTGTATGTTTATATAACTATTCAAATTTCACCTAAGCATACTTTTTAATTTTAACAAACACATTAATGAGCATTTGTCATTTAAACCTGGGTAGTGATATGCTAACAACCTAATCTGCCAAAACAGCTCCAACCTCTCCAAGTATAAGCTATTGGGTCCACCCCTACTACTGGGTTCAATCTGCTGTATGACCCAAGTTTTAAAAGTATGATGTGGAAAAGATTTAACATGTTTGGCTAAAGCATTCTCTTCCTTTTGTTTCTGAATGCTATATAGGTGCTTATAAATCCTGTCTTAAAATCTACGATCAGTTTTCCCTATGTAGAAAGATGGACAGAATTCACATTTAGCCAAATAAACAACTGATCTAGAATTACAATTGAATTTCTTCTTGCTGACCAACCTAGTGCCATTGACTATTGCGTTTGCACCTATTACTACAAACCTACAGTAAGGACAGTTGCCATATTGTGTCATCCCAGGATATCGACTTAAAGAAGTTTCACTTTTCTCAAATAAATTCTTAAAATTCAAACTTTTCTATAGACTAACTTGGGTTTGTCTCCCACCTTACTAATCACATTGGCATCATCTTGTAAAAGCCTCCAATTTTTATTAATAATATCCCTAATCTGCTCAAAATTCGACACAAAATGTCATAATAAAAGACAATCCAAAATTATTATTACTATTAGGGGTATTTAAATCTAGATTAATCTCATCTATTTGGCAAGCTGTGCTTTGCTTAGCAAGTATGGGGGTATATATGCCTAAACTCCTTTTGTTTTTAACTTCCTCAATCAGATTGTCTACCAAGGCCACAGGATAACCTCTTCTAACAAACATATTTTTCAGGTTAAAACACTCTGAAACAAAATCATTAAACGTGGTGACCATGCGTGCAGCATGCACCAGTTGGCCCTTAACTACAGAGCGCGTTTGATTGCGTGGATGAGCGCTGGTGTAGTGAAGAAAAGTATTAGAGTAGGTTGACTTTCTAAAAATGCATGCTTCCCGAGTGCTTTCTGTTCAGTTTTTGATGACAAGTGCATCTAAAAATGAAATCTGTTCTTCATGAAAATCATTAGTAAATTCTAAAAAATTAGATTTGCTGTTAAAATATTCAATCAACTTATCAGCTTCACTTCTGTCACCTTCAAATAACATAAAAATGTCATCCAAATATCTGATGTAAAATTTTATATTGCTACAAATCCGTTTTTCTCACAATACATATGTCTGCTCCCACTGTGACATAACTAGATTCGCATAACCTGACCCACAGGGGGAGCCCATTGCTACTCCCCTAATTTGTAAATAAAAGCTCTTATTGAATGTGATGAAATTGTTAGTGAGGATAATATCTAAAAGTTCTTCCACCAAAGAGATCTCAGCTTGTAGTGCACCCAAAGTTTTCATTCTCTGACCAACCCATTCAATACCTTGATCATGAGGGATACAGGCGTAGAGATCCTTTACTTCTACTGTGAGGAAATTTAAATTCATATCACAATCAATCCTATTCAATTTCTCTAAAAAGGACCAAGAGTCATTGGCTATTTTTTCCTCCTTCATTACATATTTCTGTAAAATAATATCCACCATTTTAACACAAGCATAAGTTGATGATTGTCTACCATCAACAATTGGTCTAAATGAAGGATTTATTAGGCCCTTGTGTAGTTTGGGTAAACCAAACATAGTTGGAGTAATAGGTGCTAGCATCTGGATATAATTGTATATACTGACATCAATTTTACCTTCAATAAATAAATCATTAAGGTAAATTTTGATTCTTTGGTTGGCTATATTATATTCATTTAGGGATGCTAGTTGATATACATCAGGGTCTAATATAGATTGAATTCTATTATTATAATCAATTATGTCCATAAATACCAAGCCCCCTCCTTTGTCAGGTTTCATACCCCTGACCTGAGCCTTACGTAATACATTCACTACCTGTCTTTCTTCAAGGGTCATATTATGCTGGAATCTGATATTTTTATTACAGTAAAGCATTCTTAAATCTAATTCACAAATTCTTTTGAAATTATGTAAAACAGCATGCAAAGGTGGATTATAGCAGCTAGAAATTCTAAATGATTCATTGGTCACATTACTTGCCCCTAATAGCACTTGTAGGTTTAATTTCCTCACAAACATTTTTAAGTTACAAGTTAATTTTGCAATATCCATTCTGCTCGTGGGAACAAATGTTAACCCTTTTGCCAAAACATCAGCCAAGTCCTTGGAAACATAAAAGGAAGAATAATTATAGATGGAAAAGTCACCTTCAGTGCTGGTCACAATGATAGGAGATTCACCAGGCGCAGTTTCAGGTACTATCTCCTGTTGTTGTTCTTCCTGCGTTGATTCTGAAAACAGCATTGTTTACCCCTGGTAAAACCCTGCCTCGATACTGTATTAGAGTATTGGTTATGCTGGTTATCCACACCCTGCATTTGTTGATTACCATTATTGTTATAAGGGGGTTGATTGGACCCTGTCATTTGGTTTTTAATACGTTCACTCCTTCTAATATTGTTGCTAATAACAACGTAGCTTGTAGATAGCTCTTCATTAGAAAAATCCAGTACAGTATCACTATCTTCACTTATAAGAGAAGTATTTTGAATATTATTAATACTCAAAGCTAGATTAGAAAAACTGTTGATATTCACATCAATATTTTGCCATACTTGGGAAGGTGGTGGAGCAGGATAAGCAGATTTGTTACGATATTGCAAATGGTCCCTTTCAAGTTTTTTCATTTTATTAGATTTCAATTTTAAAATATGCTGATCGATACTTTGAAAGATACGGGTATATTCATATTTGTACCTTTCAAAATTTGCATGAGACTTAAAAGCAGAATCAAGTTGAGTAATAGGACCTTGTATTTCTTTCATTATGTTATGGTAGTTGCGACACATCACTTCAAGTAATTGCAAACCCCGTTTGTTAAATAACTCAATTAGTTCTAAATAAAATGGTGAATCAGCTATTAGTCCTGTCGGATATTGCCAAAAGCGAAGTCCTTTTGGGACTATTTCTTCCTGTATACAAATATTGAAATACTCAATTTCCAAGTTCAGCTTTTTATATTTCAAAAGATTTTTGTCCATTTCATTTAATTGTAGTGGGAGCGTAGTAACAGTTGCGGCCAAGTTTCCCCTTTCCTGAATGTTATTATGTGCTGAAAGACCTAAAGGTGTAGAAAGCCTGGGGATTGTTACTGAGGTATAACATTACTTATTCACATATGTTTACATTTATTTCTGTTACTGATGGGTATTTATAATTATATTAAACTATTTTCTCAAACAGGTACATAGATTATTTTGTATTTTACTATTCTTTAAAGAAAATACTTTTGAACGTGATGCTTTTACATTTTCTTCTTCTTTATGTTAAATGTTTTTTGAGTTTTTGTTTGTACTCTGATGATCTTCAATATTTATTTATTTTATTTATTTATTTGCATTTGTTAACCGGGTAGTAACTTGACTGGGCTAGTAGCCTGTTTTCAGTGGAGACCCTGGGAGAAAAGCTCCAGTACAGTGAATAATAGAATAACAGCTTTTAGTTATGTACATAATTAAACAATGCCTTTTAACAAAGTCGCATGAACAGCACAAGTAATGGAATGAAAGAATAAGAGTACACTTAAACAAGGTAAATAATAACAATATGTATAGTTAGTGTGAAAAAGCATACAACTGTCAATGTCCAGTTCTGCATTTACTGTAACAGAATAATATAAATATTCTTCCTTGAAAAGTTAATATAGGACATTTATTTATGTGACTGGCCATGTATTGCTTAAATATTGCCTGACATCTTGCTACTTAAACTTGGGATACAGAGAATTAAATTATTTTGTTAGCAGAAGGCTCATTTTTCTTCTTCATATCATAGTCCACTATGAAGAGATATGTACAGCCCTGTGATTGCAGGACTGGAGCTTCCTTTAAATTTAATTAGTAAGTAGAGTGGTAGAAGGTCAAAGACAGAATTGTTGTATATATGACGTATATATGTTTTTATAAGTTCCTTAACCAAAACCAAAATTAAAACAGACTCATTCCCAAGTTGTCATATTTTCTTCCCTGCTTCTAATAACCTTTAAAATCCAAACAGAACATTTTGAAGGATGAAAAAGAGTTTCTGCAGGAAGTTACACTGTCAGGTCTTTCTTAATATGAGAAACTGCATCCCTTGGGGTCATTAACATTAAGATGAATTTTTCTATTAACTTATGCACCTATATTAGTAATGGTTACATAATAGTTAAACTCCAAATTACATTTTTCAGATTTGCTTAACAAATGCATGCATGACAAGTTGTAAAAATAGGTAGATAATTAAAAAAATATATAAATATAATAATTTGTAGTGGCAAGTGTTATCAGGCATAAGCATTTCTTCATATGAAACCATGGCAATGTATTTCACAAGTTTATACAATGTGCTTATACTGCTCAACTGTTCAGATTTTAATAGAGTTTTGCCTCATATTCTTAGGTTGTGTTTCTTAAAAAAATTGGCTTTCTTGCAAATCACTCAGAACTGAAGTCACTACATAATGATATAGATTTGAGTTTCAGACTTAATATCCTTTAGAAAATACGTACTAACACAAATCCTGTTATTCTCCAAACTTTATGTTTATAAGAGCAATATTTAAAATCCATCCCTATTTTTGAATCTTTCCCCCATTATTTTAGGTTTTCTCCAGATTTCTTGCACTAACAGCTTAAAAGGTAGAACAAATTAACAAATTAACTATGGCAAAGCATCACCACTCAAGCCACTTTATTCTTTGACAAAAGCAATCCATAAAAAGTGCTTTCACGCAGTAAATCCAGGGCTTCTTTAGAATAATAATAAAAAACAACAACTCTTCTCAAATAGTAAAATCACATTATTATTCAGCTAACAAACAGATTAAATAATGTTGCCTTAAAGCAGCCGACACTTCATTCTAAAACCTCTACCTTAAATTCATATTAAAACACATAAAATACTTGACTTCAGAAAGTATTATATCAATAGATCTGTTAACTCAAGTAAACACAAGTAATAATTAGTAGACATTGAACTAATACAATAAAATAAAATAATATAAATTAAATAACACCATTATTGTGCATACACTTCATGACACATTAAATACTCTACTGTAAAAAAACTAAAAAAACTGAGAGTATATTGTGTCAGAATTCATTCACCCTCTTTTTTTAGTATACTCATAACAGCGCAACAATCATTAATACCAAGGGGGATTTTCATGTTCAAAGTTGCCACATTATTTCTGTGACTTCCAGGAGGTTATTGTAATCACCTCCCTTCTAGTCCGTATTTATTTTATCAGCAATGAAAAACAAAAATCATTTGAAATGTTCACATATCTATATTATTTCTTAATTTTATTATTGGAAATGCAATTGCACTCAACCCACCTAACCTGCTAATGACTCTACTGCAAGTTAATCTACTCCATACTGATTACCTAAAACAGCAGCCTCACTCGGAATATAACATAATTTAACAACTATTTATTGAATGTATATATTATAAATAGTTTACTATCTATCTTCTCTCTCCCCCATCTGGGAAAGATTCCTTTTACTGCCAACACATAAATCTTGACGCTATTTAACATATAACATCAACGCTTTGTATCCTAAACTATAATGCATCCACTCCACTTTTCCTATTTCTTAGCTGCCTCTCTCTATACACTAATACCCTGAATCTATGCATTCTAAATAAATCACTTTCCACCTTTATTCACCCCTTTATTCACCCCTTTTATGAAAAAAATATATGTACAAATGTCAGTTTTATAACTATGTTCAAATGATTTACAATTGTTATTTTATAACCTTGCACATATGATCTACTTCCTCTGTGCAAATACTCCTCTGTATAACTTGTTTCTAATCAAGTATGTATGTAAGTAATGTATGTTCCTCTATTTAATGATTATACTCTACTAAGTTTTACTATGTAATATTACTTTTTGCTTATTTTTTACCGGGTATTATGGAGCTTTTCTCCCCGAGCCTCCACTAAAAATGGGCTCCTTCAGCCCAGTGGACCTCCCTGGCCATCAAACTGGAAATAAAATAAATAAATAAATAATGTCCCTTACATGTTCCGCTATTCTATCATGCATTCTATGCTTAGTTTTATCAACATAAAATGCCGAGCAACATAAACATGTTGCCACATAAACCACCAGTCTGGTGTTACAATTACACCATCCTGGGCATTGTATGTTCCTGTTGTACCCTCTCACTGAAATATAGGGACCATTGTTAATATAGTTACAGTACCAACATATAACACATTTTTTCATTTCAGATCTATAATTCCTTAAGTTATTATTTTTCTGTCTTTCAAACAAATTCTTCAAACTGTTCCCCCTACTGTAAGTTACTTGAGGTTTGCTACCCAATATCACTTTAGTTCTTGTGGAAAAGTGAAGTCCCATGCCATATTGACTATGTTTACTACCTGGGGTGTTTCTAAACTATATTGTATAACAATAGCCCTCATCTTTTTATTAATTTTTGTAATTAAACTAATGGATTGTTGCACTGATGTTAAAATCAGGGTAAATGCACTGGAACATTTTCTAATTACTTTGTTTCTAATCCTCCAAATTAATTTTGATGGGTACCCCCTAGTTAACAACCTACCTATTAACAATTCCATTTCTTCAATAAACAGTTTGTCATTACTTACTAACCTGGACAGCCTCACCATCTGCCCTTTAACCACACTTGTTTTTTGATGAGGATGGTGACAGCTGTCATAGTGCAACAGGGGAATTAAAATGGGCCTTTTTTCTATATATCCTAAATATAGAACCCCATTATCTTTGTATAAAAAATATATCTAAAAGTTCTATCTTGCCGTGGTGCCATTTGTAAGTAAACTTCAAAAAAGGAGTTGTGTTCTTCAGAAATTCAACAAATTGTGAAATTTCTTCTTCTTCCCCCTTCCATAATATTGAATTTCATCCAAAACCTGCAAATTTTACTGAATCTTAAAATTGTAAGGGGAAGAAAAAACAAATCTCTTTTCCCATTCTACTAATACCAAATTGGAAAAAATGGGGGCACACCTTGCACCCATCGCAACCCCCAATGTCTGCTGATAATACTCACCATCAATATACAAGAAATTATCTAGTAAAATTGACATTAACTCCACAAAAAAAAAAAAAATCACCTTAGTGTTATGTGCCGTGTCAACCTCCATTAAACTCTCTTCAAAATAAATCAGGCCAACATCATGTCGTATTACTGAAAAGAGGTTAGTGATATCAGTGGTAACAATAATAAAATCTGTAGCATTGATAACATTTCTTAAAACTCCTAAACAGTGCTAATAGTCCCTTAGAACGTAGTCCTTACTCAGTAAAGTCTGTTTGTAAGACTGGTCTATATAAGCAGCCAATGGTTCTGTTTTTGTTCCTCTGGCCGATACTACGGGCATAAAGGTGGTGAACGTCCACATTCTTGTGCATTTTTGGAATACCAAAAATAGATGCTATAACGGGATGTTCAACTGTTACATAATCTAACTCAGTTTTGCCAATTACTCCTTGCGACCAATAATCATATAGCAACCAATCTATCTTTGCATAGGCTGTATTAATCTTGCTAACAGACACCTTTTTGTAAGTGTTGTGATCATTCAGCATTTCATACATCCTAGAAATATAGTCAGTTTGAGCCATAATTGCAACCCCCAGCTTTGCCAGGTTTCATTATTCTATAATCTTTGTTCAATATTAATTCCTTCAAACTACCCTCCTCTTCTTTTGTTAAATTATTATCCAATGATTGTTTATTCGATGCATACCTGATAATCTCATTCAGAAAGTTGTTCAAAAGTGGTTACAAACACATTAGTGGGTGGTGTAAATGTACTTGTTCTCTTAATAACATTATCAACATTCAGAACATTAGTCTGTTCAGAAAAGTACAATCTCAGATTTAGTTGTCTTGTATATAGCTTCAAATTGACTAGGACTCTGGCTACATCAAGTCTAAATGTAAGTAGAAAAGTAAAACCCTTTTTAAATAAAGCAAAATGCCCAGGTTGTATAATAAAATCACAATAAGTGTAAATATAGAAGCCTTCAGAGTTCTGTTCAGTTAATATCTGTTGTTGTAGTTCCGGTTGTTCTTGCCATAGTTGTAATTGCTTTTGTTGTTGTTCTGTCCTCCATTCCCCCTCCTCCTGTTCTCCATTGTCTGCGAAGACCTGTAATTGTTGTGTGATTGATAATTCCGGATCTCCCAGCTTTTCAGGTGTTCCGATCTCCTCAGGGGGGTTGATTGTCTAAAAATGTTCACCGTTACCTCTAGTGTCTACATTGTTAACACTATTAACAGTTCTATCACCTTCTACACCTACTTCCACCATATTCTGTACATTTCTTGCATTTCTAGGTGGTTGATATGCTTTCTTTTGCAAGTAATCATTTCTGTCCCTCTCAATTTTGTGTGTTTTCTCTCAATGTTGTCTTTAGTAAATCTATCTAAATTGGAAAATATTTTTCTATAGCGAACGACATTAACTGCAAACGACTCCATGCTGAGAATAACATTCAAATTTTTGATTTCTTTTTGTTATTGTTGTAACTTATGTTCGTTATCATAGATAATGATTTTCATCAAGTCCATCCCTGTTGAGTCGAAAAGTTCTAATAATTGCAAAGGCATGGGTGTTCCCCACCTCTTTTTCGACAGGGAACTCCCAAATATGCAGTCCCTATGGAATCTGTTGCATGCTAAAAGATTTGTTCAGAAGCAGATTGTCAGTCTGTAAAGACTTAAATTTTCTGAGTACACATTCCAGACAGCATAGCTGTTCATTAAAAGTACCTACTTCTCTTCCTTCCTAAACCAGAAGTTTAAACTGATGTATGGAAAGCACTATGTCAAGGTCTGGTACCATTTCTTCATTAAACAACTAGTGCACCTGTTTGATTAGTACCAATATTTCCATTGTTGTCAGAAGGGTTCTCAGTAATCATAGTGCGCCATGTCAATACATCCATCTGAGTTGAAGTCATAGTATAGATTTACTGGGTGAAAGTGCTTTTTATGGATTGCATTTGTCGAAGATTAAAGTGGGTTGAGTGGTGATGCTTTGCCATAGTTAATTCGTTAATTTGTTATTTGAGTGTTTTACTCCTTGTTTTATTTGGTTGTTAGCTTGAAAGGTATGACTGTGCTATGTTATAAAATCAAACTCAATTACAGCACTGTAACAATCAATAACCATAACTCAACAAATGTTCTGAAGATGTATCCTTCAACAAGGGCTTGTAACATTATATTGCAAGCTTCTCGGGATACTTTTTTTCCACATGGAATGTAGCATGTGGAAACAATTTGGTTGAAGATCCAGTGGAGTGGTTTTATTAACTAAACTAAGCACTTCTCAGCAGCAATAAACTGAGTGTCAGAACCAATGAAACTGGTATTTCCAGTTAGAGTAAGTACTGAATTCAATAGCTCCAAAATTATTTCAGACATACACGAGTGAGAAGGAATGTGGATGACAGAAGATTAACTTCCAGGCCCAGAGCTGTTGGACATGCTACACTTAAAGAAATCCCAATCTCTCCAAACCACATGCTCCAGGGACCTAAACCTTGTCACCACAATAAATAGAACATGCTGAAGGGATAGATTCATGTCTTAGAGACTTCCCATACTCTGGAACAAACTACCCATTCATGTCAAGTAAAGCTCTTCATTGGCCCTCTTTAAGAAAAATCTTGATGACTGGATGGGAAATAGAAAATTCATCCCGGGGATCACTTCTGCGGCACTGCTTGACAGGGGTACAGGAAAATAATTTTCTTGAGTGGTGAAAGCCAGGGAACCTTTTTGGCTAGGCTTATATAGGCTCCAGGGTCAATAGCCTAGCACCTACCTATGAACCTATGAACCTATGTAGGTGGGATAAAACTGGAAGATAATTTTCCACAAGAATATTAAGAAGTTAAGCCTTCATCATTGATAAAATAATCACTGTTTTATGCAAAGAAAACTGAAAATACTCCTTAGAACAAAATGGCTATGCCCTTGTAACAGCCCTGACTAACTGATTAAGATTACTTTTTTTACTTTCCCTCTTTTGTCAATTTTGTACTTATTGTATAAGTAATCAGAACAGTTTATCTGTAACTTCTATGATTTGACTCATTTGACTCATTATGAATGTCATTTTCTATATATTTGTAAATAGTATTTAACTATTGTCTTCTCTATTTTTGTATTTATTATTAACCAGGGTGTTTATATCTTGTAGATGATTACTAACCAGTGTGTTGTAAAATGTATCCCGATATTCTGTATGTTTTTTCTATGTAAACTCTTGTTTTTCAGAGGGTGTTTTTTTAATAGGGTGTTAATATCTTGTAGATGATTCAAACCAGTGTCTTGAAAATGTATCCCAGTATTTTGTATGTTTTTTCTATATAAACTCTATTTTTATTCTACACAATTTTTTTTTTACTTTTTCATCTGTTTTGTCCTGGAGCTTTTCTCCCTGGGCCTCTACTGAAAATGGACATATATCCAGTTCGACTAGCCCGGTCAACAAATGTAAAATAAAATAAATAAATAAATAAAATAAATATTAAAATGCCTTTTTCAAATAAACATTTTACAGATTTTCTTACTTTCTACCTTCGTTGCATAATAATTTTCTTAAACATATTTAGCTTTGTCTCAGATTGCAATTTGTTAATTTTTTTTATGCTCATACATACAGTATTTGTTTTTTTTTTAAAACATATTATTTACACTTTACATGAATGCTTCCATATTCTTAAAAAAAATAGAAGATGAGTTTTTTTCCAGGGTTCATATCTTAAAATATAGTATGTGGGCAGTTAATTTTATAGAACAGTCAACAGAAGGGTTAAAAAAGGCTTCCAGAAAACTGAGTTTATTAACTACCTTGGCAAATACAGACAGTATAAAGGTTAACAAACATTTTAAAAACTTACAATATGCTTCATGTGATGAATTGTTCATTTGGTTTTCTATCCTGAAGAGGTCTAACAAAACAGATCACATGATGAAGCTACCAGACCTCAAAATGAAAACACAATTTCAAAAGCACTTAAAACTAAGTTTTCAAATATGCTCTATCATGTGAGTTGCATTTGCTTCTCAATGCATTTAACCTGACTGCTAGATAAGTTGAACTGATCTAAGTACAGATGACAAAGAGCAGTGTATTTGTATGCAAATGCTGAATATTTATACTGATATCCTATATATGTAATGTTAAGGCATGTTTTTGCCATATCTTAGTTGTATGCTTTGCAACAGGATGTCATTTTTCTTGTGGGTCTTGGAAAGAATAGTCCCCATAACTTGAAATGCTATCATTAGATACAACATATCAAATGACTTTCATTCCATCCATATTCTACTTCCAAAGAATAAAGACGAATCAGAAAAATATGGCATCTTGTCTTTCCAGGTTAGCCTTTTTTGTTCTGTTTTCTAATTTTACCAGTATTAAACAAAAACAATTATTTCATTTTTAAACTATTTAAACAGATAATGCACGTTATTCAGTGATAAAGAACAGCCAAAATAAATATTGAATTCTCTGTTGTTGGCTATAAAATATGTTACATTTTAGACATCCAGACTATTGTTTACTCTCATTTACATATAGTTTTGTTTCTGTGCTAAAAGTATGACAGTCAATATTTTTTTCCTATTAAAAACTCTACAGAGGATTAGCCAAGATCATCTGACATATAATAGCATATGTTAGGATTTGGGTAATTCAGCCATCTGTATCTTACTTGAGTCTTGTGCCAAACATAAGGTATTCTCTGAGGCACACTGTTAATGTTGGACAGCATGCACATTCCTTGTGCCAAGCATTTACTGCTTTTTGGTCTTAGACTTTCAGCAGACTGACAGATTGCTATATGTTCATATACCCACACAAACGTATATGCACAAAAACGCAAACACACACACACACACACACACACACACGCACACACACACACACACACACACACACACACACACACACACACACACACACACACACACACACACACACACACACACACACACACACACACACACACACACACACACACACACACACATGTACACACACAAATACACACACACGCACACATGCGCACAGACACATGCACACACATACACACGCACACTCACACACACACATACATACTACATACTCAAAGTGAGAATACTTTTGCCGTTTAATGATTTAGTAGAAATGTAGTCTAGAGGTTTACTTGCTGACATAGCACTTTTTCAGATCTGCACATACAAATTTTTAAAATTTAGTTTACAAATAGGCAAGCAAGATGACAAGATCTCCATTACTGTCATAACTCATATTTTGAAATATACTGTAAATATCATAATATCAAACATTTTAGCAATAAATTAATAAGATAATAAACTGCATTAATTTCCATTTCACTGTGATTATAACCCAGGCAGTTAAGTCAACAGCTACAGATTACATTTGAGAGAGGGCAGAATGTATATAACTTCTTGGAAGTAGCTGTAAACAAAATCCTTGTCTATGTTCATCTCTGTGCAGTACTTGAACATGTTACCGATGGTGAATATCCTTATATCTAAAGTTCTCCTGTGGGATTCAGAAAGAATCCCTAATGGTCTTGTAAACTGTATTTAACACAGGTAGGATAGTTTCTGTGATTGTGTTATTTGTGATTCACATATAGCTTTAGGCTGAATGAGGAAGACTTTTATTCACCAAGTTTGCATGCTAAACAGCACTTTCTATGGGTAATTACCACTGGCAGCTTATGTTTCATTTTGCCACAGGTATCTCCCCATTCAGTCTTTCACACACATGCAAACATTCATACGCATATACACTCACAAATGTCTCCATATGTAGAAAGACATTCCCTCACCATGACATCACCCCACTACTCACAGGCACACTTACATCCCCTACACACAATCACATAAACACAGTCATCAAGAACCAGTCATACCCCTGTCGACTGAAGACACACACACACACACACACACACACACACACACACACACACACACACACACACACACACACACACACACACACACACACACCAGTACTACTCTGCTCTCTAAACTAACCTGCAACGCAGTTTCTTCAATTGACTATAAAAGGGAATGCAGTATTTTGGTTGTGTCGTATTTGAAAATTTACACTGATGATTGATCTGTAACAAAATCTTTTCCACAGGCATTTCCATGGTAGAGCGTAGGGCTAGCAGCTTTAGTTACTGCCTTGGAATGCCTCATTACCTAGTCAATTCAAATAACCAAAATGCTTTGCTGTTTAACAAACCTTACTAAGCAGTTTGTAGCAAAATATACTGTTTGGAATCACAGTCAGGAAATTAATGGATCTGAATTCCTTTCTCCTCTTCTCTTCACTACCACCACTGAAGTTATATTAAGAGCAATTCCACAGTAGATAACAAACTTATTCACCAGACAAGTTGTCTGAAGTTAATGCTAAAATGTAAACTAAGAAGCCTTGGACATAAAAGCTGATTACTATCATTAGCAATCTTAGAACTCAGTTAATACTAGAAAACATTGCTTTCATTGCGACAAAGCAGAACATGAGATGAGACACCCTGGCTCACTAAACATTTTACCAAGACTTAAAAATAGACAATCAGCTCTGGCATTCAGATTGGTAACAATTTGAATTGCAGATTTCACAAGCCAAGTCTCAGAATCTGAAGACTGAATGACTGTAAATCTGGACTTACATAAATGAAGCCCAAGTTTACCATTGTTTGGAATATTCCCATTTCTCTGAGACATGACAATCTCAAAGTTGGTATATTTCATTTTGAGGGTGTAGGCAGCTTACCTCTATATTAGATGATAAAGGGCTGCCTGAACAGCTACAGGAAAGAAGTTTAGTGAAGAAAGGTAATGGCGGATATTTGTCTTCTCTTCCTCTGCTCTCAGCTTTTTGGCATTCTGGGTCTTGGCATTGCAAGTTTAGACATTTCAGCCAGGATCCCTGAATGTGCTCATTTCATCTTTACTTACACCAGAATTGACTTCTCCAAACTGTGATTTGCCTCTGTCAATCAAAAGGAAAAACTAAAGTATCCCTCTCTTCTCAAAGACTTTGTTATCTTGGAAGTGATATAAATAGATGTGCATTTTGATTTAGGAGACTAATGTTACTTGAAATGGCTTTCTCATGACAGCTGTATTTTTTTATGATCTGTGCACCTGAGCAGTTACTTCAGAGTCCATAACACACACTAATACATCTGCTTCAAGAAAAAGTGTTGTCATTTCAGGTATCAGTGAGTCAAACCACTAGCCTCCACCCTAGTAAACACGTGTACCAATCTGCAGATAAAACTGTCACATTTAGATCAGTACTTTAAATATATCTTCTAAACAAACAGAAGCAGCGTTTTAAACAACCCAAATGATATACTATTAAGGAACCCTGTTTTCTCACCTTACAGCATTTTCAATCTCCTACCAGCATTGTAGAAGCTTTGCTGTCAGACTTCCTAGAGCCAAATTGCTTTATGCTTTGCAACAGCCTTCCTGCAAAAAACAAATTTGCTGTCCATGAACATAAGATAAATTATATTTCAGAGCTATCACGGACACTTCATTTATAAGTTTTCTGCAGTATTTACTCTCCAAAAGAGCTCTAGCATGCATATTTACAACATGAGGTACTTCACCCTTAGTACACATATGGAAACTTTCTGTCTCCCTTGACACATCTCATGACAAGTGGAAGAAATATTATCACATATCTAAACTGCAGAATCTACCTCGACTACAAACTTTAGGCAAGTTACTAATCTTGCTATGCTAGGAATGAGCCTCAATAAAAGTAGTCCATAACCAGGTTCTTCACTATTTAGTATGAATTATGGATTATGAAATTGTTTAGTTGAAGTATAGTAATATAGTTTACAAATTCAGTAAAGCAAAATCACACCATGTGGTATTACAAATCACTCTCTGTAAAAATAGCAAATATTGCATAAAACCCTTACAAGTTTTTTCTTGTTATCTTTTTTACAGGAATAGTATGACTGTGTACTTCCTTTACAAGTGTTATAGATATATAATACTCAAGTTGTTATAAAATTGGCTTTGTATATTTTGCCACAGTAGACAACAATTAATGAATACACAATTAATAAGATTTTTTTTATGATTACAGTAGTTTGACTACAAAAATATCATTGCAAGTCTGTTCTTTTCAATTGTGCTGTAGTATTTTGCCTACGAGAAATGTTTTAATCTTTTGGTCTATGTTGTGCCTGAAAATGGTGCTTAGATCAGTTGATTTGCCTAGTTGTTAAATAATAATTATGTTGTTATTAAACAAACAACATGAAAAAGTTGCAGCACATTTAGAGCTCTTCTGCAAATCATTGACATCAATTTCACTAGGATAGCTGCCAAGGTCTTGGCTATCAGTATCTTTTCAGTCCAAACAAACTGCATGACTCAGCCACTCATCTCAAATTGCTAATATGAAAAAATAGACCTTAAGTTTGGTTCTCTGATGTGATTCCAAAACTGTCTCTCTAAAAGTTATGCTTCTTACCATTAATGTAGGCTCTACATTTTAGAGTCAAATTTAAATTTAACACCAACAGTTCTGCAGAACTACTCACCTCTATACTGACTGATCTGCAAAAGTCAGGCTTCCTAGTAATACAAAGACTATACAAACCTAAAACTAACTGGTTAACCTATGAACTTGAAGCTCTTCTACAACTCAGAGACAAGGCATGGCATTGTTACGAAGCATTCCCTACTACTATAAACAGACAGTGCTACATCCAAGCCAAGCAAACTATAAGCCATCATAAAAGTCACTTAATGAAATCATACCAAACGTCACTAATAAATCACCCAAAAAACATGTGGAAAGAGGTCAACTTTCTTATAGGAAGGCATAACGTTCCCTCCATGAATTCCACATCTTCTCAACTTTCTGCCTTTGATTTCCTTTCTCATTTCAGCAATCTACCCAGATACAGTATCCACCCAGATACAATAGCAATCCACTGTAGCCAATCTCAAACTGCATCTGACACTCCCTCCTTCCCTCCATGCATCCCTACATCCTATTTCAAAACCATCACATCCAAGGATTTCTACCCTCTGCTTAAACAGATTAAACTTCTTAGCCCCCCATATCTGACAACCTTCAGCCATGATTTATTTATCATTGTAGATATCACATCACAACTCCATTGAAACACATCTGCAAACTATATATTTCACTTAACATTATGCCTAATATCTGGAAGACTGAAAGTGTAAAACTTCTCCCTATTAAACCTAATCCCTCTTGTCCATCAGACTTTTGGCCATTTCTATTCTCCCTATCCTAGGAAAGATTTTGGAAAAATTACTTTATTTGTAAATCACTCAATACTAACAATGCCACTTTCTCTTGCAAAAGCAGCATGGTTTTTTGTCTGCTTGCAGTACATCCATAGCTATCTGGGATAACAGTATATCCCTTTTTTTATCCAGACCCTATAGAAATGCCATAAGTAAAGGTATCTTACTGGCTCAGCTAGAATTCTGTCTTTCACTAATTATTGCAGCTTCTAAATGAAATGTATCCACCATTTAGTTAATTTCAAATGCCATTTATTTCTCTCTCTGCAGAAGAAATGAACACCACTGTAAACCCATAGAAACAGCTAAATGACTACCTGTGAAGCAGCATTCATTCCACTAGCCTCTTAATTATTTATTATTTTATTTATTTATTGACATTTGTTGACCAGGTAAGTCCAGCTGGGCTTTTGGCCCATTTTCAATGGAGACCCAAGGAGAAAATCTCCAAGAATTACAGTAACAAAAAAGAAAAAAGTAATTGAATTATACAGTGTCAATAAAAATGGGTTCCTATCACGTGATCAAAATTGTAAATGGCGAAGGTGTATTGAGTGAACCTGATTGGTCGAAATGTCAAAACATCACGCCCATAACACGGAAATCACTGTAGGGAATATTTTCCCTTTACTTCAATGCAGTGTGATCTCAGAAGAGGGAATATTTAAGTAGCGGGTGTGTGTGTGGGGTGCATGAGGGCTTGCCCCCCTGCCTACAGCGCTTAGGTAAGTGTAGTTTTTTATTTTTATTTTTTTATTATATTTTGGAATTTTCAAACATCGCTCATATGGTGTCGACCATATGGTGTTCGATGTTTGAAACTTTTGAAAATATATTACAGACCCGATAAAAAGATATTACAGATAAAGAGATTTAAAGCAGTTGAGTTATACAGTATTTATAACATTCAATACAGATTATATTAAAGCAATTCAGTTATACAGTAACTATAAAATTCAACACATAAGTCTGAGCACATAGATTATATTATTTGGACAGCCAGGAGATACCAAAAGAAAACAAAAAACTTATCAAAACTTATCAAGAATGGCTTCATCCCTTCACTTGCTCCATTCTATTCAGAGATGCACCAAATACAACCTTAGACAACTTAACCACTCATTTCCTCTCCTCCAAACCCACCAAACTAGGCTTTGCATGCTTTCTCAGGCCTTGACCTCAAACTGTGGGAATCTCCCCCTTCTTTTTTTAACGATCATTCCTCTTGCCCCATTTTTCTTTCACAGATAAAAGCACATTTCATAACTCCAGGAAAATGCATCCGCTATCTCTCTGGTCATAAAACTTAACTTCTGCATCCCCTTTTCCTGTCTATATCATGTATGTTTCTCTGTTTTTTATTGTAATTCTTTCATCATGACAACTCTGATTTCAACTCTAAATATAATGTATGTATATACCATGTTTTTTACTCACTCTGATGTTATGTCATTTATCTATTGCTTTATTCCCTCAAGCCATCTATGATATTGAGTTTGCATATAGTATATCTACATTTTGCATTTTGTCATTCACTCTGTATATGATGGCATGTAACTACTGTGTCACCTTTATGTCACTACTGTGTTTTCCCTGGGCAGACACTGAAACAAATCCAATAGGATCAGTGTTCCACTCCAGGTAATAAATTCAAAATAACATAAATAAAATAAAATACTACTAAGGAATGCTCAATAGGACAGTGTGGCAGCTAGTTCTTTTCTATTATTTTAGTGTAACCTTCATCCTTTCTAGACTTATCTGATATGGCAATTTCATATTTCTTGTAAGATCTACTGCATATTTCCCTACAGTCTGTTGTAAATGAAATCAACTGATCATATGACCTATTCTCTTGTTGTGTCTTTCGGCTTTTTCCCGGTTAGGGGTCGTCACAGCGGAACTCCGGTCCACTAATGACTGGCAATAGATTTTTACATGCCGAGTTGCCAGCCCTGATGCACAACCTTCAATGAAGGTACGCCCATTCACGCATGTCTCCACACAGAGAGGACACTTTAGCTGTGAATTGAACAGGACAACGTCTTACTGTGAGGCGATAACGCTACTGCAGCACCACCACCACATGCTACATGACCTGTTCTCTAATAAATGATATTTATTCATAGGTTCATAGGTAGGTACTAGGCTATCTGCCCTGGGGCCTATACAAGCCTAGCCAAAAAGGTACCCTGGCTTTTGCCACCCAAGAAAATTATTTTTCCGTGCCCCTGTCAAGCAGAGCCACTGAGGTAATCCCCGGGGTGAATTTCCTGTTTCCCATCCAGTCATTAAGATTTTTCTTAAAGAGTGCTAATGAGGAGCTTTGTTTGATATAGATAGGTAGTTTGTTCCAGAGTATGGGAAGTCTCTGGGACAGGAATCTATCCCTCCAGAATTTTCTGTTTATTTTAGTGACAAGGTTTAGGCCCCTAGAGCGTGTAGCTTGGAGGGATTAGGATTTCTTTGAGTGGGGCATGTCCAACAGCTCTGGGTTTGACATAGCTTTGTATGTTACGCAGAGATCACCCCTGAGTAGGCGATATGCAATGGAGTAAAGCTGGAGTTTTTTGACAAGGTCTGCATAGGGCATCTGTTTGAGGCTGGTAATCCTTTTTGTGAGGTATTTCTGTGGCCTTTCAAGTTGTTGTAGATGTCTTGTAAGGTACATACCAAAAAGGGCATTGTACTCTATAATGGGTCTAATGAGTGATGAGTAGAGGGGAACAATGACCTCTTTTTTCCTAGATGAGAAGGTGTGCCATGTAGAAGGATTTCTTGACTACTGTAGCGATGCGGTTATCAAAGGAGAGACTACTGTCAACCTGTGTCCCAAGGTCTCTTATCAGACATTCAGTGTTAAGTAGACTACCACCTATGTGGTAGCTCATGTGTACAGAGTTTTTAAAAAAGGGGATGACAATGCACTTTTTGGCCTTCAGCTTGAGGCCATGGCTTTGACACCAGGCATCTGTCTCCATGAGGCCCTTTTGTAGGATGTCCACATTGTTAGGAGTTTTGATTATGGCTCCTAGTTTGCAGTCATCTGTGAACTTCATTAGCCAAAGACCTTCTGTGTTAGCCTATACTTCAGAAAAGTAGATACCAAACAGGATAGGACCCAGGACTGAACCCTGTGGTACTCCACTTGTCACTGGTCTGAAGTCAGATTTGGAGTCTGCTACTTTCACAGTGTGGGTTCTGTCAGTGAGCCAGTTGGCAACCCATCTTGTGACATAGGGATTTATACCTAGTTTAGTGAGTTTATCTATAACTCCAGAGTGGGGGATGGTGTCAAAAGCCTTGGCGAGATTTAGACAGGCTGTGTGAACCACGTTACCTCGTCTACAGCTTTGGTGACTGCTTCAAATGGCTTTGGTGACTGCTTCAAAAAGTCTATCAGGTTTAGGAGACATGATCTGCCTTTTACAAACACGAATCAGTTGGGGTAAGAGTTTGGAGATTACCAATGTCTTTGTGTATAAGATCCATGATGATATGTTCTATGGCCTTGCAGAGCAGGCTTGTTAAGCTAATGGGGCAGTAGAGTGGGCACAAAGCTTGAGGTGAAGCTATGATTGAATATGGTGCTTAGGTGGGGTGCCAGTTCATTCTGCAGTTCATGTAGAATGCAGCCTGGGATGTTGTCAGGTCCCATGGATGCTTTGTTCTTGAATTTGGAGAGTATGGTTTTTACCTGTGCAGCCGAGATTACAGGAACTTTGCATTCTTCCGGTATAGAGATGGGCCCTTTAGGGGGTGAGAGGGAGTTAAGTTAGCACTGACTATCTCTGATGCTGGCAATATCAGTTCAGTTGGTTTGTATTTAGTACCACATTGTGCTGTAACCTCCAGAGATCTGAGTGTTGCCATTGAGATTTCTTGACATAGCTATAGAATGCTTTGTGGTTGTCTTTGGAATCAGTAGAGTGTGTTTATGTCAGGGGACCACCAGATTGGCTTCCTTTTTTTGGAAGATAGCATCTTGGTTCTTTTAGGGATAGCATGATCCATACACTTGTGTAAGTGCTTATAAAGTACATTTGTGTAGGATTCAGCAGTTGTACCTCTATTGTCTGTCTGCATGGGTGTCATGAAGTTTGCCACTTCTGTCTTAAGAAGCGTGAAGTTGGCTCTGGAGAAATCTTTTACGGTGGTTTCCCCAATGGGGCGTGAGGGCAGGATGTGGATGTCTAGGGTGATTAGCTTGTGGTTGGATCTGTCCAATGAGGAATTGACCTCTGGTGTGGAACACCGGTCACCCATGTTGGTAATGACCAGGTCTAGAATATTGCTGCTGCTGGTGTGGGTGTGGATAAGTTGATCCAAGGCATTGGAATTTATGAATTCCAGAAAACATTGAGCAATAGAGTTGGTATATGAGTAGTTTTCCCAGTTAGTAGTGGGGTAGTTGAAATTGCCCATTATTAGGGTGTTGGGTTGTACTCTAATATTCTCCAGTGTATCAAGAAATGAGGAGTGGGAATCCTGGGGCATGACAGGGGATATGTAGCAAGTTACAATTTGGATTGCGGTCTTGCCCAGACTTTGTTGCACTTGGATAATCTCGGATGCAATATGCTGAGCAACTAGCCTGGATGTGTGGATATCCTTAATGAATATGGACACACCTCCACCTTTAGTGTTTCAGTTCAGGTTAGGTGGCCGAAAGGTGTGGTATGAATTATAGCTTGGTATTGCAGGGATGCTCTCTGGAGCCTTGAACCAGGTCTCTGTCACTGCACAGATGTCGATGTTCTCCATTTTAAGGAGTGCCTCGAGTGAATGCATTTTGAGGTTTAGACTTCTAGCACTGAGTAGCATTACCCTCAGATTTTGCTTGCTTGTACCTGTTAAGGTGGTGAATTTGTCATTTGAACCTTTAAGCTCAAGAAATGTCCATGGAACCCTACAAAGCTTACTTGAAGTGCATTCATACTTAACTAACGCAGATATTTGCAAATATTAAACAAGTTGTTCATTTTAAACAGTGAAGAGCATGGCTATGCACAAACTTATCTTTCACAAGTCATACCTCCATTGCCAAATACAAAGATTCGATCAACACAATAATATAATTGAAAATGTATAATAGCTCCTTTCCCATGAAACTCATTGTAAAATTGGTAAAAAGTTCTTATTCGTGCGTGGTACATACACTCCCTAACTAGTAATCCACTCTCAAGAATGATAGAAAGAAATTGCAAGACGATTCAAAGAAAAAGATCTGTTGCCATCTGCAGACGTTGTGAACATCACCGCACCAAAATGAAGAAAGATGTTTCACTACATTCTCTAGAATGAAGTACCTCATTGATGTAGTTCATGGCATACAAATTCCTCAGCCTTAACTCTTCCAGCCTGATTCTGTAAATATTTTCACATTCCAATGCATTTCTCTTGATTCCTGGGACCATAGTGCCTTTATTCTCTTTGACAATGTTTGGTCCTTCCCTTCAGTTTGTCCTACTTGCCCATGTCAGAAAGAGCCGACTGTGTTACTTTTGAGAACATATTCCTTAACAATCACAAGACACTTAAAACATCTCACTTCTTCACCTTCCCCGTTTTCCTTCTTTGCTCGCTATTGACTGATTTTTTTTAATAATATTTCTTCTCAGCTTCCTAATGACACACACCTTCAGTCCTATGGACTGTGTTACTTAGGAAAGCATTCCATCTGTTTGACCTTAGTAGATCCTTGAACATAGTAGATGCTTATACCATGAAAGGTTTTGTTACATATTGCAGCACCAAGAATGATAAAAAGCCTACTATACTAGGATCCAACTAAAACACCAAAATAATCCACAAAAATTCTGGGGTGCTAGAAAACAACTTCTACTGCCTGGTCAAACCTTAACTCCACCCCCCTCTACCACAAATACTACTCACAGCATAGTTACCCATTTACCCAGTTTAACACATATTTTACCAAAATAAATGCTACAGAAATGGCATCACTGTGAAACAGTATTCTCTTTTGTTTCTATATTATATGTTTTATGAAGTCTTATGACAGTCATACCATGACTCTTTATTGCTTTCTTAGTACTTAAATTGGTAGGTATGCTTAGCATGGAATTGTAATACTCAGTTTAAAATAACATTACACAGTTATCTGAGTGAAAAATTCAACTGGCTTTTAAATACAGACGTAAGAATTGTCTGATACAAAACCCCGGTGCAGTTTAAATGAAGACAAATATACAGTTCTAACAAAGCCAGTACTCACTTACTTTACAAAACATGCTATTACAATTAATTCACTTATAGAAAGATTATTTTTAATGTAAAGGTATTGTTCTCTATTACTTGATCCATTATCACTCTTACTGAAGATAATATCTATATAATAAAACCTAGGTTCTAAATACGTTTAGTTACTCTAATAATATACTGAAATAATTGCTAATAGCTAGCTGTTATCTATCTACAAAAATATGAGTTTTTTAAATTGTATTGTATTTTATTCATAGGAACAAAATGGGCATTTAAAGAAATGAGTTTAAGGCACTGTTTGCTTTCCCTTGGGCAGCTGTAGCACAAATGATCATATGTTAACTTGATTGCTACTACTTAATGGGAATTATCTTTCTACTAAAAATGTCACTGAAACTGTTAAGTATGTTTTGGAATCCTCACCTCTCACAGGTATGTCTTAACAATCAGCACTGCAGCATTTCAAAATACTTTTAAGTATCAATATTTATTCCCTGATGTCTCCGCCAAGAAACAGTAGCATCTAATTACGTTGTTTGTAAATCCTGGAGAACAGCTAGCATTCATTGACTGTGTATCTGCATAAATAATTCAGCTGAGGAAATCACACTTGCTTTTCTAAAGAGGCATGTCACACATCCTGAGGCCAGACAAGTAATTAATTAGTACCTTGAAAGGAGTCCTAAAGGTTTACAAAATGGAAGCTGCATGTATTATAAGAAAGAATGCTAATTGTTAAATGCTTAATCATGTCTGCTTTTTTTTCTTAGCTGAGTCTAGTTATAGTCACAACCAGTGTTTTGGTCAATCTATTTTCTTGCCTCTTAAGGGATGTTTTCCCTTCCAGGATTCCACAAATGAAATCTGACTGAGTTTAAGAAATCTGGTCATGCATAAGCATTACTATGCCACACTATCAGTGGTTATAGACTAAGGGTAGATATTTCTTTTCACTACAGAATATACAGACAATGAAAAACATTTTCACTGATATTATATTTTTACTAGCCTGAGGCTTAGGCAATACTTGTTTGAAATGCAAGCGAAAATAATATTTAGTAGCTGGATGAATTAAAAAAAAAATGCCTGTATTTGTCTGTGCTACACTGGACTGTACGACCAATCCCTAACAAGACTACAAGAATTTCCTTACATTTTTACTTTATCTACTTACTTCTTCTTTCGGCTTTTCCCAGTTAGGGGTCGCCACAGCGGATCACCCGTCCGCTCATGATTGGCAGTGGAGTTTTACAGGGTCGAGCTGCCAGCCCGGCTCCCAACCTTCCACAGAAGGCACACACACACACACACACACACACACACACACACACACACACACACACACACACACACACACACACACACACACACACACTCACACCTAGGGACAATTTAGAGTGTCCAATCCACCTACAGCATGTCTTTGGGATGTGGGAGGAAACCGGAGCACCCAGAGGAAACCCACACGACCACAGGGAGGACAAGTAGGTACCCCAGCCAAGGATCGAACCAGGAAACCTCTTGCTGTGAGGTGACAATGCTAACCACTGCACCACCTAAGTTGCTTAATTGACTGCTCTTATCATCTGCAAACATCACAGTTGCACAGCTTCAAAGGTGAGGTTTCTGCAGCTGCAGCACTGATATGTTTTTCATATTGATCACTGCTGCAGTAGCAGATAGGATCGCTGCTTAGCTTCCAAAGCTTTGGGGTCCTTCCATAGGCACAAACTGTGAAGCAGCTCAAGATGAGCTGACTAAAAGACAAGTTTCAGCACAAAGCCCCCCAGAGCTTTACTGCTGCTGAATAGTGCGCTCCTCTGAGGCTTTTCAGGATTGATGGTAGTCTTGTGCTTTCTTTCAGATAAGATCCTTTTCGGGGAAAAAAATACCTTCCATGTTCTTATATTTACTGATGTTTTATTACTTTCCTATTCAGGAAAGTTATTTTAAAGCTGTGTTTTAACGGACTGTCTTGAGACTGTAACATACTTTTAAATGGAGCGCTTGTTTTTTTCTATCAGTTTTAAGGTGGCATAAATGAACAGATAAAATATTTTCTGTGGAGAAAATGTGCTTAATTTTACATCGTGGGGCTGCCATAGTGTTTGACTGTGATTCTTACTGTTTTTTTTTTTTTTCCTGTCAGAAAATTACCTGAGATGTACCTCCCTGGACTACATGAAAAGAGACATGGAGGGGCTCTCCGATCTTGTAGCCCAGGCAGGTATGACCCTAGCACTGAGAGGCATCCTGCCATCACCCAGAGTGATACCACAGTACAAGGACAAAAGGATTGACTTTAACAATTGGCTAAGCTTCTGGTGTCATTTTGAGGGAATCCAGTATCTGTCTGGGATGACATGATCGACAGACCACAATGCTTTGCCAGAGATGGCCTTCACCTGTCGCCCTTGGGATTCTGGATACTGTCAAAGGCTCTTGCCACCCCTATAGTGCCTTTTTTAGACAATGTTCAAATGACAAATTCACCACCGTAACAGATACAAGGAAGCAAAATCTGAGGGTAATGCTACTCAATGCTAGAAGTCTAAACCTCAAAAAGCACTCACTTGAGGCACTCCTTAAAATGGAGAACATCGACATTTGTGCACTGACAGATACCTGGTTCGAAGCTCCAGAGAGCACCCCTGCATTACCAGGCTATAATTCATGCCACACCTTTCAGCCACCTAACCCGAACCGAAACACTAAAGGTGGATGCATGTCCATATTCATTGAGGATGCCCACACCTCCAAGCTAGTTGCTCAGCATAATGCATCTGAGATTATCCAAGTGCAACTAACTCTGGGCAAGACTGCAATCCAAAGTGTAGCTTGATACAGACCCCACCATGCTCCAGGATTCCCACTCCTCTTTTCTTGATACACTGGAAAATATTAGGGTATAACCCAGCACCCTAATAATGGGTGATTTTAAGTACCCCACCATTAACTGGGAAAACTACTCATGTACCTACACTTTTGCTCAACGTATTCTGGAATTCATAAATTCCAACACCTTGGATCAACTTATCCACACCCGCACCAGGGGCAGCAATATCCTAGATCTGGTCATTACCAACATGGGTGACCGGTGTTCCACACCAGAGGTCAATTGCTCATTGGTCAGATCTGACGACAAGCTAACCACCCTAGACATCCACATCCCGAGCCCATTAGCAAAACAACAGTAAAACATTTCTCCAAAGCCAATTTCACACTTTTTAAGACAGAAGTGGCAAACTTCATGACACCCATGCAGATGGACAATAGAGGTACGACTGCTGAATCCTACACAAATACACTTTATAATTACTTACACAAGTGCATGGATCATGCTATCCCTAACAAAACCAAGATGCTATCCTTCAAAAAAAGGAAGCCAATCTGGTGGTTTTCTGCCATAAACAAACTCTACAAGAGAAGAAAGAAACTGTTGCAAAAACGAGTAAAATCTCATGATTAGAGGAACTCCCTGGTTAGCCTCAGTAAGAAGCTGAGATCCCTCATAAAATCCTCCAAAGCTAGTTATGAAAACAAAATTGCCACTGATTCTAAAGACAACCACAAAGCATTCTACAGCATGTCAGGAATCACAATGGCAACACTCAGATCTGCTCTGAGTTACGGCACAATGGCACTAACTATACAGAACCAACTGATATTGCCAGCATCCTGGCAGATAGGTTCAGTGCTAACTTTGCCCCCCTCTCACCCCCTAAAGGGCCCATCTCTATACCAGAAGAATGCAAAGTTCCTGTAATCACGGCTGCACAGGTAAAAACCTCACTATCCAAAGCCAAGAACACAGCATCCATGGGGCCTGACAACATCCCAGGCTGCATTCTGCACGAACTAAAGAATGAACTGGTACCCCACCTAAGTACCATGTTCAATCATAGCCTCATATCAGGCTTTGTGCCATTGAATGGCACACTGTGACAGTTATCCCACTCCACAAAGGAGGAGCCATAAGAGACCCCAGGAACTACTGCCCCATTAGCCTGACAAGCCTGATCTGCAAGGCCATGGAATGTATCATCATGGAACTCATAAACAAAGACATTGGTAATCTCCAAACTCTGGACCCTACAGTTTGGGTGTGCAAAAGGCAGATCATGTCTCCTAAATCTGATAGACTTCTTTGAAGCAGTCACCACAGCCATAGATGAGGGTAAGGTGGTTCACATAGCCTATCTAGATCTTGCCAAGGCTTTCAACACCATCCCCCACTCTAGAATTATAGATACTCTCACTAAACTAGGTATAAAGCCCTATGTCACAAGATGGGTTAACAACTGTCTTACTGACAGAACCCACACTGTGAAAGTAGCAGACTCCAAATCCGACTTCAGACCAGTGACAAGTGGAGTACCACAGGGTTCAGTTCTGGGTCCTCTCCTGTTTGGTATCTACTTCTCTCAAGTGCAGGCTAACACAGAAGGTCTTTGGCTAACTAAGTTTGCAGATGACTGCAAACTAGGAGCCATAATTGAAACTCCTAACAATGTGGCCATCCTACAAAAGGGCCTCACTGAGACAGATGCCTGGTGCCAAAGCCATGCCATCAAGCTCAGTGCCAAAAAGTGCATTGTCATCCCCTTTGGTAAAAACTCTGTACCCATGAACTACCACATAGGCGGTAGTCTACTTAACACTGACAGTGTGATAAGAGACCTTGGGACACAGGTGGACAGTAGTCTCTCCTTTGATAATCGGAAATCCTTCTATGTGGCACACCTCATCACAGAAGATTTTTCATCCAGAAAAAAAGAGGTCATTGTTCCCCTCTACTCAACACTCATTAATGAGTACAATGCCCCTTTTTTGTATGTACCTCACAAGACATCTACATCAACTGGAAAGGCCACAGAAATACCTCACAAAGAGGATTACTGGCCTCAAACAGATGCCCTACACAGACCGTCTCAAAACAGTCCAGCTTTCCTCTGTCGCATATCGTCTACTCAGAGGCGATCTCTGCCTAACATACAAAGCTATATCAAACCCAGAGCTTTTGGACATGCTCCACTTAAAGAAATCCCAATCCCTCCGAGCTACATGCTCTAGGGACCTAAACCTTGTCACCACAATAAACAGAAAATGCTAGAGTGATACTTTCCTGTCCCAGAGACTTCCCATACTCTGAAACAGACTACCTATCTATGTCAAACAGAGCTCCTCATTAGCACTCTTCAAGAAAAATCTTGATGATTGGATGGGAAATAGGAAATTCACCCCGGGGATCACTTCTGTGACTCTGCTTGATAGGGGCACAGGAAAATAATTTTCTTGAGTGACGAAAGCCATGGTACCATTTTGGCCAGGCTTATATAGGCTCTAGGGCCAATAGCCTAATACTTACCTATGAACCTATGAACCTAAGAAAAGTAACTTCTGTGGACTGGTAGTTTTACCGCCATTACTGCATGTTTTCCCTTGGAAAGGGGAACCATTTTTGGCTGGACCATGGGATAGGTTATCAGTCGCAAGGTTGGTCCTTTTTCTAGCCACACACAAAAAAAAGTTAAGCAAACAACCTTTGCCAGTTCAGTGGACTAGCAATTTGCCATAGCCACAGGGGGGTTACATTGGCTTTGGTGTGGCCATTTGTTGCACCTTAAACCACTCATCTTTTCCCCTGAATCCCTCTGGTGTATCACCTACAACTGCTATGGACCAAGGTTTAGCCATATCCTCTGCAGCTGTTGGATTCCCCTCAGTGAGCAAGGGAGAGACACTCTTGTAGGTCCTAGAAGAGGGACTTGGGAAGTTTTCTGTGTTATGTCAGAATGCTGTATCCATTCCTGGGGAAACATCAGCTGCCAATAGTTACATGGTTGGCCACATTTCTCCAGTGAAACCAAACGTGTATCTACTCCTCCTTAAATTTCTTTGGATAGGAGTAGTTTATTGGGACTGTCTCAGGGATTAATTCAGGCTATTGATACTTCTTGTACAATAGTTTCTAGTAAAAGAGGGATACCTGTTTTTCTGAAGAGATTCAAGATTCTGAATCCTAAAAGCAAGATGCAGGGATGGATTTGGGTTTTGTCCTCAGATTTCTCACTCAGACTCAGAGGAGAGCTCAATTTCTGATTTTTCCTGTGGGGGATTCTCTTGCTCTGAAGCTATTGCTAGACTGTCTCAGTGTTTTAAGTTGGAGAACACTGAGGTTCCGCAGTCCCTCAGAAAATACTATAAGTTGTTACAGAAGTATTTTCAAGGACATACATCTATACCTCCTGCCCTGTCCTGTCTGTTTTAGAGGATGTGCGTGTTGCTGCCTGCAACTTTTCTGATAGCCAGATATCACTAAAAAGGCAGATAGGATGTATAACGTTCCTCTGTGTTTTAACTTTTTTACACTGTTCCCAAACATGACCAACATCTATAGCCTAAGTTGACTGCACTTACTTAATTTCAATCCTACTTTTTCTAGTAGGTATAAGGGAAAAGTGTATGCTTCTGCAACTTTAGTTTTTAGAATATTAAATTGTCAGGCTCATGTATTAAAGTTTATTCTGACATATTGTCAAAGTACAGGGAATGTTTTACCTTTAGTTTCTTCTTGTGAAGAAAAAACATGCTTTAAATAAGTTAATTTCTTTTACTACTCATTGTTTGCAGTGTGTGATGTGTGAGTGATATGTGTGTGTGTGTGTGTGTGTGTGTGTGTGTGTGTGTGTGTGTGTGTGTATGATTCTGTTGATACTTCTTCCAGGGCTATGGTCTCTGGTACTGTTTTAAGGAGCTTTGCTTGGCTACATTCTCAGAGCCTCACAGATGTTTTAAAAAAAATATATTTTAAATTCTCCTTCAGAGATTTAGCATTGACCTATCTGCTGCAGAGGTGATCAAAAAGTGTGATGAACAGGACACGCTGATCTAGGGAATCAGTAAGATTTTTTTCAGTCCTCCTTTTCCAAGTTGTCCAAAGAGTTTTCTTTCTCCTCATTCAGTTTTGGCAAAACATAAAATGAACAATCTCAACAGAATTCATGTAAGCAGATGTTTATGAAGTGGCAATGGGGTTAGAAAAATAGGTCTCATACTCTAAAAAGAAAGGATTGTCCTTTCCTAGTCTGAATGGCTATTGAAGAGTCCTTGTGGCCCCCCACCCTGCCCTGGTCCCTATTCTCGTCTATTCTCTTCCAGACAGTCCGAATCTCCATTTTTCTCTTTGGCAATGGATTATTTCCTTCTGAAAATCATTCAACAAGATTACAGATGGCAATGGTGGGAAATTCCTCCTTTCCAGGGGGTCATTCCTCATCCGGAAGATCATATTTTGTTTCCTCCTATACTTCATCACATGTTATCCCATGGATTGATAGAACAGCTCCTCCTTCCCAGGCGGGGACGTGGTTTTATTCAAAGATATTCTTAGTGCCAAAAAAGAAGAAGAAGTAAGTGCTTGGAAATCAGTTCTGGATCTTTTTTTTCTAAACCTCTTTGTGCTAGTACCTAAATTCAAAATGATGCCACTTCACAACCTGTTATGTCTTATTATTCTTTTAGGTTTCCGGGTAACACTAGACTTAAAAGATGCTCATCACATTCCTATTAATCCAGACTTAAAGCTTATCTTATGGTTTCACGTGTCTGGATCATGTTATCAGTTCTCTGCCTTACCTTGTGTTCTATCTACTGCATCAAGATTGTTCAGAAAGTGTCTAGCTCCAGTCACAGCTTATTTCAGGTTACAGGGCATCCACATTTTTCCATATTTAGACAACTTATCATTGCAGAGTCTTTTTCAAAATGTCTGGAATCTCTTTCTTGGGTAAGAGATCTCTTGCACAAGCTGGGATTGCAAGAAAACATTCAAAAGTCTTTTTTGTTTCCTTTACACAGGATTATATTCTTGGGATATCAACTAAACACCTCAGTTCAAGGAACTTTTCTTCCACAGGAAAAAAATAAATCTTTATATTTATATAGTTCTATTTTTAAGTCTCAGTGAAGGACTACTGCAGAATTTTGGATCTCAGGGCATCTATGATTTGCATGATATCCCTGGCAAAACTCCACATGAGAAAGATACAGTGGTATCTGAAACCTTTTTGGTCCTAGTATTAACATCCTTCATTTTGTCAGATCCAAGTATTGGGATTTGTCAGAAAATAAATGTTTTGGTGGAGACAACAAAGAACCTTAAATCCAGGTCTCCCTTTCTCCATCCCTGCTGCAAAGCAGTTAATCACTGTCACTTGTCTTGTGTATAATCAATAAGACAATGAGGCTGGGCATTCATTTAAGTAGTTTATTACATACAAGCACATCATGGTGGAGAATGGTAGCATTAAACATAAACTAACTCATTGACTACTACACACATGCAAGCTTACACCTCAGCTGCTCACTACAAAATGAGCTTGCTTGCATGTGATGAGTAATTATATGCATGTGCCCACTTACTGGAATGGCTATTAAAGGAACACACACACTCTGATCTACACCTACCACAGACATTTTGGACTTTGCCTGGGGAGCTGTTTTGGGAGAGTAAAAGTGCAGGGGGTGTAAAATAACCAAGGGCAGATGCAAGCACATAAATGTGAAGGAGATGCTTGCCCTGATCAAGGCACTGAACTGTCTGAACCATCTTTGATCCCTGGGACCTCATCAAGTGGTTACAGACAATATCACAGTTGTGCAGTACATGAACAAGTAAGGGGGGGCCAGGTCATACCACCTTTGCAGACTAGCCATGTTAGCTTGGGATACAGCTTCACAGCACAGTTTCACTCTACAGGCATCTTGCATTCTGTCAGAGCAAAACTGCTGCAGACAAGCTGAGCAGGACCAGTGCAGACCCTCGCAAATGGAAATGAGATCAGGGGGTCTTCCAAGATTTGTTCCAGCTGTAGAGATGTCTTTGCCTCTTCTCTAAACAGTCAACTGACAAAATTCTTTTCCAGGACTCCAAGCAAGAAGGCCCAGAAGGCAGATGTGTTTTCCTTTCTCTGGACAACAATATTCCTGTATGTCTTTCCAACGTTTCCAGTAACATCCAGAGTTCTTCTGAAGAATTAGAATGAATACCCCAAGATCACTGTAGTGATTCCTTTCTGGCCCAAGCAACCGTGGATCTCTCTTCTTTCGAAAATGGCTGGGGGCAATTACCGCAAGCCTCCTCATAGAATGGAAAACCTCAGACAAGAACAGTGGTGTTTGACACACCCTAACATCAATCATCTTCAACTGACTACCTGGATGATAGGGTCTTAATTCGTTTTTTGCATCTGTTTTCTGAGGACATGCAGCAGGTACTAATGGAGGCAAGAACGTCTGCTACTGGAAAATTATATCTTAGCAAATGGAAAAGGTTTTCTAGTTGGTGTCAACAACATAAACAGCAAACATTTGGGGCTATTGTTTCTCTGGTTTTACAATATCTGTGGGAATTGATATCCTATGGCATTTCTTATTCCTCTATCAAGGTTCATTTCTGGACATTTCAGCATGTCTGCACATTCATCCTCCTCTTTCAATGAAGTCTGATGTCAAATTGTTCTCGAAAAGGGTTTTGCATAAGACACTTCCAAGTAAACAGAGGTATTTTCCGTGGGTTCTTAATTTTGCATTACAGAAACTTACATTTGCTCCTTTTGAACCAGCTAATCTGGCTTTCTTTAGGTTCTTAACATGGAAAATAGTTTTACTGATTGCTCTGACCTCTGCAAGAAGGATATCTGAATTACAAGTTCTTATGTTCAGTCACCCCTACCTCATTTTCCATAAGGAAAGGGTTTCTTTGAGAACTCATCTTTTTTATGCCTAAATTGGTATCCATGTTTAGTTTAAGCCACACTTTCCATCTCCCCATTTTCCTTCCTGAACCTATGAACGAGGGAGAAAGGATACCATGGATATCCACAGAAAACTGAGGGACAATCTTCACAGCACTGCATCTTTCAGGTCTTCAGATCAATTGTTCATTTCTCGTGAATGTGTGAAGAAGGAACAACCATGACAAAGCAGACTATTTCCGAATGGTTGGCTAAGGCTACTACCTTTTGTTATACTTGCCATGACAAATCTATTCAGGCAGGGTCAAGGCCCACTCTACCAGGGTCTTGGCTTCATCTATGGCTGTTTAGAAAAGGTTGTATTCTAGAAGCATTCAGGTAGCTGCTACTTGGTCCTCTACTTACTTTTACAAAGCAGTATAATCTTGATTGCTTCCCTAGGTCTAGATCAACTTTTGCTAGAACCATTCTCCAGGGACTCCTGGACCCTTCTTCTTCCTTGTCCCAAATATAGGTAGTTCTGGTAATCTACCCATGTAGCTAAGGCTACTGGAGCAGTTATCAATATGAATAACATAGTACAGTTGTGTAAGTTGAATTTACATAACAATAAATATTTGAATGACCACTGCTGCAGAAGCCGCTCCCTCCCCCCATAATGGAGACATTAGCAACAGTATTAATGTTGCTACTAATAACAGGTTCAAGAAAAAGCATCAAGGGGTGAGAAAAACAGTAATAACCTGAAACCGCCTTCTAATCAAGAGGGATTACAGTATGAGTTGGTAGAAGCCCAACCCAAGATTCTGCAAACAAGCAACATGGATTTTTTACCTTTACCATTGAAAACAAGGTCATTGATATATTCCACCAGCAGGGGGGTGCCAAAAATGGAACTTTTCACAGAGAGACAACCGGAAACCAGGAGAGCTCATTGGTGAATAATCTGGTTGTTAATCTCTCACGGCGTGCTTTAACAGAAGAAAAGCTTTCTGTTTTGAATAAAGGACTATCATATATTCCAGCGACCTCTGCAAAAGTAAGTGACACTTTGCTAGATTTGAGACTGTTTGCCCAGAATGTTTCCTTGAAACTGTTATTTAGGAATAAAGGCTCTGACAAGAAAATGGAGTTCAGGAAACCTACTATTTTTAATGCACAATTACCAGCACATGTGGACAACAGGACATTGTTCACTATTTTAACACAAACATTTTTATAACTTAAATAAACAAGAACGTAAAGCTTTAGAAGAACTTTTACATAACAGGGACATTGCTATTAGACCTGCTGACAAGGGGGTGCTGTGGTTATTATGGATGCCTGTGAATATGATACAGCTACGAAACATATGTTAAATGAAGATACAATTTATGACAAAATAAATAAACTGAAGGTCTCCAAGATACAGACATACATATGAGATACATTTTATGACTTGTTGATGTGTAGAGCTAACTATTTCATTTTTTACTTGTTGAACAACCGGTTTTGCCAGTTATTAAGGGTGTACCCAAGATACATAAAGATCCCAACCAACCCCCTATGCACCTCATTTTCTCAGGTAGTGGTTGGGCAACAGAGTGGCTATCTATGTTTGTGGAAGTGAGATTGAAGGAGGTCTTATTGCCTGTTCCAGCAGTATTAGAAAACAGTCAACATTTTTAATTGAATTGTACCAGTATATGGATGGTATAGGCAGTGGATTTGAATGGACACTGGTGACTTTAGAAATGAAAAGGTTTGTTTACCACAATACTCAATGAGTTTGGGTTATGTGCTATTAGGAAAGTACTTCATGCTAAGAGTAGTTATAATAATGATATTATTTCACTTATTTGTACCCTTTTAGAGCTGGTTTTGACAAACAATGTTTTTATTTTCAAACAGGACATTTAGTTGCAGAGGTAGGGTGCTGCCATGGGCACCCCCTGTGCAAATTCTTATGCTAACTTGGTAATGTATGACTGGGAGGATACCTACATTTTTAACAACAATATTTATTTTGAACACATTAGATTTTACCGCTGTTTTGTGGATGACATCATATTAATTTGGTCGGTCGATAATGCTTTACTACAACAGTTTGTAACTTACATGAATAGCACAGCAGATTTTTTAAGGTTTACACTGAAAGCATCAAAGCCTGCCATTAATTTCATAGATGTACCACTTATTGTGACTCCTCAGGGTACTATAGACACCAGGCTATATAAGAAGGAATGTTGCAAAAACAGTTTGCTACTTTATGGCAGTATGTATCCTAGACACATTTTCCCCATTATCATTAAGAGGCAGTTCATAAGAGCCTCTAGACTCTGTACTAAGGGATATGACTGTGCAAACATAATTAACTTCTCATAGTGAATTGTTTTTAGCCCTAGGTTATAATAGAGAGGTAGTGGACAATGCTCGAAAGGAAGTATTATATAAGAGACATACGGATTTCATGCCATATTATTGAAACAAGACTGTGAGATCCTCAGGTAATAGTTTTACAGCCACTGACAACAAATGTAACATAAGGTTTATTACTAAATATACTAATGATGTAGATTTTATATGTAGTGTTGTATATAGGAATTGATATTTTTTGACCAAAGAACACAAAACAACAGAAGTGGTAGGTCATACACCCAAATTTAGTTTTAGGAATAGTAACAGCCTTAAAAATGTACTCTGTGATCAAGACAAAAGACAGCCTCCAAGATCTAAGAAAGTAGGTACAAATCCATGCAGGACCTGCAGAGCATGCTCAGTTATTGCTAAAGAACAGATTTTTCAGCATCCACACTTTATTTTTAAACCTAAGTGTTATGCAGATTGCTCTACTGCACAAGTCGTTTACTCGGCTACTTGCAGCTCATACTCCTATTTTTATGTAGGAAAAGCAATTAGAAAATTTAAAGAGAGAATTTTAAGACATCTATATGACATCAATAAGAACGATGTGAAAAATGCATTGGCTAAGCATGTAGCTGAAAACAAAGGACGTAAGTTTTCTTAAGGTTTTGCAAAATCTACAGCCAAATAATAAGGGGAAAGGATCTTAAAAATCAGCTGGAGAAAGCAGAGTTGCAAGCTGACAGGTACCCTGGAATAAATGCTAGTGTTTGTTTAAGGCTGGCTTTGATAGGGAACAAACTAAATTAATTTAAATGAATAATATTTTTAAATTTTACACATGCCTACATTTGATTGGTGCTCGTTAATGGTATAGGGTATAAGAATTGGAGATGTACTCAGTGTTTATGGATCTGATGAAGTGTTAAATATGTGAAAGTGCTTATCCTTTGTTTTTACTTGTGTGTTTTGAATAGATTTATGCTTATAGGTGTGTTAGCCCTGTTGGTTGTTTCTTCGTTTGGTTTGCTTCTTTCCAACTTTGGCTTTTATACGCTAGCTGGCCTTTTGTTACATTGTATTTATTAATAACAGGCATATACAACAGGCACAGTAACTACAAATTTATTGAGCAAGCATGTTTTTCATGATCAAAGATGTAAAATCCTCTTTTCTTTACCTAGAGTGATATGAAATCAAGCTAAGCAAGTTGTTCCTCCATGCCAAATACATTTCATTCAGAATAATTTATTGCTGTATCAATATTTTTGGATATCTAATAGTATTTTATGACAAATGTGCACCACTGAAGTTTCTTTTTTTATTATTCTGCAAGCCAATGAGCTCCTAAGAAAGGACCATTCTTTCATTAGTGCCTACAGTTTCCTAGAACCCACTTAAACATTCTTATTTATAGTGTAAGAGCAAACAGCAAAATAGTTCCACAAAATAAGTGTTTGCTTGCTGAAAAGGTACATTAGTTAGCATGATTTTGATTAAAAAATGATCTATGTTTTTCATTCTTCTACAACCACGTGCACCCCAAGTGCTTGAAAATCATAGTGTTGAAGTCAGGGACTTAAGCATCTTGTAGAGCATGCAGGCTGCCACTAATAATTCATGTGAATATGGGTTTAAGCAATCAGCTGCTTCACCTTATCTGAACACCTTGCTTGCATTTTAGCAAGTTAAGTATGGCAGCCATGGTGAAGGTGTGCAAGTGGGATCTTAGCATTAGGGAGCAGGAAACAGATTTTAGGGTTAGGAGCAGGTTTAGGGAGTGAGAATGGAATATTAGGTTTAAGGATCAGAAGAGCTATTACAGGGTTAGGCATGCTTTGCAGAATTTAGGTTTAAGGAAGGGGTTCTGGAGTTTTAGGTTTAGAAAGATATCAGGGACTTTATGGCTAAGGAGTACAGGAAGAGTTTTTTTGGTGAAGGTGTCAATACTCCGGTTGGGAAGTGAGCGGGATTTATATGGTTAGGGTTTTGATAGTGCTATGTAGAAATGGGAATTTGAATACTTGCTTTTTCATGCAAGTGGTAGGACGTAAGTGTGCCGCAATGTATTAGCATGCAAACCCCTGTAGTAGACCCATCATGTTTCTTTACATGCTGATCTTTTAAGCAGTGTGATTTTAGTAACGTCTTCATACTCTAAAATATATAAACTGGATGCTATGCTTTTCTTACGAGCAGTGCTAAATCTTCACCATAAAATAACTAGTTTAATATTAACTTCTTCATTTTTGTTTAATAGATAACCTGATTATGTGAATGCTAATAAGATTGGGATTCAACACAATAATGAACATCAGAGAATGACAGCATCACAGACAAATCAGTGTTTGATATACTTGATCTTCTGAGAGAAAGGCTAAGGTTTAGAAAGCATATTGCCACAATTTCTAGGTGGGTTTTTCTTTCCCTTCTAGCATTAAAAAGCCCCCTCTCCCTGGGAGTGTTAGTCTGGTAATCACCTATGAACCTGTAAACTTATAGAAGGAAAACATTAGTTAAGCTGTGGTTATAAGAAATTAGAAATAACGTTTGCAGAGATTTTGTAATTATGATTTAATAACTTAATATGATCATAATTCTCAGTTAATTAAGGGTATCTATGTGGATTTGTTATCTCAATAAGAACAACCAAAGTAAGGTGTTTGTAACTGTGATACCTTATGATAAGTAAACCAATTATTTTAATAAGTGCAGAGCTCTTCTGTCTGATGAGATTATATACCAGTTGTTGAAATGTGTCTTAATGTTTATGTAAAAAAGTCTTAATGTTTATGTAAAAAAAGTAATACAAAATAAATTAAGTTTTGTATGAATTTATAAAGACTTCCTTTGATTGCATATCAAATGTTGAAAAAAGATAATCATAGAGATTAGAAAACATTACATAATAATATGGGGGGTGTAATCTGCTGGGTATTAGTTTATCTGAATTTTTATTTTTCTGTACATCAATATTGTTGTAAATTTACATATTTTTTTCAATGTCTACTTTTTTTTTCTCTGTGACCTGTTGGAAGTTAAGCTCCTACAATCCCTGCAAGATCTGCAATCCAGCGTATACTCCTACTCTTTGGGTAAGGTTAATTGTTCTTGTCTTATTATCTTGTAGATTTTGGTGTGAACTGAATATGTTTGTGGTTTTGCAATCCTGTAGGCTTTGGAGGCTAATAACGTTAAACAAAAATAAGTTTTGCTATCATTATCAGACATCCACTATTTCTCTAGTTCATATTTCATTTCCTTATAAGTCACAATATCAAGAATGATAACTATGGGTCTCTTTTTTCTGTGTTTAGATGAAAAACTGAACAGAAAATGTGCATCATAAGATAATAAATATGGTTTTATATGAAAGAAATTGATCTTTTCTACAACTGGTTTGGATATAAAAATGTAATCTATGTGTAAATATTTCTGTCTTTATTATCTTTATATCCACTCGGGGCACCTTGTTAACTCTGGATTAGTGCAAAAGCAGGTAATTATGAGCCCATGGGTTTGAGGTTGTTTAACAGGTGGTTAATATGTCTTTCAACTGAAGTGCTTGTTATGGTTAAAATAATGCCAGAATCAAACATATTACTAAAATCTACCATCATGACGATATGCTGTTCATTTAACTGTATAAGTCCATTATGGAGTTTAGTAAGAAAAATTAGTATGAGTGTCTTAGACTGAATGAGAATTGTAATTATATGTGTAAGTGTGTGTGTGTGTGTGTGTGTGTGTGTGTGTGTGTGTGTGTGTGTGTGTGTGTGTGTGTGTGTGGTACATGTGCGTGTGTGAAAGTGCCAGATACTGTGCATGGTTTTGTGGTACCTGCTATGCGCAGTGACATGGATGAGGTCTGTTTGTTTCAGCTACTAAATGGAGTGTCTCATAGCCTTACAGCTTACCAGCTATTGAGATAATGTCATCTTCATAATGCTGATGACTATGAAACTCCAAATAATAGTATGGTGAAGTTCAACTCATCAATGTGAGGCATTGCAATTTACCTTGAATATCAGCCATTGTCACACAATGGGCAGTTAAGAGTTTAACTACCAACATGCCACCTGTAAACATTTGTAAGTTTCCTATATTCAGAACTTGACATTTGAATGGCTATCTTGCTTACAGGTATTTAGTTTATTGATTGTTCCTTATTGATAATTTTAATAAGCTTTGGACATGGCAGTAATCCTTAATGTTGTTGAGCATTGCCGACATTTGTATTTTTTTTGTGCTCAAATTTCCTTTTCCAAAAGGCAAAATACACATGCTGTTGAGCAGTTTGTTGCCATTGTTTCCCTCACAAATGTTTATGAACAAAGCAAACAAAACACATAGCTACACAGACACATGGATACACAGACACACACACACACACACACACACACACACACACACACACACACACACACACACACACACACACATACAAAATCAAACAAATATATTATTCCCCCTACATATTTCCTCATTGCTTGCCAACCATTAGCTTTCCATAAATTACCTACAGATATTTGATTGTCTTCTGTTTTATGCAATGAATGTTTGCCCTTTTCAAGATTCTCTTCCTTTGCTAAATTTTTTGACAACTGTTACAGCTGTACCAATGCTCCAGTCTTTTTAACTACTTATTGGAGTTTGTAACTATATTTTGTGACTTGCGACATCTCCTCTGCATGGGACCATATCATGTAAACTTCTCGAAGTGTTCTGCTAGCACAGAAGCTCCTTCTTGTTTACACTATACAATTATAAAAATAAATACGTTCATAAATCTATAAATAAATAAATAAATAAATACTATGTGAGGAAAATAAGGAGGAAACTAAACTACAGAAGAGAGATGGGAAAGAGAAAAGAAAGACAAAGAAAGAAGGAAGGCATGTTTTCTGTAGCATTATAATGAAACCACTGATGCTATGTTTGTATTCCTAACTATGAGTTCACATAAGTGTACCATTGGCAAGAGATGCAGAATGCTGGTTAGCACTGCTGTGGCATAGGATATGCAATGGATCATCTTATAGCATAAGAATATAGAGTCAATGAGTACAGAAAACCATTACAATTAAGAGAATTGTATATGGGCATTTTGTTAGCTTGAATGTATTACCAAGGTGGCTGCTTCATAACAAATAAAACGTTCCTACATCTGCAAAGTCATTGGCACATTTTTGTTGCTGTCACTCTGCAGGTAACAAATTGGAACATCTGTCCTTGTCACTCTCAGTCTGTGTTCCATGCTGAATTCCCATCTGTACAGTAGTGAAAGTGCAACAGATTGACTCTGAAATGGATGAAGTGCTTGAGATATGCCTGGCTATAAAGGGTGATGGCTTTCTGACAAACCACTCAAGAAGAACAAAGACAAATAAGTTTCCTAATGTATTAAAATAAGCAGGAATGATTTCATCAGTAGACAGTAGAAGTGAATCATGCTGATTCATGCTGTTGACTTCTGCATTAGTTTGACATGCACCGCTTCTTTAATTTAGTGGGGAAATCTAAGTGTACCACAATGCATTTGAAGGAAGTAGAGATGTAAAAATCTTAACTTATTGCCTGTGTCATCTCAGCCAGTGTCCGGTCATAAATTAGTCATTTCAGATGACAATTCATTTTCATATAAAGGGTTGGCATAATGGTTAAGATGTATATCTCAAAAACACAAGGTACAGGGTTTGATGCTCACCTATGAGAGAAATTGGCTATGCTTAAAATGACCCACAAAGGGCAGCTAGTCTAATGCTTATGCAGGAATCCAAATGTCTCGTTTAACTGTGCTTGTCGTATATGAATATATTTGCAAACAATAAGTATTTAAGTGACTGCAATCACAGACTGTGATGTCACAGATTAATTCTGTATCAGGGTCCTGATGCATTCCTAAGTTTGTTGATTAAAATTACTGCCCTCAAGTGAATTAATTATAGCATGCCAATTGCCTTATTACATCAGAATCATTATTTGATTTGATTTTGGAAAATGACACAAAACCGGTTTACAACTTCTTGTCAGTTTCTCATTCTCTGATATTCATTACTTTATATTAATCTTCTTACTCTAAAAGAATATATCTTGTTTAACTGCATTTAATATACATCCTGACTGCCAATTCTGTTCAAGTGATCTGTTTCCACGTAAACAGTATCACTATTTATTTCATGTTACCTAAATAAGTATCTAGGAAAACAGAAATGTTGCCAATTGTGCACCAAACGTTATTGACTACAGTGGTGAAACTGAACAGAATTGAAGACACACTATTAGAAACAGGTTAAAATTATCCAAGATATTCATTTTGGAATTAGTTAATTAGTCTCTCAATTATTTTTTATTATTTTTGTTTTAAGTTCACTGACATTGGCTGATCAGTATTCTGAACCGTATTTATTGTTCTCAGACTGCTGGCTTTAGTGTCTGTCCATTGGCACATTTATTTATCTATTTTATTGATTTAACATTTATTGACCAGGAAAGTCTAACTGGGCTAGTGCCCTTTTTCAGCAGAAGCCCAAGGAGAAAAACGCCACAGAAGAAACAAAAATAGCAAACTTACAGTGCAAAATTATAATTGTTAAACTCCACACAGATAAAACGAATACTTACAATTCATAAAGTAAAGTATATAATACAATTGAGCTTTAAAAGGAAATTATTCAGAGGCAATGTGAAAAAATATACTAGGAGATTAAATTCCAAAGTCTCACAAGCATATGGAATAGGAGTACATATTGAGTTTAGTAGCTCACAGTCGAGAAAGTTATAATGTACAGCAAATATGAAATGAAGCTGGAGGTAGTTATGTTGTTTCAGGGCAGGTAGGATGACAGACAGTATATTGCTGGGTCTAGGATTAGAAGTTAAGAGAATTGTAGTAAGATTTTGTATGTATGTGAATATTGAGAGTATTATTGAGGGTAATAAGGATGGTAGAGTAGATTACTATAAGTGATAGTGATGTTTCATCAGAATATATCATTTGCTATGTATTCTGTGATACAAAAGCATTTAATGTTGTAATACAAAAACATTCTGTGTAGTTTTAAAAGCATTTTGTGAAGAACTCTCAGGCTTAATGATGCCACAGAAATGCCCCCCCCCATATACTTTTTATATATGAACCATCCATGCTAGGCATGAGTACCTCTTTGTGGAGTGAAGTCATTATTGTCCTCAGCTATGATCTCATATCGCTGTTGTATACACTAGGTTTGTCTTATAGGCCTGTTTGTGTTGTATATCTAAGAGAAAAACCTTGAACAGGACTGGACCCAGAAATATGCTTAGTGACAAATGCCTTTTAACTGTCTTATCTGGCAAAAAAAAAAAAATCTCTTTTTAATACTGCCATTTTTAGCTTATAAAAATTCCATGTTGTCTCATACATTGTAACTACAACACACACCTCCATTAAATTATGTTTTACTGAGCCAAAATCCACAGGAACCAAACCAGCCAAATGTTTCATGTCTAAATACTGTATCATCTAGTCTGCAGTAAGATAATTATTTTATTTTATTTTATTTTTTGTGGCAGTTATGCAAACAAAGATGACCATACTTTAAAACTAAGATACCACAGAAGCTTGATGTTATTTTATTTTTATTACATTTTATTGTTTATTTATGCTGCATTTTTTCCCTTTGACTGCAGACAAAATGGCGATAGATCCCGAATGCAAATTCCCACGCAGATTCCCATTCTCCCATTCCTTTTACTTATGCTAATACAAAGGTCACTGTAGTTTAGACCAGGGCAATGCAACTTTGTACATAGTACATATTCCCCGCATTTGCATTTTCAGTCGTGCTGTTATTAAGACTACAATTACAGTTCTCAGAACTTCAAATGACACACGACAATAGCTCCTTCTGACAAATCCTTTGTTTTGAAGACAAAAAATGAGATTTCACTGTCAGTCGTACAGTGTATTTGTGTGTGTGTGTGTGTGTGTGTGTGTGTGTGTGTGTGTGTGTGTGTGTGTGTGTGTGTGTGTGTGTGTGTGTGTGTGTGTGTTCCTGCATGTGCTGTGTGTGTGTGAGTGTTTTGTGTTTCTTTGTATGTGTATGTGTGTGTGTGTGTGTGTGTGTGTGTGTGTGTGTGTGTGTGTGTGTGTGTGTGTGTGTGTGTGTGTGTGTGTGTGTGTGTGTGTGTGTGTTTTTCTGCATGTGCTGTGTGTGTATATGAGTGTTTTGTGTTTTTTGTATGTGTCTGTGTGTTTCTGCATGTGTGTGTGTGTGTGTGTGTGTGTGTGTGTGTGTGTGTGTGTGTGTGTGTGTGTGTGTGTGTGTGTGTGTGTGTTTGTGTGTGTGTGTGTGTGTGTGTGTGTGTGTGTGTGTGTGTGTGTGTGTGTGTGTGTGTGTGCGCGTGTTTCTGTATGTATGGGTGTGTATTCCTGCATGTGTTGTGTGCATGTGCATGTGTGTGTGGGGGTGTGTGTTTGTGTCCTCTGTTTGAACCAGTGTCTTCTAACATCTTTTTTCTTTCTCTGACTTGTATGACTATAAACTGGATTATATTCGTAATGATTGGGTACCACCAACTGAAGTGACTGCAGGCATTTCAGATTCATATGCAGGGTTATGTACACTCAAGATATGGTAAGCAGTAGGGTAAGAATGAATACAAGGTTTGTTGCAGCAGCCAGCAATGCAGTGTCAGTCAAAAAATAATAAGCACTTGTGATGACATAATCAGTACCTACAATAATTTAGGTAGTATGAGTTATGAAAAAGGTTAGCAGACAGTCACATTTCAATATCCACAAAAGAAGAATACCTGGTTTCTACACCATGTCACTTCACTGCCTCACCCGTTACATGTCTGACTCTCTGTCCCTCTCTCTCATGCAGACATTCTGTCATTTCAGCAGATTCTTTATTTTAACACTCCAATGGAAAAGTAGCATTCTTGTCTATCTTTACCTGCTATGTATGGCCACAAAATATTCCTTCAATATGTGAAATTTCTCCAAGGAAGTATTTTATTAATTTTACATGGTTATCTGTACAGTCGTGAGAATAGTTGCTCCATTTCTTATATTATACTTACATAAAATCTTATCTTTTCTGTGGTCTTTGGTGTTGCATACTCTCTGCAGATACATTTCAGTTCTTTATTGTGTTTTGTACTGTCAGCTATTCTAATCCTATTATGCTCTGTTGATCTCACGGTTTCTTGAATTTGCATTTTTGCTCTCATCTCTTGTGTTTTATCAAAAATATACTGATCAGATCAGCCATTGGTATATGTAGACAGACTGCTTTATGGAGTCTGGTATTTTGACAGACATTATTTTAGATCATAGGTCAACATACACACACACACACACACACACACACACACACACACACACACACACACACACACACACACACACACACACACACACACACACACACACACACACACACACACACACACACACACACGTGTGCACGCAATATGTGATATTGTTTCATTGTAAAACAGTTCTAGTTACCTGTATGCCAAGCCTTGTCCTGTCAAGTTAAAATAGAAATACAGTCCTGTATTCTATAACTCAGAGGTTGAATACTTTCAATTAAAAGCTTTGGCTCATTTGTCTTTAAAAGAATATTGTATTTTCTGTCTACCAAAGATCATAAAACTTAAACAAATGTAGTCCAATTTGAAAGAAACAGCAATCCCCACTTTAATAGAAAATTGCAATTCCTGCTTCCATATTCTTCAGAGGCATCACTAAAACAAAAAAAAATCTTTTTTGTCTTTCTCTCCTTCAAGCTGCTGTGAAGAACTGTAAATGTTATAATATTTTCTCAACACATTATATAGGATTCTAGGCTTCAAATCTATTCCTTATAATTTTGTAGCCACATTATGATCTTGCCTTCTTTTCTTTTGATACATGTTAGCGCAATCATCAGACTTCTCTCTATATATTCCTGTATATCAATATCTATGTCTAAATCTATAGCTCTATCTATTATCATATGGCAGTATGTCATCTTGCATAGGGTTTAGGTGTTCAAGTCACTGATACAAGGTGCAGGATTTGATTTTCACATGGGTTAATTGGCTGGGGTTGCAGTAGCCCTCAAGTGCAATTAGCTTGGTACTAATTAATGAATGTATGAGAAAAAAATGTGCACACATCACTGCCTATCTCTAAATGGGCTCTGTCAGGATTCCTGCAGAACACTTAACTGTTGATAGACAAATTGCAAAACAACAAAGTGACCTTACTCATACAGTCTTTAATATGGACCTTGCAGAAGATAAGTCCAACATGTGGTTTGATGTACTGAGATCAGGTACATACCGAATCAAAGTACTGTGATATACTTACATGCCCTACACATATACACATACTTGTATATATGTTTTGTAGTATACTGTTCATATGTGTAAACACTGTAAAATGATGACTTCCATTGTTTTTGTTGTCAAAACCCGCTTCAGCAAATAAACAAAACATTGTGGAGAGAGACATTTGTCATGCAGTGCTTATCCCTCCTCTGAAACAAACTTCCAATCCAAATTAATCAATTTGACACACTTTCTTCCTTCAAAAGGGAGTTAGACAACTTGATATCTATGTACAAATACACCCCAGCATGGCCGACGTGTTGATACTAGCAAGACACAGGTGGACAGTATGCCCAGTTACCCTCAGTATTGCATTATTCTGTAATGTTTCATTGACACATGGGGGCTTATGACTGATGATTCTTAGAAAGAGTGAAACTCCAATTTATGAACCAAGCAGAAAAGCAAATATGGCACAAAACTTACTTTCAAGTTAAACATTACTCTTTAAATTGTGTTTAACACTCACATACCATGTATTCAGAATGATTAAGTTGCATCTCTCCAGCTGCTTCTATGTACAGTATGTTTAATGAAAGACCTTCCAGATCATACCATAGCTTGATGTTATTTACAGATGCTTAAACTTTGTAGGAAGACATGACAAAGCAAAGGGAACACACACACATATTGCTTTTACACACACACACACACACACACACACACACACACACACACACACATATATATATATATATATATATATATATATATATATATATATATATATATATATATATATATATATATATATATATATATATTACCTGCATGTACTATAAATCCAGCATCAGCTGACTTGAGGGATGATAAAGCTATAGGTTTGAGCTTGCATTTATCTGAGAAGATGAATTATTAAAATATGTGGGATGGCATAATATATTGTTGTGTTTCTGTATGTATGACTTTGCTCAGTTTGTGAGGTGAGAAATATTAAGTACTATTAAGTACTTGTAAAGGGAGACAAAAACTTTGTGTGTCTGCGTAAACTGCATATGACTAGGCACCTTATGGTCTCTATGATTACATGCTTAGTGGTGTTCTTATGTTCTCCTTGCTGGTAATACATGTTAAATGTGCTGTGTTTTATTGTATTAACTGTCCAGTCTTTTGCAGAGAGATGTATTCTGTCTGGGCCACAGCTGACTAAAATTCAAGCTGTGGGTTAGACTCTGCAATATCTAGCCTGAAGAGGATTTAAATTTGTGGGCAGTGCAGAGTGAATCAAGTCTGACTACAAACATGCATGCTAGTGGGTAGTTTTGCCTAGGGCCAGCAGTTTAACAACTATATGAGTGTTGCTATCCAGTTCAGAAAACTTTACATGGGACAGCAATGTGTCAGAATGTTCATCCATATCTCTGTACCCTGTCAACAGCAGAGTTGATGAGTGCCAAAAGGTGGAGCTCAAGTGGGCAAGTGAAAGCTAATTCCAACCTGAATCCTGAAACATTCAGCTACTAACTCTTACCCTCAACTGTTATTCGTATTTGTATTCTATAATCCAAAATCATTGCTACAAACAGTGGGCCATCCAATGAGATGATGTGTCGAGCTGAGAGGCAGAGCATGAGAGGGAAAAATCAAGGGATCATTTGAGAGACACTGACTTGTATGAAAGTTAAGAGAGGAAAGAACCAAACTCTAGAAAAAATTTTACTTTGACAAAAAAAATTACAATTGTGCAATATTTTAAAACAGGATAAGTATCAGACATTTATGTCACACAGATCATTAATTGGCCTACAACAATATTGCACCTGTTTTTTATGACCATTTTCTGCAACATGGAATAATGCTTTTCATGTGCCAACATGGTATATGATGAGTTCTTTCTTAATTATTTAAATACTATATAGATTATATTTGCAAAAACATTAGCATTAAAGGTTATAAAGCTATACAGTATAGGAATATTTTAGAAATCAGTTTGTTATCTTGGTCTTATTCCTGAAAAGTCATTCTAACTGCTTTTTTAATGTAGCGTCATACGTGTATTTTTATCTTTCTATATTTCTGAAAATGTGTAGTAGCATAATAAACTAGTACGCCTATTTCAGCTACTAATATTTATGTTATGCATTACTATTATCGTTATTATTATTATTACTATTTTATTCTTTAATTCTGCATTTTCTACACATTTTGTTTGTCTTTTACAGTTGCTAATTGGCAACTTAGACACCAAATATTAAAAACTAGGTGCCCTAAATGAAAAAAAAATGGAACAACGAACAGATAGTGAATGAACTGCTTCTAAATTCAACTTTATTATGTACAGTTTTATTTCTTTTCTGGTGATTACCTCTGCAACACATAAAAAGGGACATGCATTAAATTTGTTCTTCCTGTTGCGTCTGTCAACTATGGGTTTTGTAGTGAAGCCAGTTTGATTGTTTGCACCTTCCATAGTCCACTTTGGTTTGCATTTACCTAGTCTCCCCCTGATCTTGAACTGAGGATAGTTCATTGCATCAATCAGGTTAGCAATGTCATTGACCCAACATGTAGCATGCTTACCTTTGATGCTTGGATGGCTGAAAGTTCTATTCCCCCTCCAGATAATTGGACTAATTTTTTAGATTGCTGACACTTCAGTAAAGTGTTAAGGGTGGGCTGGACTCATGAGTGTGCTGCCTTTTGATGAGGTATTAAACTAGATTTCTATCTCATTGAGTTGGTTGTAGCACAGAGGGATGTATAAGATCCCACCTCACGTATGGAAAAGAGAAGGGGATCCATGCAAATACTCTGGTAAAATTTATCAATGTAGTATAAGTGCCATCTAAGGTCTCCCCTGAAAACAGATAACTGGCATAGTGGGAATAACCCTCCTATGAAAGGATGAATACGATTTGATGAAATAAAAATAATGGTGATTATTTCTTATGTCCATTCCTTAAGTTCCCTCTGCAGAATATGATTAAGTTGATGGCCTTTTCAACAATTATAATGCATCATTATCGCAGGCTTTGGACTCCATGTTAGTTTGTGTGAGTGTGTTTCTGTAGGTGTGTGTGTGTGTGTGTGTGTGTGTGTGTGTGTGTGTGTGTGTGTGTGTGTGTGTGTGTGTGTGTGTGTGTGTGTGTGTGTGTGTGTGTGTGTGTGTGTGTGTGTGTGTGTGTGTGTGTGTGTGTGTGTGTGTGTGCGTGTGCATGGATGTATTCATTTTTACAGTTCAGTACCAGTACGCCAATATTATTTCACCAGTTATTTCTTTAATTCTTTATTAATAAATAGATTTAGCTGTATGACGTAAATAACTGCCTATTATATTTCACACTATTCTGTATATTTCACACTTTAGTGGAGCAATACTTGCATGATCCACTTGATATGATTATCTCTATCAAAAACACTTTGGGGGAAGACAGGTAAAGTAGGTAACAGTCCTCGCTGAGCACTGTCAACCCAACCAGAGATGATAATGAAGGATAGTATTTTTATTATATATAACTTGCAAGAATTCCCAATAACCACTAAGCCTATCATATAAACAACCATGAATGATCCATCTGTAATTATTAATCAATGTTATTTCTGTGTTTACAGCTGACTGAATTGTATGATATGACTAGATTTCTAATCAGATGAGTGTATCTTTCATATGACAGTAAGAATAAACCTATAAAGAAACTATTCTTTCTTTTGTGAAATTGCAGAAAAAACAAAGAAAATGAAATACTACCTCTGGGAATCTATTTATGTTAAGGTTGGGCTACTAAATATGTAGCTACAGGTTACACCACATTTTCTAAATAAATGATATCTTATCAGAATACATTCACTTAGCCTAATGTCAGTGTTAACAGATGTTACACAGTCTAAGTCCTTGTAAAGTACTTTTACATTCAAAAACTATAGTCACATGTATTATAAATGCTGGGATGCAAAATCAAAGAATATAGTTCTGCCAATGTGCCCATCATCAACAATAGTCTCTGTTTCATGGGAAATACCTTATTATAAGACATAAATGATGAAGGCATTGTTCATAAATATGCTAATCTGACAGCTGCTTTTATTGCCAAGTCAGTTGATTTCATTCCAGGAGAGAAAATTTAAGTTTTACAAATGGCCTATGGCAATTACTGTGGTAAAAATATATCCATGACTTCTAAGGAAATGCTCACTTATAAAGAAATGATGTAAAAACTGTATACATTCAGCTATGTAGAATACAGTGACATACAGCAGCATATTGCATGGCAAAGTTTTACTACATTTAGTCGATTAACTGCTAGAGAAATATAACACAAATTCAGTCCATCTGCTAAACCTCCTTTAGCATAATCATTTTAAAGGTATGCAGCACATATTGCTTTTGCTGTAGTACCACACTGGCCCTTCATCTCAGATGCCCCAATTACATATCTCAACATCTTATCATAATATTGCTTCTTCATGATTTTCCATTACATTCTAAAATATAACTTCTTTCCTCACTTCATTGTTTTTCTCATTCACTGCTTACATGTTACCACTTTTAAAACCTATAACACATCTTAAGTTGATTTTTATTGTTTCATTTCCTTCTCTCATAACCCATATAAACAAAACACCCACTTTCATGGGATATCACCTTAATAAATCATCTTATATTCAGTATAGAATTCTCTTATGCCTCTTTTATCAATTCATCTTTCCAAAACATGTTCACATGATCATCAGTTTTTACTAAGACATTCCTAACCAAATGCAACAATAAATGCCCATTGCATAGATTATGACAAACAAAGCTTGCACTGAATCTCCTTAAGATTAATAAATTAGGACGGTTTGGTGGTATGAGCAGCACAGAAACAATATTAAAACACATATCTGTAATCCAACCTGGCATTTTGTAACACTGTCTGAGTTGAAAATGACTAAAAGAAATTTCATGATACAACTCTTCTGTCGAAAATGCAATTACATTTAAAGTGTAAAATACTTTTTTACTGTTGTTTTTACCCAATGGTACCACTGTTTGTGTGCCAGTACACTTCATTTGATCCATTTTTGCTAAACAAATGATGTAATAATTGCTTGTAGCAGAAATTCTCAGTGTCTGCTTGTAGCAGGATACCCAAACTTAATGAGCCAACAACTGGTGGAGTGACACAGCAATCCAATATGGTGATTACCATCAAAAAGTTAATGCATTTTTCTCTCCATGCTTAGCGTGTCCAAAATCTCTGTAGAGAGAATTTTTATTCATAAGTAACATAAAAATCCAATTAACAAACAAGTATGTTTATGCTGGACTCGCATGTTTCCATCATGTGATAGATATGCCTCAATAATTCTGAATCCAGATGCCAGTCTTTATTATATAAGGTTAAAGTGTCCTTACATAACCTTCAATAGAATTAATGCATTTTTTGTGTTAGAATAGTATACTAGAGTGTAATACACAAGGATTGTTTTGCCATTCCATTGCACGGTCTATCAGTAATTACTTACTAGATTGCAAAGCTTTCATCAAACCAAATCTGTTGTTCTTCAGTTTGTGAAACAAATTAAATAGCTATATTTCAAAAAGAATGTAGTTTGTAGCTGTTTTAACAGTAATAACTTTGCATATTCAGGATATGCATAACCCAAATTGTAAAACTATATGTAACTACTAGTGCTTTTTTCACTCCTAGGGTTTGCAGCTCCTGTTATATTTTCTTACGATCTGAGCTGTGTAGACATTGCTGACATGGCACAATCTGTCATTAAAGAAAAATATGCTTGTAACTTGCAAATTGCTTTTTATGCAAATCATCATAGTTATTTGGCTTTCTGCATTTATGTACTACTTGTCATCAGCAGGAATTCTTCACTATGATCAAATTAATGACAAACATTTTGAAAGTCTCATTACCCATCCCTGCCTCTCATTACCTGATAAATGGATGGACATCGCATTCACACTGTGGCATCTGCTAATAGTGTTTATGGTCTAATGGAAGAACGAATTGCTGACTTACCTACAAAAAGGAGAAAAGATAATAATTAGACCCCAATACAAACATAGCCTTACTCTTCATTTCCCATTTATTTTTTCTTGATTAATATAAAAATCTTTCCTACATTATTTACAAAGAAAAAATTCAGATAACTGTAAGAATGCTGAGCTAAACCTCTATGTATTATTTCTGCTGTGTTTTTAAACGGAATGATTACTTATACGTTTATGCACCTTTTTGTCTTAGTACACTATATTATAAACAAGGTTAATACTTTATACCTACAAAGTTAATGTACTTAGAACTTCCTGAGCTGGAATTATAAAATTATACTTTTGTTTGCTCAGAGTAATTCAGTTATGGTTTCAAATTATTTCTGTGCATCTACAGATGTTCTGAATAAAACCAAATTCTTTATATAGAACATGAATTACAGCAAAGTGTTTATAATACAAAAAATGTATGCAAATAAATAGTTTCAGTGAGTAATGTCATCAAATCATTTGTTTTTACTAGTATTTGGATGACTGGTACTATAGAGATGTACTGTATTTGCCTGAAAATAAGTAAATAATGTCCTTAAGACAAAAGGGTCTGTGTACATACCCTGCTCCTGTGAAGAAGATAGATGAAGCCCTGCCTGTGACAGAGCTGACACATGTTCAACTAACAACTCATGCTATGGATGGAGTGGGAATGCAGGATGTGAGTGATTGCCTGCCAGTGACTCCCCCATTCTGGGTGAGAGGGAGGCAGCTCTGTCCACTGCTGGCTGGGGAAGCACTTAACTTCTGGATCAGTGGAGCCTGTGCATCTTATGTTCATAAAGCTATAGGTTCTTAACAGGCTTGTGGCAAAAGGAGGCCATAAGGAAGCTCAGTTACATCACCCAGTTCTTATTGGAGACTAATAGTAACTCCTGTTGAGAAGACTTTCTCCACATATCCCCAGTAAAAGTTTGCTATCACACATACAATCATCCAGATTAGTTCTAAAGCTTGGTAGAGAAATACATTGCTTGATAGGTAAAATCAGCCACTGGTTTAGGTATATGGTATACCATCTTGTGTTGTTGATCTAATAAATAGTATAGATACAGGTCTCTTGAACATGTGTTTGCTTTACCATAGGATCTAAAACACCGAATAGAATGATAACAGAAGTGAGAACTGTGATTATTTTGGTGAAGAAATGTTGAGAGCAAGTTTAGGTGCTTTGCGAGGTACATAGTGAAGGGTACATTATCTTTAATAATGAGCCTGATACAGTATAAATAAAGTGGGGATATAACTTATTTAGACCTTGTGGAGAGACCATAAACAATATACTGTGCAAGATAGAAGGATTTTGTAATCTCTACAGAGATATGCTGGTGTAAGAAATGTCTGAGATCAACAGACATATCCATAGGTTCATAGGTAGGTACTAGGCTATCAGCCCAAGGGCCTAAGTAAGCCTATCCAATAAGGTTCCCTGGCTTACACCACCCAATAAAGTTATTTTCCTGTGCCCCTGTCAAGCAGAGCAACAGAAGTGATCCCCGGGGTTTTCTTCCTATTTTCCATCCACTCATCAAGATTTTTCTTGAAGAGTGCTAATGAGGAACTTTGCTTGACATAGATGGGTAGCTTGTTCCAGAGTATGGGAAGCCTCTGGGACAGGAATCTATCCCTCCAGCATGTCCTGTTTGTTGTGGTGACAAGGTTTAGGTCCCTAGAGCATGTAGCTCAGAGGGATAGGGATTTCTTTAGGTGTAGCATGTCCAATAGCTCTGGGTTTGACATAGCTTTATATGTTAGGCAGAGATCACCTTAGAGTAGGCGATATAATACACAGTAAAGCTGGAGTTTTTTTGAGATGGTCAGTGTAGGGCATCTGTTTGAGGCCAGTAATCCCTTCGTGAGGTACTTCTGTGGCCTTTCCAGCTGCTGCAGATGTCTGGTGAGGTACATTCCAAAAGGGGCGTTGTACTCTATAATGGGTCTAATGAGTGTTGAGTAGAGGGGAACAATAACCTCTTTTTTCCTGGATGAGAACCCTTTTGTGATGAGGTGTGTCACGTAGAAGGAATTTCTGACTACTGTGGCAATGTGATTATCAAAGGAGAGGCTACTGTCTCCCTGGGCTCCAAGGTCTCTCATCACACATTTGGCGTTAAGTAGATTGCCGCCTATGTGGTAGTTCATGGGTACAGAGTTTCTACCAAAGTGAATGACAATGCACTTTTTGGCATTGAGCTTGAGGCCATGGCTCTGACACTAGGCATCTTTCTAAGTCAGGCCCTTCTGTAGGATGTCCACATCATTTGGGGAATCAACTATGGTTCCTAATTTGCAGTCATCTGCAAACTTTGTTAGCCAAATGCCTTCTGTGTTAGCCTCTACTTCAGATAAGTAAATACCAAACAGGAGAGGTCCCAGGACTGAACCCTTTCGTACTCCACTTTTCACTGGTTTGAAGTCGGATTTGGAATCTGCAACTTTTACAGTGTGGGTTCTGTCAGTGACCCAGTTGGCAACCCATCTTGTGACATAGAGATTTATACCTAGTTTAGTGAGTTTAGCTATAATTCCAGAAAGGGAGATGGTGTCGAAAGCCTTGGTGAGGTCAAGATAGGCTGTGTGAGCCACCTGAGCCACCTTACCCTCTTGTACGGCTTTGGCAACTGCCTCAAAGAAGTCAATCAGGTTCAGGAGGCATGGTCTACCTTTCACAAACTCGAACTGGGTGGAGTCCAGAGTTTGGATGTTACCAATGTCTTTGTTTATGAGTTCCATGATGATACGTTCCATGGCCTTACAGACCAGGCTCGTCAGGCTAATAGGGCAATAGTTCCCGGGATCAGTGGTGGCTCCCCCTTTGTGGAGTGGGATAACTCTTGCTGTGCATCATTCAGTGGGCATAAAGCCTGACATAAGGCTATGATTGAACATGGTGCTTAGGTGGGGAGCCAGTTCTTTCTGAAGTCCATGTAAAACACAGCCTGGGATGTTGTCCAGTCCCGTGGATGCTGTGTTTTTGGCTCTAGAGAGTGCAGCTTTTACCTGTGTAGTTGTGATTACAGGGACTCTGCATTCTTCCTATATACATATGGGCCCTTTAGGGGGTGGGGGGATAAAGTTAGCACTGGACTGATCTGCTAGGATGTGGGCAATATCAGTTGGTTCTGTATTTTCATGCCGTTGTGCTGTAGCTCAGAGCAGATCTGGGTGTTTCCATTAAGATTCTTGACATAGCTATAGAATGCTTTGTGGTTGTCCCCAGAAGCAGTGGCAATTTTGTTTTCATAGCTAGCTTTGGTGGATCTTATAAGGGATCTCAGCTTCTTACTGAGGCTGACCAGGGAGTTCTTCCAGTCATGGGATTTTACTCTTTTTTTGCAACAGTTTCTTCCTTCTGTTGTAGAGTTTGTTTAGAGCAGGGAACCACCAGATTGTCTTCCTTTTTTTGGAGGATAGCGTCTTGGTTCTGTTTGGGATAGCACGATCCATGCACTCATGTAAGTGCATATAGAGTGCATTTGTGCAGGATTCAGCAGTCGTGACTATATTGTCCATCTGCATGGGTGTCATGAAGTTCGCCACTTCTGTCTTAAGAAGCATGAAGTTGGCTTTAGAGAAATTTTTTACTGTGGTTTTCTTAATGTGGGGTGGGGGTGGGATGTGGATATCTGGGGTGATTAGTTTATGGTCGGATCTAACCAATGAGGAGTTTACTTCACGTGTGGAACACCGGTCACTCATGCTGGTAATGACTAGGTCTAGGATATTGTTCCCCTTGGGGGGGTTGTGGATAAGTTGGTCCAGGGCATTGGAATTTATGAATTCCAGAAAGTGCTGAGCGAAGGGGTTGGTATGAGTAGTTTTCCCAGTTAATGGTGGGGTAGTTAAAATCACACATTATTAGGGTGTTTGGTTGAACCCTAATATTTTCCAGTACATCAAGAAAAGAGGAGTGGGAATCCTGGGGCATGGTGGGGGATTGCAGTTTTACTCATAGTTGCACTTGGATAACCTCGGATGCATTATGCTAAGCAACTAGCCTGGAGGTGTGGATATCCTTAATGAATATAGACATACCTTCACCTTTGGTGTTCTGGTCCAGGTTAGATGGCTGAAAAATGTGGTATGAGTTATAGCCTGGTAATGAAGGGGTGCTCTCAGGAGCTTTTAACCAGGCCTCAGTCACTGAACTGATATCGATGTTCTCCATTTTAAGGAGCGTCTCGAGGGAGTGCATTTAGAAAATTAGACTTCTAGCATTGAGTAGCATTAGCCTCTGTTTTTGCTTGCCTGTTCCTGTTATGGTGGTGAATTTGTCATTTGAATTTTGCCTAAAAAAGGTACTATAGGGCCGGCAAGAGCCTTAGCCAGTATCCAGAATCCCAGGGGTGACAGGTGCAGGCCATCTCTGGAAAAGAATTGTGATCTGTTGACCATGTTGCCCAAGGCAGACAGATACCAGATCCCCTTATAATGACACCAGAAGCTTACTCAATTGTTGAAGTCAATCATTTTGCCCTTGTACTGAGGTATCATTCTGGGTGATGGTAGGATGCTACTCAGGGCTAGGGTCATGCCTGCCTGGGCTACAAGATTGCAGAGCTTTTCCATGTCTCTTTTCATGTAGTCCAGGGAGGTACATCTCAGGTCACTCACAGCAACATGGACAATTATAATGCCATATTTGTATTTGTGGAGTGACCTGAGTACGTGGGTTATGTGGCAGATCCTGGCACCCGACAGGCAGCTGACAGTAACCTTCTCCTTGCTTAGCCTGGTGAGTGGGACATCAGTGTGCCTGACTATAGAGTCACCTAAGACTAGTGTGTTGGGTACATTGTTTTGCCTTATGGGCTGTGGTTGAGTGGCACACTGAATCTGTGGACTATGTGTCATTTGGGTTGTGTTGGGGGGGGTGGAGGTTGCTTGCGTTTCTGCATTGGAGGTCTCTGTTGCTTGAGCAGATTATTACTGAGAGCCTCTGTGAATGTTTTTGTGTTTCTATGTGTGGATTTGGTGGTGTAGGTTTAGTGGGATTATGTAATGAGTGTGGTGCAAGTGTTTACCTTCTCCTCTTGACTGTCAAGTTCAGTCTTGGTTGGAGAGAGCTTTACCTCCAGTTTGGCTAGATAAGTGCGTCTCTCACAGGTTGTAGTGTTGGGCGGTGGAAGGAGAGGGTTGTCTATGTACATGAGGAAATTGCTACATTGCCCCGAGATGCCCAGATTCATCAGATAGACAGGAGAGAACACTGGGAGATGACCTTTGGACATGCCTGAATAAAAAACTATTTTCCTCTAGACAAGTGAGGAAAGTGAGTACAAGAGCTGTTTTTCTCTAAGCAAGTGAGGAAAGTAAGTACAAAAACTGTTTTTCTCTAGGTAATGAGGAAGGTTGAGTGCTGTAGTAATTTGTAGCTTATTTACTGCTTACAACAAGTTCTAAACAAGTGCTGAGCATGAATAAGCAAATTCAAGTGCTAAAATTAAGAATCTGTATCTGAACTAGACTAGTTATAGGAAAGAAACAAGTGCAAATGTGGGCTTTTAAATCAGAAAGTTGAGAGAGGTGGAAAAATTACCCAAACAGCCAGTAACTACAATGTCTTGGCCAGAAACCACTCCTTATGTGGTAGATAGGTTACCTAGTGCTTACCACTCCCACTGATAAGCTAGCAGGCTTCCCTCCAACACAGAAAGGCTTGGGGGCCTTAGGAGCTAACAAGCAGTCTTGGATACAGCAAATCTGTGTCTGGACTAGACTAGTTACAGGAAAGGGGGGAAACAAGTGCAAATGCAGGCTTTTAAATCAGAAAGTTGAGAGAGATGGAAAAACTGCCCAAATGGCCAATAACTACAATTTCTTTGCCAAAACCACTCCTTATGTGGTAGATATGTTACCTATTGCTTACCACTCCTACTGATAAGCTAGCAGGCTTCCCTCCAACACAGACAGGCTTGGGGGGTTCAGAAGCTTACAAACAGTCCTGGATATAGCAAATCTGTATCTGGACTAGACTAGTTACATGAAAGGCAGGAAACAAGCAATTTTTTGTTACAGTTAAGCAGAGCACAGGGAGATTCTAGCAACGTTTTTTTTTTAAATGAAAGGGAGAGAGGAGAAGCAGAAGATAATTCAAGGTTAGGAAACTAAGTGGGTTGGCCTTCTCAAATGTTCTCTCTGTATTAGGTAGAATGAGCTAATGACAAAAGACTGGGAGGAGTGTCACAGATCAAATTTACAGTAGGGGTGGACAACTGCAAATCCACTAAGTATAACAGCAAAACACCAACAGGGAGAGAGGGTGAGGAACAATACTACAGCTACTAGTCCACACTCTTTTAGACAGTAAACACTACAGAAATGTTTATCACAGCAGAAGAACAGCAGTGAGCCACAAAATGAAAGTTTTAAAGAGATAAAGGAGCAAAGAGACTCTACAGAATGTTTTTAACTGCAAACAAATCAGTTATATGATACACTCCTTGGCAGGAAATCAGAACAAACAAATAGGTGCTTAATAAGTAGAGAAAATTTCACGTTAATACCTTTCCCACAGTGAAACTAGATAAAAAGCTTTACAAACAGTTTGACAGTAAAAACCTTCTTTATCAGGCCCTGTAAGGCAGACAATTTAGTTTAACCATGCAGATTAGTTAATAGCAATACAATACAGTAAAAAGTATGCAGCAGGCAATAAAAAGTGCTATATATAAATTGGTAGACGTAATAACCAGTAAAAATAAGTAAAAAAAACAGGATACTTATTGTTATATATCTCAGATCAGAGTTGTAGTCAATGCCCCTCCTCCACTTGGCTCAGTGTGTATAGACAGAAATCCTCTGAAAGTTAGGGCTTAAATACCAGAAGATACAACCTTAAACAACTTTTTTAATAAAAGCTCAAAAGAACCAATGAGTGCTTACTACAAGGCCTAGACCATCCAACCTCCACTAGCCAGAAGTCAATCAACACAATCCTGCCACAAAGGTAAAGAAAGGCTTCTGCTAATTCAAGATGGCCTGGTCATGTGCTCAGAAAAGCCACTGCAAAAACAAACAGGCCCAGAGACAGCAAATCCGAACTGAGACAATACTACAGCTACTAGCCTACACTCTTTTAGACAGTAAACACTACAGAAATGTCTCTTATGACTGTATCAAATTTAAGTGAAATGTTAAGTATATGATAAGCAATAGCAATGAAAACTATGCTGCAATTCTTGGTGTTGATGGTAAGCTGAAGATTATTGCTCCAAAGATTTGTTTCTTCTTTTATTTGCTGGTGAATATCAGAATGGGATTTAGATAACCACACAAAGTTTGCAATTATCAGCAAACTTTTGCAATCTTCAGCAAATCGGAAACAAGAGAGAGATACATTAAATGACTCATTGATGTCTCCAAAGAGACATTCATACGCCATAATGTCTGACAGATAATGGAGAGATTCAGAGATCTGCCAGTGGGGTGAGGAGTTCTTAGTTGGTGGGGTGGGGGACCACATGACTTTTCCAATGACCCACTCACTACCTCACAGGGTACTTGGCTGATGCACCAATCACAGGTATTGATCAGACTGTGTCTCTCTCACTATGGGATGGTGATGGCCTCAGCCTCTTATGCTCTCCCCAGTCTGATCAGTGATGTGTGTATGTGGGGGGTGGGTTTGTTGCCTAGGCCCAGTTAGTGTTCCCTAGTGAGAGGATTGCAACAACTGGGGACAAGTAGTGGAGAATGGCTGTGATTGCATTGTGCTTCAGACGTTTTCCCAAGAATTCAATAGATGTCACAAAATAATGTCAAGGATGAGAACCAGCACTATTGCATAGAATGACATATGACTATATCATTGACAACAAAGGTTGACTACCAACCAACAGCTGAAGGATTCTAAAAATGAGTATTGCAGTTGGGGGTGCAAGGCCACTCTCCAGACTTCAAGGATGTGGCTCATACCACTGAGTGCAAATATTCTACATAAGCATCACAAACGTCTTGAAGCAGAAACTTAGACCAGCTCAGTGTAACTCAGTATTTCACCTCACCTTCTTGCCTAAAGGTAAAAGAAGTCTGAAGCAGGGAAAACTCCTCCTTACCTGAAACACTGTGATATATGGGATACATCCTTAACTGTAACTGAAGTCTAACAGGAAACATCAGAAACCCATACTTCTCTGCTATCATGCAACAACAAATTCTGGACTTGGTCTCAAAGCCCAAAAGTATTGCACTTTTGGGCCCTGACAATAGCCCAGGATGCATTCTAAGTTGCAGGAAGCATGATATTTCTATACCCTTAAAAAAAATATCATCCTCAGCTGCCAAACTGGCTTTGTAGCAAGTTAATAATGACAGCAAAATTCATAAAGGGAGGGCAATGCACTGACCCAGCAATTATTGACCCATAAGTCTGACTAGTCTCATATGTAAAGACATAGACAGAAGTATCATAGAACTAATTATGAAAGACATAGGAAGCCTTTGAACACTGGACACCTCCCAGTTTGGTTTCATCAAAGGCAAGTCATGCCTACTCAACCTAGTGGAATTTTTTGAAAAAGTCACAAAAGTGATGGATGAAGGGAAGACAAAACACAGACACACATATACACACTGTCTAACCTGACCTTGCCAGAGCCTTTGACACAATACTACACCTCATGTATATTGTCCCTCTGTAACAATAATAAACCCCTATTTCACCTACTTGATTGCAAACTGGCTCAGATGAGATAGAGGAAGTAAGGAAAGGGGAACCCACCTCGATGAAAACACCTGTCAAGAGCAGGATCTCATCAGGTTCTTTGATGAGGCCACTCCTATTTGGCAACTATTTTTCTGAAGTAAAAGTAAACATCAAGGCTCTATGGATCACAAAGTCTGCAGATGACACCAAGCCAGGAGTCATCATTGAATTCAGCAAAGACTCAGGAATCCTACAGCAGAGCATGACCCCCCACAAAAAGACTGGTGTTAGAGTTTTGGAATAAAGCTAAACGCCAAAAAACGGGAGGAATGAGGTTTAAAAAAAGGCAGGTCTTAAGTGAGCTGTGTAGTGTTTGACTGAAAATGACTGAGTAGATTATAAGTGATGTATAATGTTTGCAACTGGGAGTATGTCAGTATGGTTTGCGATGTAAAATGTTTGCAACTATGTCATAAGTGATGGTTTAATAAAGATATTTCTTGTTTAATAAAAGGGGCAGGAATTGAAAACTTTATGTAATGTTGCTTAGGTTACATGATATATAGCAATATATGTGAAGCATAATGTTTGTTAATTTAAACTTGTTAATACAGTTTGATTACTTTTATATAAATGTAAATGTGCCTATGTCATAAGTGATAATTCAATAAAGGTGTTTAAAAAAAAGCTAAATGCCAAAAAGTGCATTATTATGCCATTTAGAAAACTGACTGCCCCAGAGAACTATCACATTGCCAATACACACCTAAAAGTTGAACCAGTAGTTAGGGATTTTGGAACTCACATATACAGTGACCTAGCATTTGATCAACATGTCTCCACAGTTGTTAGGAAGACCTCTTATATTTTGTACAGTTTATAAGTAGAAGGATAGCATCTAGGTCAAGAGATGCCATTGTCCCATTTTATTTAGCCCTTATTTAGCACATCGAGTACAGTCCTGCCTTTAGTACATACTTATTCAGGCATTTACAACAACTAGGGTGACCACAGAAGCTTATTACAAAAAAAAATGCAGGGCCTAAAGCACATGTCCTGCATGCACTACCTTAAAACCTGGTCTTCTACAGACTACTAAGAGCGAACATATGTCTGGTTTATAAAGCATCATCAGGATCAGTACTTATTCACCCACTTGATTGCAAACTGGCTCAGATGGGACAGAGGAAGTGAGGAAATCTTCAAGTGTAATGGCACTAAAAACACCCAGTCTAGAAATCTAAACATAAATTAAATAATTTGGAAATATAGTTACATATCTCAGGGGATATCACTCCTCTGGAACAGAATTCCTAGTATCATAAAACATAGTGTCCTTATTCAAAAGTAATTTAGTCCTATGGGATAGAATCTAGGAGATTTACCCAGGACTGACCCACTATCCTTCTAATGGACAGTGGCAGTGCTTAAACACCCTGTCTTACAGTAAATTCCCTTTATAAATCAATGGTGTGAACCCAACAATTAGTCCTTTACAAATGAAAATTATGCAAATAAAATTATTGCAAGGATATATGGGATAACATAGCTAGGCAACAAATGGATAACATAGCTAGGCTTAACATGTCCCACCAGCGATGATAGCCTATTGTTCTCATATGAACCACTGAACCTATTAGTAATCCAGGTTTGACTAGTGAGCAAGCCACACAAAGAGCTAACATGGAACAGAGAATGATGGCAAAGATATGTCTCCACCCTTTTGAAAAAGATGGGTTGAGTGCATGTTTCTGGACTGTACTTTCCATGTAAAAATTTCAAGTGAATGCTGGAAAACAGGAGGAGGTGCTTGTTACTAGGAGACAGGAGCCAGTGAAGGATATAATACTTTTGAAAATGGGTGTTCCACTAGTGGCACTCCATTACACAACTGCCCTGTCATTAGGGAGGAATATGAGGCCCCAAGCAAAAACTTCAACCCCCTTTTTGGATAATGGCACCAGTAATGAAACACTTATCTCTTATCCTTAAGGGAATGAAATGGGCCTTAGGCATCTAAGTCCTGAAGGAATAATGGGGTGTCTACATGGATAGATAGGAACTGGAACGGCAATAATCTCAAATCTCCTTCTGGATTACTTTCTTAGTGTTTGCCACTTCTTCTCCCTCTTGGCATCTACTGAATGAATGTTCCCATGCAGTGATTTTTTATTTCTTTTTTTTTTTGAGGGAGATAGGGATAATGGAGCTGAAAATATATTTGAATACTATAATAAGAATATCAGAGTGCAGTTTAAGTGAAAATAATATGAGAGTTAAACAGATACAAGTTTAGCAAAATTAATACATCACTTATATGCATAGTATTTGTTAAAATAATTCCACCTGTGAGAAAAGGCATGCCACATATGCAGACAAAACCAAAGCTGCAGATGAAAAAAAATAAAAAAAATAAAGATAAGAATACTTTCCAAGCATTAAACTGTAGTTGATTACAGTATTCTGTTATATTTTAAATGGTCCCATTAGGAAGCTTTCTGTGAAAAAGTATTATGCATGATGTAGTTAATAAAATACTGCTTAGTAGGTGCCAGCTGAGGCTCTGCACTACGTGTTGTGATGTGTCATTCTTTCTTCGCTGCCATACATGTCCTGATGAGTCACCTTATAGCTGTTCAAGACTGGACTGTCTATGATTATGATGTTATTATCAGTAAAGCTGAAATGTCAGACACATATAGCAAGAAAATTCTTACTATCCATAATATTTTAACAAGCCACCTTAGACCTACTCTTAATCTTCTAATCATGTATGTTTGTGTAATATCAATCACTATATGTGTAATTCATAAGTACAATCAAAGTTTGACTGCTTGTTTCTATGTGTGCTTATTGCTGTACATACGTTGCTTTTTACTTAATATGAACTTTACTGTAACATTTCTACATTTAATGTACTGTAATATGTTACTTAGATGTTAATGTTATGGTGTGGAGCTTTTCTCTCCGGGCATTCACTGAAAATGGGTTTTTGACCCAGTAGACTTTCCTGGTTAACAAATGTCAATAAATAATAAATAAATACATTTTGGAGACCAAGAATAAATGTAGTTAGGTATAATTAAGAAGGTATGCATTCTAAAAAGTGAATCAAAACTAGTATTGGTAGATATATATCAGCATTGTTTGACTCATAGTAATCACAGTGTTCATATCTTTCTTAGCATCCTTTTTCCCAAATGAGCTGCCAAAATGAACCTATGAACCTAAAATGAAGCCAGTTGAACTATATATCTGTCTGTCTGTAGTTTCCTCCTCTTCTCTTAGTTATGGGAAACTGCCTCCCAGTAAACAAACAGATAAAATCCCAGTCCAGGTTAGGCAGAGTCCCTCATTGACTGTCTTCAAGAGGAATCTTGATGAGTGGATGGGAGATCATAGGTTTACTCCGGGTATCACTTCTGTGTCACTGTTAGACAGAAGCGCAGTATACTAACCTCGAAAAAGGGCATAGCAAAATTAATTTAAAATGGGTGGCGAAAGCCATACACACTCTGGCTAGGCTTATAAATGCCCTAGGGCAGATAGCCTAGTATGAACCTATGAACCTATGAACCTATGTGTTGCGTGAATCAGAGCATGACATCCTCAGAAATATCTGTCTACTCTCATCCAGAAAGAAACGTATTTATTTATTTATTTATTTATTTATTTATTTTATTTGACATTTGTTTACTGGGGTGGTCTGACTGGGTCTGCAGAACCCATTTTCAGCAGAGGGCCGGGGAAAAAAGCTGCACATACAATAGAGTACAAGACAAATACAGTATAATCCAACACAATAAAAATGACGTTTGAAACTACTGCAAGATGTTGAAATATATTACTACACATCTAGACAATTCTATACAGTTAAAACACTACAGGCAATAATAGTCACTCTACACCATACCTGATGTAGACATTGTCCAAAAAAGGAGTACGTAGCTAGTGCATTGTGTGACATTGACAGTAATACTACAGCAAAATAGAATGTTAGCTTCAGTTAGAAAAATAGCAGCCAGAAAGTTAGTGATGCAGATAGATAGTGAGAGAGAGTTAAGAAGAATAGACGCAATAAAGCCTGAGCAGTAGATTAAGGATATGGTATAGAAACACAGAAGGAGTTAGAAACTCCTTAGGATCTTGCAGTCTGTGAGGGATTGAAATGTGACAGGCTTTATGCAGGAGAAGTGCCATGTATTTTTGAGATGATTTTTTAAAGAGCCTTTGAAATGGGTTAGTGCAGGCATAGACCTGTTCGCTAGAGGTAGTGAATTCCAAAGTATAGAGACAGAGTATGAATACAGAGAGTGACCAGGTTTTCTTTGGGTTTTGAGATAGCTAACAGATTTTTGTCTTCTGATCGTCAGGACTGATTTGGTGTTTAAGGTGTGACTAGACTTGTTAGTGCAGGGCAGGTAGTAGACTTGAAAATAAGGTTGTGTAAGGTGGATAGCTGAATAAAGGTAGGTTGGTTGGGGAGATCAAGCCAGTTTAATTCTAGGAGTGGTTTACTGTGGTGTGTGTGATATTTAGAGTTTGTGGAAACTTTGCAACTTTGTTGTAGCACTGTTCCAACTTTCTTAGGGTAGCTAATCTAGGGGCACCATAAAGAAGGGAGGGAAGTAAAAATATTTTTGCAAGGGTAGTTTTGGTTGCTGCAATAAAGAAATGTTCGTTTCTATATAAGATTCCCAGTTTTTGATGAGTTTTCTTTATATTTTGCTGTATATGGGGGTCAAATGAAAGTTTATTGTCAAAGATAACACCTAGAAGTTTGGTTTCCTGCACTATTTCAATGACAGTGTTGTCAGATGCAAGGATGTTGAAATGATCAGTGACAAGGGAGGTGTTTTTGGGATGACAGTACTAGTTTTGTCTTCTTTGGATTAAGAAAGAGTCGGGCATTTCTTAGACAGGTTTCATAGGTTCATAGGTTCATAGGTAGGTACTAGGCTATCTGCCCGAAGACATTTATAAGCCTAGCCAGAATGTGTTGGCTTTCACCGCCCCCTTAGATTAGTTCCCTGTGACTCTGTCCAGCAGAGCCACTGAAGTGATCCCTGAGGTAAACTTTCTGTTTTCAAAAAATCCTGGTTTAGTTTTCCAAAGTACTCCAACACACTTCTGCACACCAAAAAAGATCTAATTACAAGTAAAGCTTTCGGGTTAATCACCCTTCATCAGTACCTAATACCAAATGGATCTCATAAGCAATTAAATAGGGGTTACAATTATAACACATGATTCAGCCAGCCTAACAAAAACAACTATCAATTACATATTTAAATCACCACTTTTAAAAAAACAGTTAACAATTAACTAATTTATAAGCATAGAATGTTTAGGTATAGATGAGTGTATTTTGAATATGAGCACATGTGTATTATATACATATATATATATATATATATATATATATATATATATATATATATATATATATATATATATATATATATATATATATATATGCTCTAAATGGATATTGTTAACTGTTTTTTTAAAAGTGGTGATTTAAATATGTAATTGATAGTTGTTTTTGTTAGGCTGGCTGAATCATGTGTTTTAATTGTGACCCCTATTTAATTGCTTATGAGATCCATTTGGTGTTATGTACTGATGAAGGGTGGTTAACCCGAAAGCTTTACTTGTTATTAAATCTTTTCTGGCGTGCAGAAGTGTGTTGGAGTAAACTTTCTGTTTCCCATCCATTTGTCAAGATTTCTTTTCAAGAGTGTTAGTGAGGAGCTCTGCCTAATGTAGATTGGGATCTTGTTCCAAAGCATGGGAAGTCTCTGGGACAGGAATCTATCCCTCCAGCACGTCCTATTTATTGTTGTGGTGAGGTTTAGATCTCTAGAGAGTGTGGCTTGCGGGGGATAAGGTTTTCTTTAGGTGGAGCATGTCCATCAATTCTGGGTTGGGCATGGCCTTGTATGTCAGACAGAGATCACCTCTGAGTAGGTGGTATGCAACCAAGTACAGCTGTAATTTCTTCAGTCGAGCTGCATAGGGCATCTATTTGAGGCCAGTGATCCTCTTGGTGAGGTACTTCTGTGGTCTTTCCAGCTGTTGCAGGTGTCTTGTAAGTTACATCCCAAATGGGGTGTTGTACTCTATGATGGGTCTGATGAGTGATGAGTAGAGTGGCACAATGACCTCTTCTGATCTGGATGCGAACCCTTTTGTGATTAGGTGGGCCACAAAGAAGGATTTTCTAACCACTTTGGTAATGTGATTATCAAAGGTGAGATTACTATCTACTTGGATCCCCAGATGCCTTATTATGTTTTCCATACTTAGGGGACTACTATCTATGTGGTAGTTTGTGGGTACTTTGTTTTTTCCAAAGGGGATGACTGTGCACTTTTTGACATTTAGTTTGACGCCATGATTTTGACACCAGGTATCCGTCTCAGTGAGACCCTTTTGGAGGATGTCTGTGTCAGCCGGAGAGTCAATTATAGCCCCTAGTTTGCAGTCAATCTGTGAACTTGGTCAGCCATAGTCCTCCTGTGCTTGCCTATACCTCTGAGAAGTATATGCTGAACAGGAGGGGTCCTAGGACTGAGCCCTGGGGAACTCCACTTGTAACCGATTTAGAGTCGGACCTAGCTCCTGCAACTCTCACCATGTGGGTTCTCTCTGTGAGCCAGTTCGCAACCCATCTTGTGACTTAGGGGTTTATGTTCAGGCTGGTGAGCTTCTCTATAATACCAGAATGGGGATTGTGTCAATGGCCTTTGCGAGGTCTAGGTAGGCTGTGTGTACCACCTTTCCCTCATCTATAGCCTTGGTAATTGTCTCAAAGAAGTCCACCAGGTTTAGGAGGCATGATCTGCCCTTAACAAAGCCAAACTGGGTAGGGTCCAGTGTTTGGAGGTTCCCAATGTCTCTGTTAATGAATTCCATGATGATGCACTCCATAACCTTGCAGACCAAACTAGTCAGGCTTATAGGGTGATAGTTCCCGGGATCTGTTGTGGCTCCACATTTGTGGACTGGAATAACCATTGCTGTGCGTCACTCTATGGGTACGTAGCCTGTGGAGAGGCTGAGTCTGAACAGTGTGTTTAGGTGACGGGTTAGTCTGTCTTTGAGCTTGTGTAGGACGCAGCCTGGGACACCATCCAGTCCGATTGATGCTGTGTTTTAGGCTTTGGAGCAGGCTGTTTTAACCTGAGTGTCTGTGATTTCAGGGACTCTACATTCTTCTGGTATGGTTATGGGCCCTTTTGGGGGTGAGAGGGGGTGAAGTTTCTGCTGAACCTGTCTGCCAGGATGTTGCCGATATCGGTCGGTTCAGTGTATTTTATGCCATTCTGCACTAACTCTCAGCAGATCTGAGTATTGCCACTTAGATTCTTGACATAGCTAAAGAATGCCTTGTGGTTATCTTTGGAGTCCTTGGCAATTTTTCTTTCAAAGCTCACCTTGGATGATTTTATGAGGGATCATAGTTTCTTGCTGATACTGATCAGGGATGTCTTCCCTTCTTGGGATTTTACTCTTTTCTGTACTAGTTTCCTCCTTCTATTGTATAGCTTGTTTATGGCAGGAGTCCACCAGACTGGTTTCCTTTTCTTGGAGGAGTGAGTCTTGGTTTTGCTTGGGATGGCATGATCCATGCACTCTTGTAGGTGCCTGTAGAATGCATTAGTAAAGGATTTTGCAGCTTGGACAGCGTTATCCTTCAGCATGAGGGCTTTGAAACTTTCCACCTCGGTCTTAAGTAACGTGAAGTTTGCTTTTGAAAAGTTTTTCATGGTGGTTTTCTTGTCCGGGGGTGGGGGCGGAATGTGGATATCCAAAGTGATTTGTTTATGGTCAGATCTAACAAGCGAGGGGTTGACCTCTGGTGTAGAACATCGGTCGCCCATGTTGGTGATGACCAGGTCCAATATGTTGTCACCTCTGGTGGGAGTGTTGACCAGTTGAACCAGGGCGTTTGAGTTTATAAATTCTAGTAAATGTTGGGCAAGGGAGTTAGTACTTGAGTAGTTCTCCCAGTTAATTTTTGGGTAATTGAAATCACCCAATATTAGGGTGTTTGGAAGGACCTTTATGTTTCCTAGCATTTCCAGAAACGCGGAATGGGGGTCCTGAGACATGGTGGGTGATCTGTAGCAAGTTACAATTTGAATTTCAGTTTTGCCCATTGTTAGTTGCACGTGGATGATCTCTGAAGCATCGTGCTGTGCCACTAACATGGAGGTGTGGGTATCCTTGATGAATATGGATACGCCCCCACCTTTTGTATTTCGGTTTGGGTTCTGTGGCCGAAATGTATGGTATGAGTTGTAGCCTGGTAGTGCCAGGGTGCTCTCTGGATCCTTAAACCAGGTTTCTGTAAATACACATATATCAATTTTCTCCATACTGAGGAGTGCCTCGAGTGCGTGCATTTTGAGGTTCAGACTTCTGGCATTGAGTAGCATTACCCTCAGTTTTTTGTTACTTGTACTATTTATGGCGGTGGGTTTCTCATTTGAGCCTTGCCTAAAAAAGGGCACTATGGGGATGGCAAGAGCCTTGGCCAGTATTTGAAAGCCTAAGGGTGACAGGTGCAAGCCGTCTCTAGCGACTTCGACTGCAGTAAAGGACTGTTGAGTTTTTGAAAGTAGTTCTGGTAGTGATTGAGCAATGCAGATTATGGTGGAATCATCAGCATACTGAATGAGGGTCCCAGGGTGAGAGGCATTGTGAAGGTTGTTTGTAAAAATGTTGAAGAGTAGGGGTCCTAGCATGGAGCCTTGGCAGACTCCAGTAGGGTTGTGGAGGAAATGTGACAGTTCATTGGACGATTTCACTGTTTGTTTATGATCCTTGAGGTAGCTCTGAAACCATTTTACTGTGTTATGTGAGAAGCCTAGGTTAGATAGTGTGTTCAAACGTAAGGGGTGAGATGCTGTGTCAAAGACCTTGGAGAGATCAAGGAATACTGAGGCTGTATAGCATCCTGCATTTCTGGCCTTGTTCACAGTATCTGTAAAAGGTAATAGGGGTATAGCTGTGCTGTGTCTACGTCGGAAGCCATGTTGGGTTTATTTTATTATAAGTCATCCAATCCAGTATTTATATCAATAATAAAACAATGTATTCAGGTGAACAGCATATACCTGCAGATAATGTTTCCTTTTTTAAAAAGTTCTTCACAACAGCAGTTAATCCATTGTGAGGCAATCAGTTCTATGATTTCATACTCAAAACAGCTGCAACCATCATCATCACACAGTGGGGTGGTCCAACTATCTTGTGGAGATCTACCTCACAGGTCAGGGGCAACAATGAGATCAGATCAGTGGAGAGGCTGTCATCATGGCAGACAATGATTTCTACCTGCTGTAACTCTCCTCTCCTTATGGCCAGACAACACAAAGACTACCAGAGCAGACAGAGCAGTACTTATGGTATTCATTCTGAATGCATGATGCATGCACATAGTGAGCTACAGTCTTAGACATATTCAAGCATTTTTAAGTCTGTTGGTCTGTTGCAGAGTCTTTTCTTCCCTTAAGTGGGTGGGACTAAACAACATGTCCTTGTTGCAGCATTTACAAGAATCAAATTTAGACTATTCCTACATGGCTAGCTCCTCCTTCTCCTGGTCAGATGTCTTTGCCCCAAGCAGAAACTTATTTCTCTGTGCCATATCACTCCCCTTCAGAGATGATGATTTAACCAAACTTGAAAAAAGATCTTTTATGGGGTCCCTACCTCTTCTGCTGACCTCTGATCTTTCCCTCCATTTTCTCATTTGTTCCCCTTCTGAGAGGCCATTTAAGTTATGTTATAACCATTTCATGGAAGGAGCACCTTGTGGCAGTTTCCTTAGCGATTTTGCCATGACACTTTCCAAAGGATGAGAGTCATTAGGTAGACATTACATTTTCAGCTCAATGTGGTTATTTTAGGTATACAAATGAAGGAATCCTAGTTCAGATGACAGAGACTGACACCGCTTATGATGATAATCTGTTCAAATCCTCTACTACCATAGGGCTGTCTGTATTTACAGATAGATATAGATAAACAAACCATGCCTCATCTCAGGATGGCCTGGTCTGGCTGACATAAGCTATTCAATGCCATAACTCCTCCCAATTTCTCTAGTACCCAACACTCCAAGTGAAGTTCGGTCATCTGTTCCCTAGTCATGGTTCTTCCTCTACACTACATAGACAGGTTCTGTGAAAAGGGCTTTTGAAAAGTACTTATATTAATTGATTGCAGTTGAATAACATTACAGACTGAGAAATAGTGGCCAAAGCAAGAGGAGGAATGCTATTCAATACTGCTACTTCCATTCCAGGTTTTTCAGCTTACATAACTTTTATATGTATATATGTTTTTTTATTTATCATTATCAACACAGACTGGAACAATGGTTAAATCCACCACAGAGTGATGATCCAGGCTGCACCTGACTAAAGCAGGAAAGAACAGTGGAGTAAACTGCAGAACACATCCTTGGAAGCCAGTCACTAATGGTACTTGTAGTAAGGAATACCTTTCTGTAAATTTGTAGGTTAGTGCTGCCTCAGTTGTGGAACATAAATAAGACCCACGGTAGTGTCCAGAGTGCAGATGCAAATTAATCTTTACTGAATTGCAGTATATCTAGCATGACCCAGTACAGATGGTGTAATACACATAATACGAAAATCTTTAATCAGAAAGTAGTCGAGGCAGCTACAAGTTACTTTCCATATCACATGGGGGAAGAAGTTAAACCATAGTAAATGCTGAGTTTCAATTCCCAAAATACATCTCTTATTAAACAGTAGGTAAAAGAGCATGCAATATCTCTCTAGACTTGACTTCTATTTAATTATCATTAATTATTACATTAATCATTAAATAATTTTATGAATACAAGGAAAGGAATAAAAGAGAAGTAAATAGCGTGGGAAGAAATAGCCAGGGAATTGTTATAGCTAGGCTTGTATAGGCCCTAAGGCCGATAGCCTAGTACCAACCTATGAGCCTATGAGCCTATGAACCAACCTATGAGCCTATGAGCTATTTATTTTTATTTTGCTTTACATCTCTCTTTTAAGGGAATACTCCTTCTCAACAGTATAGATATCTTAATTAGGCTGTTTCCCAGAAAATACTGGCATCATATTTTATAAAACATTATTCTAGTCCTTCAAATCCAAGACATACATTAGATGTCATTTTTTTTATATTCTTTTGTATACCTAATTGAGTGTAAATGTAAAATTTCTATTAAACTCACTTTATCCCTATCTCTTTTTTAATGCATCTTTTAAATATTTTAGATATCGTACATCAGCACTGTCTTCTTCTCTTTTTCATCTACTGTTTCTATATCAACATTTTTTGAATGTTGCTTTCTTATCATCTTGCATATCAATGTTATTGCAATATGCTAAAATCTATTCTAAAAGTTTCAGACTCATAGGAGTTTGGTCTACTACATTTTATTATCATCTATTTGGTCCCACCATTTATTCAGTTGTGCCTAGTCTTTGTTCCTTAAAAATAAAATTTGAAAATGTAAATATGGAAATCTATTGCTCAGCTTAACCCCCTCCACACACACACACACACACACACACACACACACACACACACACACACACACACACACACACACACACACACTTTTAAATATAATAACCTCTTATAGGTTCATAGGTTCATAGGGTGGTACTAGGCTATCGGCCCTAGGGCCTATACAAGCCTAGTCATAACAATTCCCTGGCTATTTCGTCCCACACTATTTACTTCCCTGGACCCCTGTCTAGCAGGGCAACTGATGTGATCCCCAGGGTAAATTTCCTTTCTCCCATCCAATCATCAAGGTTCCTTTTGAAGAGGGCCAAAGAAGAGCTCTGCTTGACATATATGGGCAATCTGTTCCAGAGTCTGGGGAGTCTCTGGGTCAGCAACCTAACCCCTCCAGCATGTTTTGTTTATTGTGATTACAAGGTTTAGATCCCTGAAGCATGTGGCTCTGAGGGATTGGGATTTCTTTAATTGTAGCATGTCCAACAGCTCTGGGTTTGACATGGCCTTGTATGTTAAGCAGAGATTGCCTTGGAGTAGACAATATGCAACACAGTATAGCTGGAGTTTTTTAAGGCGGTCAACATAAGGCATCTGCTTTAGGCCTGTGATTCTTTTAGTGAGGTATTTCTGCGGCCTTTCCAGTTGTTGCAGATGTCTTGAGAGGTGCATACCAAATGGGGCGTTGCATTCTATAATGGGTCTAATGAGGGATGAGTACAGTGGGACAATGACCTCCTTTTCTCTGGATGAAAAGGCCTTAGTGATGAGGTGTGCCACATAGAAGGATTTTCTGACTGTTGTGGCGATGTGGTTATTGAAGGTGAGACCACTGTCCACCTGTGTCCCTAAGTCTCTTATCACACTTTCGTAGAGTATCAACATCATTTGGGGATTCAATAATGGCTCCCAGTTTGCAGTCATCTGCAAACTTTGTTAGCCAGAGGCCCTTAGTGTTTGCCTGTACTTCAGAGAAATAGATGCCAAACAAGAGAGGTCCCAGGACTGAACCCTGAGGTACTCCACTTGTCACTTGTCTGGAGCTGGATTTGGAGTCAGCTACTTTTACAGTGTGGGTTCTGTCAGTAAGCCAGTTGGCAACCTATCCAGTGACATAGGGATTAATGCCCAGCTTAGAAAGTTTATCTACGATTCCAGAGTGGAGGATGGTGCCAAAGGCCTTGGCAAGGTCCAGATAGGCTGTGTGGACTGCCTTACTCTTGTCCATGGCTCTGGAGACTGATTCAAATACGTCAATCAGGTTCAGGAGACAGGATTGGCCCTTCATGAACCCAAACTGGGTGGGGTCCAGTGTTTTAAGGTTGCCAATGTCTTTGTTTATAAGTTCCATGATAATACGTTCCATGGCCTTGCAGATCAGGCTTGTCAGACTGATGGGGCGGTAGTTACCGGGATCCAAGGTGGATCCCCCCTTGTGGAGTGAGATAACTGTAGCTGTGCACCACTCAGTGGGCATGAAGCCTGAGGTGAGGGTATGATTTAACATGACACTTAGGTGAGGTGCCAGTTCATTTTGTAGTCCATATAGTACACAGCCCAGGATGTCATCTGGTCCCATGGATGCTGTATTCTTAGCTTTGGAGAGTGTGTTTTTTTACCTGTGCAGCTGTTATTACTGGAGTCTGGCAATCTTCCGGTATTGAGATGGGCCATTTAGGGGGTGAGAGGGGGGTGAAGTTGGCACTGAATCGATCTGCCAGGATATTGGCAATATCCTTGGGATCAGTATATTTAATGCCATTCTGTTGTAGCTCAGAGCAGATCTGAGCATTGCCATTTAGATTCTTGACACAGTTATAGAATGCCTTGTGGTTGTCTTTGGAATCTTTGGCAATTTTATTTTCGTAACTAGCTTTGGAGGATTTTATGAGGGATCTCAGCTTTTTACTGAGGCTGGTAAGGGAGTTTTTTGCATCCTGGGATTTTCCTCTTTTCTGCAACACTTTCTTCCTTTTGTTGTAAAGTTTGTTTATGGCAGGGGACCACCAGATTGGCTTCCTTTTTTTGGAGGAGAATATCTTAGTTCTATTTGGAATGGCATGATTCATGCATGAGTGGATGTGCTAGTACAGTGTCTTAGTGTAGGACTCAGCAGTCGAACTTTCAGTTCCCGTCTCCATGGGTGTCATGAAGTTTGTAACTTCTGACTTGAGTCCTGTTTGATAATTTGGTATTAAAATATAGTCTCATCTCATATTGCAAGAAAATATATTCCAGAATGTCCCTTAAGAGGTCTTCCAGCTGACTCTATTTAGGTTGCTATGATTTATCCACCTTTGCACATTCCTGTTTTTTCTGCCACTTTTACTTTATCTCACCTCTGCATCTGTTCAGGTATTTTAATAAGCCATCACATATAATTCTAATTCACATTATTCTTTTCCCTATAAGTGAATTTGGGCTATTTCCAGAACTTAGTTCCTTTCTTCTGCTCTAACCAGAAGTGTCATTCTTGAAAATGTGTGGGATGCCATTATACAAAATCCATTATTCCTTAACACCAAAATGTCAAAACCAGTTATAGGGGTAATAATGGATTTAAAAATCCTACTCGCTGAATGATGTTACTACAAAACTTGGCCTGGGTATTACCTACAGTAAGAAAACATTTTCTATAACTAACATCCAGTTAGTTCTTCAGAATTATTAACTTTTTTGATGCTATGTCAATATTACCATAGCTCATGCATATATGCAGGTGTGCCGTCTCTGCAGACTTAACAGGAATGCCATATATCTCTCTCTCTTTTTCTTTTGCCAATAGGCCATTCCCTTGCCTGTAGGTGTGTCCTCTAAGAGAACATGCATGTTTGTTCCCGGATATAGAATTATATCCCACCAAGACTGGTTATTTGCCTTATGTCCATTACTTATCACAATGAACTCCAGCTGAAACATCACTCAGAGAAGGATAAACAGATAATGCAAGCTTACTGAAATAATAAATCTCTCATATAGTTTTTCTCAAATTAAGGCAGTTGTCTTGCAGTTTTCAGTTGAAAGTAAACATTTGGAGGGAGTGCAGGCCATTAATACCTTCAGTTAGTAAAACAGTATACTTGCTTATTATAGGAAGTGATCAGATCTCTGAAAATGAATGTTGTTAAATCATATCTCTCAATTTCTTAGCACAGGAAATCTGGACAGAGCCAAAAATAATGGGGGGCAAAGGCCCGAAATTAAGGACACTTTTAAAAATAGCTCTTATAAACACTTAAAGTTGGTAGAAAACAAAATTTTTGTTAGCATGCATTTTCTGAAGGATATGAAGGCTAAATGTCAAATATATGTCATTATTTTGTGGCTTCAATAGTCAATGATTTGCCAGAAAACCACACATTTTATAAGGAACAGACCAAAAATATGAGACAAAAATCTGGACATTCTGTGAAAATCCAGACAGTTGAGAGATGTGGGTTAAACTATTTATCTTCCTGTGTTGTGAAGGAGAATTGAGCATCTAAGAAAATGGATTACCATGCACTCTTAGTAACAAGCAAAACAGCACCGCAAATAAAACCAGCATAAGATAAAAGATTATATGGTTAATGAAGAATGCCCTGCTTTCTAAAATTTTTAATTCAATTTACTTCAGTATATGACCAACACAGTTTAACTATACTGCAAATTCCTTTTAAACTCACTATCTCATGGAATGGTATAACTCTTTCTGAAATGTCTTTACCACGACCTAGTATTAAAGATAATTAGGAGTTTTTTGTCCCACATGTGAAGTGCTCAGCCGTTGCTTTTTAAGTTTTGTAAGTGTTCACCATTACAGAATCACACCACTGACGTTACATTGAGAAAATAATCTCTCTTCATCTGCTTAAGATAGATTGAAAGTACTTCCATGGTTTCTTCAAGCCAGTCATCATATACTGCTGGATTTTTGCTTTATTACAAACCGAGTCCAGCTTTACCCCCCTCCCCCCTTCCCACCATACATATCAACCAGCAGGCACTGGAAGCAGGTACAAAGGCCCTTGAAAAGTAGGTGCATGCAACCAAACATCTGGGCATCTAATTTTCATAAAATTTGAATACCAAATAGTATTTAGATCTTGCTTCAAATAACAATAGTACATAACTATTCCTGCTTCCACTAGTATCATGGGATACACTCGGAAATGTATTTAAATAACAGATAATGACAAAAATGATGGAAAATCTAAGCATACTATCAAAGAGGCTGTGCAAAAGTCTAATAGCAGCTCTCTGTTAATCAGGAAGGTCCACTGGATGCACATCCCTTTGCAGAGTCGACCTGGAAGCAACATCTGGTAAAGTGACTTGATCAAGGTCACACTCTATGTAAATACGGGTTGACGGAAATCAAACCCTGTACTCCAGAAAATGAAGTTTACAGCCATAACCCCATGCATTAAACACTAGACTGTAGATGTTTTTGGACTGTATTTCAAAATTCTTTTCTACAAGGTCATTTATTTTTGCTTCTTAAAAACTGGAAATTAATGATGTCTTTCTTTTTTCTTTAAATTACTGATTGTTTTCCGTGTTCTAGATAGCTTCAAAAATCATATGGGTTAAGAGTTTCAAAAATTTTTGTGAAATGTTAAATCAAGCCAGGAAATAAGGACACACTTCCAAAAATAGGTACATCATGTGTAGGGGTAAATCATGCCTGAAAATATGTATGTTGTTCCAAAATAAGGACAGTTGATTGGTTCCCCCCATCCACATATACACATGTACTCGCTCACCTATATCTCTGTCAGTGTACTAGTTCTAGCACATCTCTTAATCAGATCTCTTCTCTTTAGTCTTTAACCACAAAGACATCATTAAAAAAATCTTTCTGCTTGCACTGAACTTCTGCACTGTAATTGCAAAACAAGAGGGCATAAATACATCTGGATTGGTTATTTGTCATATTGCTCTCAGCAACAATTCCAGCTCTATACGTAGCCTTTCTGATTTTGATGTTAAGTTATCCTGGTTCATAAAACATGCATTTAGTATTTTAGCTGTTATGCATGTATATGTATCTACAGTATCTATCTATCTATCTATCTATCTATCTATCTATCTATCTATCTATCTATCTATCTATCTATCTATCTGTCTGTCTATCTATCTATCTAGCTATCTATCTATGTATTTGTATATCTAGTTAATTAAATTATTTGCATTGAATTAGTCAACTAGAACAGATATCGACACCCAGGAGGTAAACCACTCTATAGTAAAACTCAAATCTAAACTTCCTAATATGCAGGAAGCAAGGAAGAACCATGGTGCATTCTATTTTAAAACATTTTTTTGTCAAGGGACAAGCCCCCTGTACCTCCTGCTAATAATATATTCTAACTATCAGATTGCACATTCCCTGGGGAAAGGGAATATTCCCCTAAGTGGGCCTGTTAATCTCGCACACTTGTCGGCTATCTGTATAACCGACCAAATGCAGTTAGTTAAACAGGCATCGACCAAACTCCTTGCCAACCAAATCAATGGCACCCATATAAATATATATGTCACATGTAGCGCTGGCCACTGCAATATGATTTGTACTTTTCTGTCTTTTTCCTGCCTGTAGCCCAGTGGTAATAACACTGTCTTTTGTGAATTATTTCCTGATAAGTCAGAAGACCTGGCAAGTATACCTTTCACAGTGTTAAGTGGATTTGCTGGATATGTAACACTTAAGAACATTTGAAAATGCACCCAGCTCATGTCATAACCTTCCTTTCACTAATGCTATTTTCATTTCCACCGTCATTTCTTGTGTCAGCACTTCTGTAAATAAGACAAACTGCAGTAGCAAAGCTGGCTAATATTACCCCATGCCAACTGTACTGCATGTGTTTTTTAATAGTACAGCATACAGCTTGCATCTAAGATGACCCATTAAGTATATCATTTGCATGTTTGTATTTTTAATTGGATCATTTTATGATGCAGTAAAAACACACTCGTTCCACAAGGGTCCACTAGTAACTTAAAAAGTAAACAAATCTGATGTAGCCATAGTAATTTGGCAAAAGCGCTTAGTCGTTTGGTTTTGTATTTTTTTATCAATAAAGTGGAGCGACCGATTTCGCAGTTTGGTTTTTTTTATTTTTTTGTTTTTTATTTTATGATGCAGGTTGGGTCTGTGAACATTACAAATCCCAAAGCATAGGCATTACATTGTCCAATAAAAATGTATATCATTCTGCCAGGAACAAGCAATTTGTGGTCCACAAGAATGATTTCAGCACCTCATTTCTAATAGTTAGCTGACCACTGAGAGACTGCAGCAAGTGCACAATGGCAGCTGACCTATAAAAGGACCAGTCAAACTGATGTCCAAGAGGAAAAGAAGCTGAGTAACTTACAGAGCACTTACCTGACTACTCCCAACCCTTGTGGATTGTAACAATTGAGAGGAAGCCAGAATAACAATAGCAGTCCACAGTATGGCTGCAATAGTCAAAGAATAGTCTGTATGTATTGTGATCACAACCATTACAATAACAGCTGTCTCTGCTTCATCACTGTGATGACACTGGCAGCCTTCTTTCACCTAAACTCCTGAGGATATTCTTTTAAAAGGTTATTGCAAGAAAGCACTGCAGCAGTACTACAGCGATCATTGTAAAAAACACCCAAATGATAAAAAGTATGGTGCCCATATCATGTATTTGCACTCTCAACATCTACTGCAGCACAGACGTTATTATATATGCTACTGTCACTGTGCCTCACATAATAAAATAAGACCTGCATATCTGCACTGCAACATTCTATGCATTATAAATCATGAATGCATGCAAAAAAGGTGTTAACAAGTACATATATGAAAAGTGTACAATAAGTCAGCACAGACGTCAAAACTCTTTCCACATCGCGATAAAGCATACAATGCAGATTTTAGAATAGGCGCAGTGGGGCAAGTCACCAAACTCAGTGGGAAAGTTCACCCCATGACCATAATACATATTATTATGTTATATGAGGCGCAATCTTCCAGATGTCTGAATTCAATTCTTGCACTAAAATACTACTACATACCTGGTGTTTACCCTCAATAACTGTACCCCATTTTCAAGTGGAGCACATTAAATGAATTGAACTTAGTGCATTTATGGAAATGTTTACTTTTATTACTGCTTTGTATAGAGTACATTTGTTCCTATGCTTTTTTCATATAAAAGTTTTGACTTTTTATGCAATTGTATTAACTTTTATATTACTTGGAGCTTTTCTCCACATGTCTCTGCTGAAAAAGGACCTGTATCCAGTTGAACTTTCCTGGTTAACAAATGTAAAATAAATAAAGTAAAATAAAATGTGTGCATATTTATCTAACATGTTCATATTATGTGGTGGTTTTAGTGGCAGGAACACACAATACTATACATAACCAACTAATCTGCACAACACAGCAAATGATTAATCACAATAAAAGAAAGTCATTCTACAATATCATACATATGCATGTGTGACAGAGAGAGACAGAGGTGTAATTCCTGCTTAAACTGCTGAAACAAGTTTAAAAATCATATTTGCTATTTAGACACATGAATTCATTTTTATTACAATAACATGTAGTGAAGCCTGAATGCATCATTATATGAGAATCAAGTCCAGTCCTTTACCTTACAACAGGTAATTAGGAAATCCTCTAGAGCTTGCGGTCTTTTGAAGTCAGAGATCTACACATTTTACTGCCGATATCAGAAACAAAACCAAAAAGTAAGCAGAAATCAACAATGTAAACCACTGACAGCTTCCAAAATACTGGTACTGCCTGGGTAAAAAGTGAATATGATAATAGGATGTGATTCATCATGCATTTTCTAATAGATAGAAGCTATTAAATGTGATTGCTGGTAGTTTTTTCACACTCTTATCATCAAAGTTCAGTAATGATATCATAACGTTTTGGAGAGATGGTGAAATATTTTATGCCATAGTCAGAGATGTCACTGAAAAGTTGAGACAGTTGAAAGGTATTCTTGTAGCTGTTGAAGATGGTCACTAATAAACAGGATTGTATGATGGTGATTGACTTATAGTGAAGTGCAGATCTTTTTTTGATTGACTTATAGTGAAGTGAATATCTTTTTTTTTTTCCTTTTTTTCCCCTCTTCTATGTAATTGCAACCTAGCTATAGCAGAATGTCTGTCAGAATATACCTGGCTGATTTTCTGAGAGTCCCCAATTTTTCTGTGAAGAAAAAAATGAATGCTGAAATTCCTGCTGTATCATCACTTTTAAAATAAATTACTTTTCTTCTTATGCCATAGAGAGCCTTCTGTGAATTGTTGGATGCAGGAGAAAGCTCAGTGGAGCAAACCTGCTTATCTGCCTTACAAGCCATTGCTCCGTAGTCCCACACAGCATCTCAAATTTTGAGACCCAGACAGTTTTTGCAGTTTTTCAATGAATGAAGACATGGCTAAAGGAAGAAATACCTAATGATTTAAAGTTTTGGGTATTATTTTTAAGCAGCTTAGTGGCCACTTTCATTTATAAATGTGATCCTTTATATCCAAACGGCCTGTATACTAAGATGCCATGATGATATTTAAAGCATGTTGCATTTTCAGCTTACTTTTCATGTTTTTGTACAATATATATATATATATATATATATATATATATATATATATATATATATATATATATAATATAATGAGTCTTCTGTACTATACTAAATGTACTATAAGAATGTTTAATTAGCATGTAACTAATTCAGAGTAAAAACTTAGTTTAAGTCACACTCTGAACATAACAGCTTATATTTAACTTATAAGACATTACTGGTCCTGAAATTCTACAGCTAATGTGCATTGTTTTTAATGCTTCTGAGCCAGAAGAAGGTAATTCCATAGATCAGTGCTCTTAGACAGACACTACAGGAAGACTCACTCAAGGGACCTTATATATTAATCCCCATAAAGTATGAGACACCACATCTCTGCAAGAGCTGTGACATAACACAAACTACATAGAGATGGGCAAATGCAAAATGAAATACATAAAATAAGTTCATTACAAGTAGTGAATAAACAAACTTGAGTTATACCTTGAAGGAAAGTAACCTGAAGTTGATTATAATAGGATTACATATTTTTCAAGTCATTTAGGAATGTCCATGACTACAACATCTTTTAAAGGCAGAGATATTTTATATATATAGTTATCAATTTATTTATTTATTTATTTAATACTTTATTTATTCATAATGGTTAACCAGCGTATTGCACTGATCAATATATTGACCAATTTCAGGCTCAATACAGACATGTAAAACCAAATAGATTAAGTATTATTAAGAGAGTGTGCGTGTGTGTGCGTGTGTGTGCGTGCGTGCGTGTGTGTGCGTGTGTGTGTGTGTGTGTGTGTGTGTGTGTGTGTGTGTGTGTGTGTGTGTGTGTGTGTGTGTGTGTGTGTGTGTGTCTGTTGTTTGTTTGTGTGTATGCCTGCCTGTCTGTGTATGTCTGTATACGAATGCGTGAACATCCTGTGATATAGTGGCTTCCCATTTATCACTTTTTATTTTTTTACACATGCAGCTTGTCAGGATAAGCTTGCACTCCCCTCAGTCCCCAAATACAAGCAGGCACACAAATGAAAAGTCTTATGTTGGCTTGTGTAACTAAGAAATTCATTCATTAAACACATTATATAGTAATTTTTGCCAAACAAGATCTATATGGCACATGCATATATAACATCATCAAGGTCTTCAAAGGATTTAGCTGTGTTCAGTGTGCACAATAACACTATGTGCACAAAGAGCTGGATCCAGCACTAGTCATCCTAGGCAGTTCCTTTGAGCCCACTGGCTGGGAAGCTGCCGCAATGTTTAATTTAAATAAATATAAAATAAAAAACTAGCATTTCTTTTGAGTACATTCCAACTACATCATACTAAGTGATGAAGTTTTATACATCAAACACAAGCTTTTTAGGTATGTAAAATTGCTGCTGAGTAAACCAGCCATTCCTTTAATGAGCCAGATGAAAGATGAGCATGAAAAACTGGGTGAGGTGGCAAGAAGGTAGGGGTATGTTTTTGTGAAATTTCCTAGTTAAGGATGGCAGGTTGGCTAAATTTTCAGGCTCAAAACCCATACCTTGATTGCAAGAAAGAAGAGCCTGCATCCTCTACATCAACTGTCAAACTATCATCAGGAATAATTTTCAAGAACTGTTGAGTTTCAATGCATTTTCAAAGAATGTTGAGTTTCAGTGCATTTTCAAAGAATATTGCTTTTCAGTGGCTTTTTGAGGAATGTTGAATTTCAGTGTATTTCAAGGAATGTTGCTTTTTAGTGCATTTTTAAGGATTGTTGCATTTCAGTGCATTTTTAAGGAATCTTGAGTTTCAGTGCGTTTTTATGGAATGTTGAATTTCAAGGGAAGAAGTTTACTGTTGCTTATGGTAACTCTGTTTTCAATGTGTAACTGTTTTGTTTAGCAAATGGTCATCATCAATGCTTGTGCCATAAAATTTGAAAGCAGTGTTTGTAGCATAACAGCTAGCATACTTAATTTTGGCGCAGAAGTCTATGGGTTCATCTCCCACGCCATAATGTGCAAACATTATGGTATTGTAGTGGCTGATAAACACTGGAAACATAAGCCACAAAGCATCATGGAAAATGATGAAATCTACATCACATGGGACCATCTAGTATAAACAGTTCAAAAGATAGATGCTAGAAAACTAGATATAGTGATCCATGAATAGAAGACAAAAGTAGCATTGATCATTGAAATCCCCACACCCAGTGACTACAGTGTCTTGCATACAGAGGTACACAAAGTCATAAAATTATCAGCATTTGCAGGCAGAAATGAGATCAATGTGTAAGAAAGATAAACATATAGTTTCAATAGTAATAGTAGTAAAGGGTCTTATAAAAAGAATCTATAATCATATTTAGATATATTACCAATACATGTAACTCCATACAAATTGCAGAAGGAGTCATTACTGGGCACATTGCAGGTGTTACAAATAGTACTTCTGGCTAACATCAAAGATTGAAACAATACTAATTTCATGAACTTTAATCATACTTTGACTTAAGAATAGGGCCCATTCCCATCATGGTATTAGAAACCCAAAAGATGTAGAGAAATTAAAAAATGGAGTGCTGATATTGCAGAGCCCTTTAAGGAGGAATGAGGGTGCTACACCTCTGACTGTGTCCTCTTTTGAATGAGATGACTAGTAACTATGCACCTATTTTTGGTCTGATAGCCATTATTTATTGCAATATTACCAGCTTACCATTTCTTAATGTAACATGGGCAATTTATTCTTCAGGGACAGCATGCACAGAATTTGTACATGAACTAGTGAAATGTGAATTTGCTTGCCAGCAGCAAGCCCTTCATTAGTTATAGTTATCTTAAGTGTGGAATTATTAAGATGAGTTTTACTTCTGCAGAGATTGCACATATTGACTGATATTGGTGGATTATAATGACAGAAGTTGGAATGGTCTTTTGTGGTTCAAATGTTTTAAAATGTTTAGTTTTTCATTATTGGGTTATTTTTTTTACTGACTAGAAAAATTTTCAAAACTATGAATTTAAAATAAAACCTAACAAGTGGCGTTGTATTATAAAAGGGATATAATTTAATACAATTAGGAAGGTGCATCATGGTAAATATGCATGCATGCATATTCTTAAAATGTGTACAAGAGGCCAATAGTTTGAAAACAGCCCAAAGGTAAACTTAATCTGCCAATGGCCAAATGCATTTTATTTGAATGTGGGTTTTAATGCCATTTCAATGAACATGAGTGTCAAGGGCAGAGAAGTTTGCTGTTCATGTTAAGTCAATTTTCATTTTAAAACTGTATTGTATTTTTTTAATATCTCTCACTGTTTGTGGTAACAATTTGAAATGAAAACTTTAAATATCTCTTATCATTGTAAAAGTTAAGAAGAAAATATGCACACTGACAGGTTTAAGCAGTGTTTATGGTAACTGTAGATAAATAGCCAAATAATGGGACAGTGGAATGACTGGGGGTTGGGCCTATGGGGTAGAAACAGATATATTACCCTGCCTATGACACCAATTAACCATGATCAGGCTCTGTATGCACAGAAACGTTGATCATTATGGGACCTTTTCCAAGTCTGCAGTAGAGAATGTACATTTTCAATGCAATTTCAGTGGATGAAACCTTATGTTTTTTTAATGATCATAAACATCTAAAAATATCATAAAACTTAGTACATGGCAACATTAAGATCAATCTTCCCCTCACTCCCAGCTGAAATCTCTCAGCATTAATTTATACATAAGGACATAGTTAACATGTCATTTAAGTTCTGTTTTCTTTTCCCATTATAATAAGCTTTAAATTCCTCAATATATCTAAATGCATCTTGAAACATAGTCACTGTTTCCTGTATCAAGCCATGCAAATCAATTCTTTAATTAAAACATTCATGTATTCAGTATCAGATACTTTCAAATTACAGGCTTTTCATTTAGCCCATCTTTATACAAATGTCTCACATAAGTTTATAATTAGCATTCTTCTTTTTATCAGCCAGAACACAGGCAGTGGCTGATATGGGTCATTTTAGAATCAACCTGGTGTTCTTGTTTTTGCTTAAAATATTTATTAAACAACATGTATCAATACTTGCAATATAATAAAATAAGTGAATAAATTAAAACACATTGTTTATAAATGAAATAATTCAACTATTTAGAATATATAAAAAATGCCTGAGAGCAAGTTATTAATAATTAATATGACATGTGTAAAATGATAATATCAAATTAACGTAAGTATATTTAAGATGAAAAGGTTTCAATGAGGGCTAATACTTTTAACCAATGATTATTCTTATATTTGTTTAGGAAAATCTTACTGCTGTTTCATGATTGCCATATCTTTCAGGAGGATAAGAAAATCTTCAAATTTTCATTCTGAAAGGTTCTTCAAGTTTCTTGTAATACTTTTCCTGGCCACAGCAAGAATTGTCCAAGTAAGATAAGAAAACTATTTTTGAATTGTTTATTTCCAGTAAATTAAACAGAAAAATCTCATTTGTTAAAATGAAGGAGTCATTCAATGAAATGTTGAAAAAAATTGTACCCTTTCCCAAAATTTACAAACCATAAAACAATCATAAAACATGTGTGACAAATCAGCCTTATAATATATTTTTTTGCATCTGCAACATTTAGATATATATTTTTTCATTTCAGTAACTCTTACAGGAGTCAAAAAAGCTCCCAACAAAAATTTCCAAGTAAATAAACTCCAATATAGGGCACAAGATCTGTTTTAATAGATGAAAGCAGTTGTATTTTGTTTTAATCAGTTAAAGCTATTTGGTATTCTTTAGTTAGAAATTTTTAAAATTACCATTTAAGTTTTGACTATCTTTAGCTAATGTTGAATGTAATTTGGAGATTAAATTATTACATTTTCAATGTTTGTAAATAATTTAATTTAAAATTTTAATTCACTCTGGAATCTCAATACATTATGAATTAAATAGAAGGGATAGTTTGGCTTGTATTGACGTAAAAACTAAAAGTTTATGAATCATATAATTAATATCAATATTAAATTCTAAGCATATGGATTCAGTAGATTTAACTTTATTTCCTTCAAAGCACTGATGCTGACAATAAATTTGTTGACTTTTCCAGGAGTCAATTATAGGAGATGGCAATTTATTATTATTATTATTATTATTATTATTATTATTATTATTATTATTATTTTGTTAAAGAAAAGGGTATAAGTGATTTAAAGCAAAATCTATAATTTGAATTTATTGATATTATTTTCTTAAATATTTTTAAAATTGAATTTATATATGAAGACTTAGTTGGAGAATATATAGGAATTTGGATATATTTACAAATATAAAGCTAGAAGAGGTTATATGATTTTATATTTATTAAATCCAAAAAATAAGTTTATTTATATTGAGCAATTGGTAATGTAAGATTTTTCCAGTTTGTAATACAATTATCATCTAACCAATTACAATAATTTTCATAATTACTGATTTTGCATAAGTTTATGCTGCTGTGGTATGGCGGTAGCATTGTTACCTCACAGCAAGAGGTTGTCCCATTCGATTCTCGGCTTGGCTTGGGAGTGCCTTCTGTGTGGAGTCTGCATGTCCTCCCTGCAGTTGGGTAGCGTTCAAAAGACATGCATGCGTAAATGGGAGTGCCTTCTTTGAAGGTTGGGTGTCGAGCTGGCACCTCGGCATTTCATAAAAATCTACTGCCAATCATTAGTGAACCAGAGTTCTGCTGTGGCGAAAGACAAACAACAACTGATTTTGCATAAGTTTCTATATTATGCTTTTTGGAAAATTTACACCTCCAGATTTCCATGATCAAAAAAGATGATCAAGGTATATTTGTATACCACAGCAAATTTATAAATTTTATATAACATTTCAGAAAAAGTCATTTTAATTATTTGTAATCTATCTTCAAATAAAGTGAAACTCTGATTCCAAGAATTAATTAGGTTAAAGAGGTTATTATTTTTTCAAAATTTAAGTTGATAGTCTCTTCTGTATTTTTTAAAATTTAAAATGTGAATTCCTAAATATAACAAATTAGTAGATTTTTAACCTGTTATATAGTTATCTAGATTTCAGTTTTTTATTGATAAGAATTTAATTAGAGTTATAATTATTAAAATGTAAATTAGACTTCTTTGAATGTTCTTATAATATTCTCAAGTTCTTTTAATGTTTCAGAATATTTTTAATGATAATAGTATATCATTAGCAAATATCAGCTTTAGAATTAGATACTTAATTAAAGTCTGAACCTTGGATTCTTGTATTTGTATTGATTAGGATTACAAGTATCTCAATAGATAAATTAAATAGGAAAGGGGAGAGGGCAACCTTGTTTAGTTCATTTTGTAAAATTTATAAAATTTGAGGTGTATGGACATAACTTTACATATGCTTTACTATAAGTGAAGTTAGATGTTAACATTGCAACAAACTAGGTAGGAGAATCAAATGGATATAATACTTTGAATAGGTAATCCCAATCCAATTAATCAAATGCTTTTTCAATATCTAGACTAATAAATATTCAGTTTTCCTAGCATTCATGACATCTATAAGAGCAATTAGTCTTGTATATTATCAGAAGTTTGTCATTTTTATATAAATCCAGATTGATCTAAATGATTACAATTGGTAAAATTAATGTCATTCCATCTGTTAATATAGACATGAATATTTTATATTCTACATTAAGCAATGAGATAGGTTTATATGAAGAACATTTTATGGGTCTTTTCTTTCTTTTATAATTGGAGTAATCAAATAATAATTCCATTAATGTGGCAATCGATCTAGATTTTGTACCATTATCATGACATTGTGAAAATTACATATATTTTTCAGGGTATACTTTACATACTCCTGGGATAATACCATAATTTCTAGTAGCTTTATTAGATTTGATATATGTTTTTAATTTTTTGGTTAACTTCTTGTACAGATATAGTTTTAATAGATTATTTTTTTGTAAGGAAGATTTTTTTACTAAGGATTGATCAATTGTTATTGAATTGTTTTTTCTATTTATTCTGCTCTGATTCAAAGATAATTAATCATTTCTGAACATTTCTAATATATTACCAACATCTGAATTTAATTTATTTGTTATAGGATTGTTTAGTTATTTAATATTGTTATTTGTTTGAAATTTAATTATTTTATGTGTTTATGAGATTTTGAATATTAATCTATCTTTAGTTTTTCTAAAGCTAATGTGGTTTTATGAGTTAATTCATTATATTTATTATTAAGGACCTTTATCTTCTCCCTATTAACTCCTGCTTTATTCTCTTCTCTCTTTCTTTTACTTTCTTTTAACTTTATTTAGATATCTTATATTTTTTATTCCATTATTTTAAATTGTGTTTGAACCAAGAAATTGATTTATCAAAGATATATGCATCAATCAAGTACCACACCATTATTAAATTAGAGTCAGCATGTTATTGAACAATAAAAAGTTATATATCTTTTTTAATTGTCATGTTTTATATTCTTTCATTTTAGTAATATATGTTGGAATTCTGGAGATAAGTGGTAATTCTTTAAAATATTTTTTCTATATTTAAAACTAATGCATTATGATCTGAAAAAGGACAAGATATTATACTGAAATTAATTATTTTAGATGTGATATCATGAGAAATCAATAATTTATCAATTTCATGTTTTTAAAGATTTAGCAGTGGGGAGTAATTTAAATTTTCTACAAGAGGTGGACTCCGAATCATACAAAAGACAATTAAAATCACCACCTAGTACTACATTTCCTTTGTAATTATTAAGTTTAAAATCAAGATTTTTTGGCTAATTTCACTCCCATTTCAGGAAACCAATATAGACTGATCATGGTACGTATTCTATTTATGTACATTTGAGGCATTTGAATTTCTTTTTCCCCCATAAAATAGCTACTTTTGTTTATTTATTAATTTATTTATTTATTTAGAAGATTGAGCTAAGATTAGATATTTATTAGGCTTCCAATATTCGGTATAATTTTCACCAAATGTGTCTCTTGAAGTAATTGAAAATGAGGTTTATTTAAATCTAAATATCTTATTAGAGTCACCCTCTTTTTGGAGTCATTTAAACAATTAACATTAAATGATAGTAATTTTATTTCCCTATTACACAGTAAAGAAAGGAAGCTTTGTTAAAATTATGTATATTAATATTAAGAAAAACATATAACAAGAATATATGTAAGCTTGTGTTTAATTCATACATAAAGAAGGGGATCTCATGCAGAAAGAAGAAAAGATTAATAATAACAACAGAAAGTATTCCATTCAAAAAATATACATGAAATAATTATAATTCCTAGCCTTCTTGAGAGAAAAAAGAACATTTTCAAGACTAACTCTGTAATCACCCAAGGAATAAAATAAAAAAGAATAATATCATAGTAATATAGTTCTGCAGTGAAAATCTAATATTTTGGTAATTAGTTAAGAAGAACAATTTAGTTACAAAATAATGAACTTTGCCAAAGAAATAGCACTACAGATTTATAGAAAATCAGTATATTAATACTCCACTTTCTTCTCCTCCATAGCTATTCAACTACAGTTACTTCTTATATTTCAGATTTTTCATATTAATATAGTATTTATGAGAAAAATATAATAATAAATGTCTAAAATGAAATAACGTATAAAGAGAAGATGGGGAGTGTCATTAAATTTCAATATATGAAGATAGAATGAATGAAGAACAACATTTGACATGACTTTAAAAAGTGCATGAATGTATCAGATAAATATTTTCTTTCTTTTCTTTTCCTCTCTTCCCCTCCTCCTTGGAATTGTAAGTACAGTAGTCTAAACTTTAGTTCATCATTTGAGCTGTAAAATAACATTTGCAATTCTATATATATACAATACTGCAAAACACTATATTTAGTACATTAAATACAGTTTTATAGTTTGTATTGAACATGAAAATCTAAACAATTAGTTTATTATAAATTTTAATAAGTTACTGAAATCTAAGCTTATGCTATTTTTATTTCAGCATTACCATATCTTAGTCCCTACCAGGGAAAACTGCACATGTGTGGGAGCAGTTTGTATGATTAAAATGAACCAAATAAAATGTGGAAAAGCACAAAAATAACCAAGAAATCCACAGAGGTGCAGAAAAAACCAAAACGGATGCAAAGGTCTTTCTATATGAAAGCGTTAATGTTTGGTTTTACGTGTTTGTTAGTGTGTTTTTTTGGATCGAATAAAGTCTTTAAGTCGGCCTTTGCGTCCGTTTTGGTACTTTGTGCACCTCCATGGATTTATTTGTATGATTAACCTGTGCAAAGGCTACAGTGCTATACACATATGCTATATGATAAGCTGGTCACAGTTAAACCAATAGTATCATGTAACTATTTGTTATTATTTAATGGATATGAAAATAACAGTTTTAAGGACAATAATTAAAAATATTCAAGGTTGAAAGCATTATTAAGCTGAAGGCAACTTTAAATGTTTTCCATTTCTCAATAACAACACTTTTTATCATAAATTTAAACATTCCTTCAGAACCCTTAATAAGAATCATCTATTTTCTTCAAAGACAACTCAGGTGTTTGTTGCAGTTACATTAAATTCATGCTAGTAATATTAAGTAGTAATAGAAAGTTAGACAAGTGATTTTTTTTCTCATTCTTCACTAAGTATAATCCTTTTCTTATGAAAAAAATCTTTATTTTCTATTTTAGAAATATAATATGCCTGAACAGATTTTGTGATTGAACCTTGCTTTACCTGAATGACTATATATACAACACAGAAGAAGTGAACTTTAAAGGAATTTTTCAGGATATCTCCTTTCCTCACAAATGATGCTTTATATGCCTGCTCCAGAACTCCTAATTCCAGAGTTCCTTTCCAGAAAAAGAGAACTTCAAGGTCTCAGATCATCTAAGCTTTAACCAGTATCTATTTCTGAATAAAACAGCCTCACAAAACTATTAATAGCTGTACATGAATAATAAGGACTCAGCACAATCTTTGGACGTTAATGAACATGTCACATATTTCATGTATTACTCCACCATCACATATGTATCAAATAATATTTTCCACTACTGTCTCTACACTATGGAAAGCATCTTGCCCTCATTTCAACTGCCTACTGTTAAAACAGTACCTCCCATACACATATCTTTTACAGAATACCTGTTATAGTAATCCTTGCAATGAAAATAAATCATCACATTTCATAATTAAGTTTAACATTGTATGTATTTCAATGTACTAAAAAGACTTATTTTGCACAGTTTGTCTGTTTTGAATACTGCCTTAGATTTTTACTATGCTTTATGTAAAGTACTTATTCAAAAAAAACATTGCTAAGAGAGTGCACAGTACTGATAATATGCAAGTACAGCATACAACAACCCACTACAGAAAACTGAACCATTTACTAATAAAAAAATAGAGTGTTGTATATCCATAGAAAGAAACACTGAAAAGCTCCACTTTTGTGAGGATATATCTAACTTTGACAAGTTTAATCCATCAAGTGGCAATGTTCAGCATTCTTATATTCGATAAACTATATCATCACTCTCATCAAAATCCACCATCTGCAGCTCCCCAAAAACAATAAAGAGAAACTAAAACTTTGCCAAACAAACCAATTATAAAACATTGAAATCAGCCCATCATGTAACTTGATATTACCTACAAAACAACCATCATGTGATTCTATTCCCATCCTACAAACGTATGCTACATAACTCCAGATAGTGATGATCAATCCAAGTAGTTCCAAACATGCAGTGTTTTCTTTCTTCCTCTTCTTTCCCTACTTACATTCAAACTTATCTCCAATAAATAACATACTCATACAAGCTCATCAGGCACACCCAGATATGTCTTTGACAGTAAACATTGAAAATCTGTGAAGGAAGGATGGCTCCATGCACAAGCAACATTTCAAGTATACAGCCTCGATTACTAAATGGACAACATGGCTTGGGCAAATCTTGGCAATATCTACCTCCGATAGCTCCAAAACACAACATCAATGAACAGTTTATAATTTACATCTTATGTATTTTACAAAAACATTTAACTTAAATGCCTTTTCCTATGCAAGTGGCTGCATGGGAAGAACTATGCAAGAGCAAAGCAGCAGAAGTTTAAATGGCTCCATATCAAAGCCACATACAGTTCACTCAAAATGAAAAAAAGAGCTATTAAATCACAGTAACACATGAAGTCTGGGACTGAGCTACACCACACATCAGTGAGAAAAACCGCACACAAGCAAATCAGCCCATAAAAAGAAAAAAAAAATACATCACAAAATGCTAACAAAAGTACAAGCACAACCCTCTCACCTTTCTCATCATATATCTATGCATGTATCTAATTGTATATAAAAGTCACATCGAAAACTAGGACTTCTTTTTCAGAATAAAAAATATTTAACTGCAAATGCAAAAATAACTCTCACATGCCTACCTCCAACCTACTCTATTGCATAGCTGTCACATCTTTACCAATCTGAACTCCTCCCTCTTAACCAAACTCGACTCTACTTAAAATAAAGTGGCTAGATTTGCAGCTAACCATCCATACCAGTCTCATCACTGTCTTCCCTTAAACAATTAGACTGGCTGGAACTACCCCACCAGCTCCACCTACCTCCTCTACAGATTATTCACTTTATCCTTTACCAGAACTCTTTCTGTCCTTGCCTAACTCCTATTATCTCTAAATATTGCCCCACCAGACCTCTGCATAGCTCTGACCAAGATCTGTTACAAATGTATAAACCCAAGACCAAAACTGGTTGCATCTTGTACAGATATAATCCTGCCCTGTCCTGAAACAAACTTCCCTTAGAAATTAGATCCCTAAAACATCCATATCAATTCAAAACAGTCTCTAGAGAATATCTGAAAACAATCTGGTATTGCCACTGCACTCATCCTCCCTAAGCTATCTTCCCCTGCACCTAAGACACCTTTCGCCTCCCCTCAGCCTACCTTTTCTCTTTTCCTGTTTATCATCTTACCCCCTTCTCTTACCTTTTTTGCATAATTTCTGCTACCTCCCTCCCTCCTCTACCTACAATCTATTTGTTAGCTATTCCACCACCTATTACTCATCTCTTTGCTACCCCTCTCTGCCATTACTCATTTCCACTTTTAAACCTTACTAGGCATAATGTTTTTATAAATTTAGTGTGCAGTGATATAGAACTATTTATGTATATCTCTTACTCGATTAATGTTTTACCCTTTGCATAACCTCATTATTACAACCTTTATAAATCTAAACTCATATTGTATGTTAATTGTGAACTGCTACCTGACTTTGTACCAAAATTTTACACTATTATGTTATTAAATTTATCTTACTGTGGAGCTTTTCTCCCCTGGTCTCCGCTGAAAATGAGCCACTTGGCTCAGTTGGACTAACCCGGTCAACAAATGTAAAATAAATAAATATATTCTTCAAACCAAAACACCAGCAAAGCTATGACATTCCCAAAGCAAAATCTCCCAACAAAGTCTTACACATGCACACAATGACTCACATCAAAGTGCACTATCAAATGAACAGCACAGCTACATATACCCTAAAATCTAAATTTCTTTGACTCTTACTTATATACAGTCACAACATTTAAAACAATAACAATACACATTTCTAAATTAAAGATATATAATTAAATTATAGGCAAAGTACTTACATAATTGTCACAGAAATATGAATGGAGGTAAGTAAGCAAAACAAGAGCTTATGAAAAACCATTTCACTTCCTGTCTCATTTGTATTGTAGTAACTCATGACAGCTTGTGACACCTCCAGGTGTTTCTGCAGTTACATCCTACTGACACCTCTAGGTTTCAAATATTGCTTGCTTATATTCACATTAATAATTCCAAAACCATGGCACATACAAAGGATTAAAATATTTCATCTTAAAGCTTACACAGTGGCAACTGTATAGATGGTTGACCTCTGTCTAGTGCAGGTAAAGACATTTTAATTCTTTTTCTATAATATTTCCTGCTGGAATAAATTTCATGTTTTTTTTCTAAATACCTTGACAATTTTAAAGCACTCACTATAGGACAATGAGTCAATACTCTGGATTCTTTTGCTGAGGAAATTCTGAGGGCATTACAACTGTTGCAAGTGCCTAGTCTGGTACATGCCAAAGGGGATATTACACTCAAAGATTAGTCTGATAAGAACTAAGTTAAGTGTTGCTATAACATTCTTAGATCTGGATGTCTTACCCTTACTTATAAGTTGGGCGACATAGAATAATTTTGTTACCACCTTGGCTATGTGTTGAGCAAAGGGCAGATTACTGTATACATAAGTTCCCAGATACCTAACTACTGGGTCAACTCTTAGGGGTGTCTCATCAATGGAGCAATTAACTTGGAAGGGCTTTAACCAAAATATAGTATAATGCACTTTTTAGTATTGAGTTTTGATCTGTGCATTTGGCAACAGTCATGTATCTGTCTTACACCCTCTTGCAGGGTGTTAGCATCATGTAGGGAATATATGATAGTTTCCAATTAGCAGTCATCTGCAAACTTGGGGAGCCAGAAGCTCTTGACATTAGCCTTGATCTTCAAAAAGTAGATGCCAAAGTGGAGATGGTGCAGCACTCAGCCCTGAGGTACTCTGCTGGTAACCAGTCTCTTGGTGAAGGTAACCTCAACAATCTTGACTTCTTGGGTCTTACCCGTGAGCAAGCTGGCAATCCAGCAAGTTATGTAGTGATTTATTCAAATTTCAGTGAGTTCATCAGCAATACCTGAGTGGGGTATTCTATCACATGCCTTAGCCAAATCTAGGTAGGTGGTATGTACCATGCTCCCCCATCCATTGCTTTGGTGACCCTATCAAAAAAGTTTACCAAGTTAAGTATGTATGACCTTCCTTTAACAAAACCAAATGGGTCCAGTGTATGTAGTTTGCCAGTGTCTTTGTTGATTGTTTCCATGATAATGGGTTCCATGGCTTTGCATATTAGACAAGTCGTACTAATGTTTCTATAGTTTCTGAGATCAGTTGCCATCTTCATAAAGAGTGATAACCATTCCAATCCTTCAGTCATGTGATATGCAGCCTGTTTTGAGGCTGTAGTTGAAAAGTCATTCAAGTGGTCCTGGTACGTCATGTTTCAAGCTATTTAGGAAGCAACCAAGGATATTTTCTGATCCCATTGAGGCTGTGTTTTTGGCCTAAGCAAGTGCCACCAGGGCCTGCTCTCTGTTAATAGTTAGGAGTTGGGGAGTTATGCTAGTAGGTATTTCATGGGGTGAAGGCAGGGGGACATGGTTGGTGAAGTTTGAACTGAATTTGTCACTATGCCCAGTGAAGTTGGTACCATTTACAATTAGTTCAGCAGAATGCTGAGTGTTACCTTTAAGGTTTAAGACATGGCTGTAGTTGGCCTTGTGGTTGTCATTCATCTGAGAGACTATCTTGACCTTGTAACTGGCCTTGTAGCATTTAACTAGTCCTCTTAGCTTCCAGCAATTGTAATTAGTAAGCTTTTGTCATTATGAGAATCATTTTTTCTGATTTGGCCATGACTTTTTTTATTTTGTTATATAGTCTGTTAAGGTTAGGATTCCATCAGTGTAGTTTGTTCTGGGGGGCTGTTTTGGCCTTGCTCCTGGTAAGTACAGAGGTTCTGTGCAATGGTTGTACAGACTTTTGTGAATAGTTCTACATAGTTTACTATGAACTTGGGTTTCATTTACTAAAAGGTGCCTGAACTAGTACACATTTCTATCAGGATTTTTGGTTACATTTGCTTAGTTTACATGTATGTAATTTCCTAAGTCATTGCTACAATGAAAAAAGATTATAGAATAATAAATATATCATTTAATAAATGTTTCTATGTCATTGCTGAAATGGTCACTATACATTTGTAACTAGATTATTGCAGAATAAATACATCAAAAGTAAATAAACTTCAGCCTTATTGGCTCAGTTCTGCACTCTGAAGTTTTCTGTAATCCGTCTGTTTCTGCTTAGTCAATTTGCAGATGAAGACTGCTGTAGATTACCTTGTATCTGCTCTCTTCTTCATGTTAATAACTTGATACTATGCCACACTTACATCACCCTTAAAGCATCAATGCACTTAAAGCATATGATCATATGTGCATGTGTGTCTGGTTGGAAACACTTGGAAATTCCAGAACAGGAGTATTTCCCTCTTCTGTCTCATAGTATTTATTAAGGATAGGTTCAAAAATGTGATATCTAACTAGGTAACAAACAATAATGATGTTTCATGGGCAAGGACCATTGACCTTTAACTGTATAAAGCAAGACGTGCATCTAATGGCTCACTTCTCAAACTATAGAACATAGGTTTTGTTTATTACTTACAGATTGTATAAAATAAACACAAAAGAAATTTCACTTTTTAGTACATTTTAAGTTGCGTGATACTATGTAACATGATTTATGAGTACTTAAATATAGACTGAGGGTTATTTTCTGTAAAGCAAAATCAAGGTGTAGAGGTGTATGGTTTTATGCAAAATGACAGCTATTATGTGGAAGTCTAGGAAAAAGTGCTAATATTCAGTTTTGATTGTTGTAGGAACAGTAAGAATTTAAGAAAATGTATGTTGCTGAATGCACATCCAATTTTAAAATATCTGAGGTTGTTGGAAGGTACCATGTAAATCTGGGCAACTTATTAATTGCATTCCAAATGACATAACATTTACAGAACTATAAAGAACTCAGAAACCGGGTCAAAAAACAGATCCACAAAGAAAAAAAAAAGACTTCTATACCTACCCTGCCCACCCAACAAAAGGTCTGACCCCAAAAAATTATGGAACTCAATCAATCACATATTGCATCCTGGAAAACATTCACCCCCAAACCCTTGCCCTAACAACATACCTGAAGAAACAGCATGCTTATTCAATATTGTTCCTTAAAACACGCAGCAACACAAACTGAAGAAAAGAACCAGAAAGCCAGTAAACACCAACTAGCGATGAGAATAAAACTATGATTTATTAACCCAAGATAGTGGTTGTTAAAATCCTTGAAGTGCGTTAAATCGCGTACACTTTTCGTCACGAAAGACACTGTGACTTCTTTAGAAGGCAAACATAAAATAAACAGCCATTTCAAATCCCAGTACAATGAGTCATTAGAGGTAGTCAATCAATTACTCTCTTCAATTCAGTTTTAAAAAAGAAATACCCTGAATTGATAGCAAGTATACGTGAAAATATATACATGGAAATAACCTTACTGCACAAGTGCCTCATGTAATTCCTTCTCTGCAAATGGATGTGCTCGACTAAACAGCAGTCTGAACAAGTTAGAATTAATACAAATATAGAAATATAAAGATATATTTAAATGTATTTAAATATATTTAAGCTTGTGTTGGACTATAATGTTGTAAAGTGCCTAGTTTCATAAAGCCCTGTTCTTACGTAAATGGTGGTGAATTTTTTAATATAAATGTATGCTTATCACAAACCTCTTGGAATACCAAGTGTCTTAAGGGTATAGACTTCAATTAAATCTGTCTATATCCATATGACACGTCTTAAAACTACTGGGATCCATTAACACTCCTAATGCCTCTCTCACCTTCTTTCTCTATGACCAGAATAGAGAACCAACTTATTATTGGTTTTATTCAATTTTAATTCATTGAAAAACACTATAAATTTGTAGGTTGATGATTAATAGGTTATAACAAGATTAAAAATATTTAAAAAGATTTTTTTAAAAATTTATTCTATTTCGGATTTATAAATTTAGTTTACATGTATAAGTAAGTATATCTGTTGGTTCCTAAATTAGATTATGTTTTATTTTTAGGTTTTTCTTTGTTTATATTTGTATTTTAATGCCGAATTAAATAGACTATGAAATATTTTTAAAAAATATTTTTTATAAATATTTTTTATTTTATTTTTTATTTTATAATTTTAAAAAAATTAGAAAAAGGTGTAAGTTTTTAAGAAAATCGATTAAAAAAATTTTTATTTATTATTATTTATTATTTATTATTATTGATTAATTATTATTTATTGTTTATTATTAGAAAGAAAAGTCTAAGTTAAACTCCATTAAATGGATAAAAGCCTATTTATCTGGCCAAATTCTTAAGTCTCAGAATGCATTTGAGTGAGGTAATTTCATTTAGGCCAGGGAATCGGTTAGCATTAGTCCTTAACTGCCAAGTAAGTTCTTTCTCCTCAAGTTTAAGTGGTTCATAACCACCCCTGGGGTCTTCACTGACTTGATCGATTGCTTTAAATCTAAATTTATGTTCTTGATTTTCAAAACAGTGCCTGGCTAGGGCATTTTCCAACTTCGCTCTACTGATACTGTAAATGTGCTCATATATTCTCTCCTGCAGTCTCCTGTCTGTTTTTCCTATGTAGAAGGCTGCACAATCTTCACATTTGGCTTTGTAGACTACTTGTCTGCTACTACAGTTGAATTTATTATTGATCTTGTAAGTAGTATTCCTAATAGTGAAGTGGCAGCCCTCATTAATGTGTTTACACATGTTACACATATTACATTTGGTCATTCCAGGGTTAGTAAGAGGTCTTGGGCATCTAGTTTGTAAAATTTCTTTTAGATTCATTCCTCTCTTGTAGGTGATTTTGGGTTTATTGGGTATTAAACTTCTTAGATTATTGTCTACAGTTAATAATTCCCAATTTTTATTCAAAATGTTCTTAATGTCAAAAGAGTCTAAAATGAAGCATAAAATAATACTACAGGTGTACGTAAGTTGGTTGTTGTTTGGGTTCTCTAGAGGTTCCATCAGTCTTTCTATCTGATTACCCCCCAATAGAGGTACGTATTTGCCTACCATTCTTTTAGTCCTAACCTCAGTGATAATTTCCTGAATGAATTCATTGGGGTAACCTCTTTGGAGAAAAAAATCTTGTTAGGAGGTTACATTCCTGTAAAAAGTCAGTATCACTTGTTATCATCCTGGCCACCCTTACCAGTTGGCCCTTAATTACAGATTTCTTCTGGTAAATAGGGTGGCTACTTGTAAAATGGAGGAACATATTGGAATACGTTTCCTTCCTATAAATTTTGGAGGTATACCTTCTATTTATAAAATCTTTTACCAAGTGAACGTCCAAGTACTCTATGGATTCCTTGCTGTACTGGTGTGTAAATTTAAGAAAATCAGTGCTACTATTAAAAAATTCAATAAGTTGCTCTATTTCAACTTGTGTACCTTCGAACAGCAGAAATATATCATCAAGGAATCTTGTGTAAAATAGGATCTGGTTCTTAACCAAAGCATTGCTTAACACAAAATTCCTCTCCCAAAAAGCCATAACTAAATTGGCGAGGCTCGCCCCACAAGGGTAGCCCATAGCCACACCAATTTTCTGATGGTAAATTTCTTTGTTGAACATAATAAAATTATATGACAGGACCATGTCTATTAATTCTCTGACAAGTTGGATTTCATTAGTGGGTGCACCCAACGTTTTTAACATATGGGTTAACCATTCTGTCCCTACTTCGTGGGGGATACAGGAGTAAAGGTCTTTACATCGACAGTGACGAAGAACCCTTCAGGAGAAAAGGGGAGATTATATCTTTATATTTCTATATTTTTATTAATTCTAACTTGTTCAGACTGCTGTTTAGTCGAGCACATCCATTTGCAGAGAAGGAATTACATGAGGCGCTTGTGCACTAAGGTTATTTCCATGTATATATTTTCACGTATACTTGCTATCAATTCAGGGTATTTCTTTTTTAAAACTGAATTGAAGAAAGTAATTGATTGACTACCTCTAATGACTCATTGCACTTAAGGGATTTGAAATGGCTGTTTATTTTATGTTTGCCTTTTGAAGAAGTCACAGTGTCTTTCGTGACGAAAAGTGTACGCGATTTAACACACTTCAAGGATTTTAACAACCACTATCTTGGGTTAATAAATCAGAGTTTTATTCTCATTGCTAGTTGGTGTTTACTGGCTTTCTGGTTCTTTTCTTCAGTTTATGCTTATTCAATATGCAGTGGTGGCTCATGCCATCAGACTGCAAGACTGCTGTCCCCCCCACCAGCTGTGAAAGGAAAAAAAAGAAAGAAAAAATGTAACATTTTAAAAATAAAATATTTTAGCTGCGACCTGTGAGTCCGACAGACTCGCTGTTAAAGTCCTGGAACTCGAACCTCGCATGCGTGAGCAGCAAGTTCCAGGTTTAAAACACAACTAGTTTCTATAAATCTGGACTGTTGCAAAATCAGTGCAGATTAAGAAGAGGAAGCGTCATTGTAAGATGCCCAGAAGTCTTTGGGGTTTGTACCGCGGTGAAGTGGAAGGGGGTTGGACTACCACATCTGCAGTCACATATGTGATGTGGAGGGCTGGATGGCTAGTGATCTGTTGTTTCTCTTCTCTCTGTCTTCCCTCACTGGGAAAAAGAGAGTGAGAATCAGTGAGCCAACACAGCAGCAGTACTTGTTTGGAGTGGAGTCAAAGTTCGATTGGATAGCAAAGTAGACAGAGCAGAGCAGTGCAGTGCACCTTACATGTTTCACCTCGTGTTGCCTGGATGGATTGGAAAGTGAAAAGGATAGGAAGTTGAATTGAAGTATAAATTATAGCAGGTTAGTGAATGGAAAGAAAAGGTTAAGTTGTAGCTGTCTTAATGTCTTGTCTTGTCCCTGATTTTGCAGATGTCTTCTGTATGCTTGCCATGACCCTCATACAGTTTTTGACTTTTCTTGTAAACCACCTAGGGTTAGGTCCTAGGACTCCAACTCAGCAAGTAATATATTAAGATTTGTGGTTTTATGGAAAATTAGTGAGGGTTGAAGTCATTAAACAATGGCATACATTTTTGTTTCAGACTTCATATGCTTCAGAAAATACATGCTTACTTACAAAATAAAGCTGTTAAAGGTCTTAAATAAAATGATTAAGTATATATATATATATATATATATATATATATATATATATATATATATATATATATATATATATATATATCAGCTATAGCAAGTGAGTGTACAAGTGAAAATGATCAAAAGAAACTGATAAACATATGGTGTAAGATAGCAAGACTGTTTAAAAGAGCATTTGCCAAATTGTGGTTCAAGGGTAAACAGAGATAGAATATGTTTCTTATGTAATGATGTGCATATAGCTTTATTTCATGAATTAAACTGATATAGAAATTATTACTTAAATTCAATACATTGCAGATTGAAACTTATGATGGAACCAGATACAGGAAGTGTTGTCTCTGACTTTTACAATGGCTATGATAAATTATTTTTATGCATAATGTTTGAAAAGTGAGAAATGTTAATGAAGACCTATGTAGAGTAAAGGGTGCCTGTAATGGTTAAAATAAGTATGTCTGTGATGGATGAGGAAAAACTCAGACTCTGAATTTTTATGTGTATAATAGAGCGGTGAAAGCACTAGCTGCTAGAGAGTGGAAAAATATCATTTTGTTGGTAGCAGCAAAAGATGTTAATGAATTTGATAAAAGCAAAATTGCCACAAATAGACACAGACATTGAAAATGTATTTGCCAATGACATGGGAATAGTGAGCTATAGGTGTGATGCTATACTGTCCAAATACACTACAATCTTTAAAGAGAGAAAAATATCAACTCATTGTCATTTAATAGCATTTTCTAAATTATAAAGTGATTATTAGTGGTCACAAAACTACACTTAAACTATTTGGTAATTTGTAGAGAACCAGTAAAACATTTTGCCATAGGACTCAGATAATGTATGAGAAGGCTGACTGCTATAAGTACATAGATGTCCATCCTGACTATAGAATGAGCTTGAACAAAAGAGCAAAAAGGTCTGATGAGTTCAATAAGAAAGACAAAAAATGCATGCCCACAGCTAGTGGGGTTTGACATTATTGGTCTGAACATAGCCATAAGGACTTAAAAAGTAAAATGTAATGGCCATTAAGAAGCTGTGTAGCTGAAACACTTGATGTCCTTATGGAGTTATTTGCATTTACTTTGTGGGCCTCCATTATAGAAGATTTAAGGTATCAAACAATGGAAACTCTGTCTGAGTCTTTCTTGCAGTTTTTAAAGAATGAGTTTGAAGAATCATACGAAATCATAAAAATACTAACATTTCCCTAAAGTTGTATACATACATCTACCTTGATATTTCAAAGGCAGTTAGAGTGTATATTTTAAATATGATAAACTACAGTATACCCTACCATTAATGTTCAGCTTCACAAAAGAAATAGATGCTGCTGAACTAAATATGTGCATACATGTTGATGACCCTCACATGTAAACATTACTGTGATGCATTAGTGCATCATGGCTGGCTACCTACTGAAGAATAAGCTAACCTGGCCTTCTGCACCCTTAGTTAGACCCTTATAAAATTTTCACCCTGGGCGCTTAACTCTCTCTCTTTCGCCATGGAACAACTCTGATGTCTTGGGTCCTGAGGCATTGATGCTGACATCAAAAAATGGCTAATGGCACCCCTCAAGCAATGTGAACTGTATTACAACACTCGTCTCTACTTCCTGTGATCTCTGACTCACACTTTTTACCAAGGCCCTAGACCTTAATAAGTATCATTATTCCTTTTTGCAGAACCTCACACTTAGTACAAAATGTAAGCATTTTCCTGCATTTACTTCACCGCTCGTTTCTGTGTCTGTTGGTCGTCTAACATTTGCCATTATGGCCCACATAAAGCAGCAACTGCAGACATTTTATTATCTGCCTCATTTTAAGAATTGCCAACTTCTTATTAATGATTTGGGTGATATACTTTCAATTGTCTTCTAATTTATAAACATATAAATGTGTTGCTTGGTTTAGTTAAAAAAATATTTATTAATATACGTATTTTTTACTTCAATGTTAGAACTATACATCAGCTTCTTAAATTTGAATCAAAGCATGTTTATAAGTGGACACTAGGCTAACTGCCCTGAAGGACAATTTTCAGCTTAGCCAATAACCTGAGGTTAGAATCAAGTCCTGTACCCTATGTCTATATAGTGAAGACCTTAACTATTATGCCAAACCAACGCCATGGGTTGGGGTCACTTCAACTGTCTTGCCACTGTAAAGAGTACATCAAACATCCATGACTGCAACTTTGTAAAATGTTAAAAAAAAATAGAGTTGCATCATTACCATCAGCCTTGATCATATTTTGGGAAAGCCTTAATTATGTGAGGGGCAGGGCAATATAAATAAATAAATAAGTTATTCCTGCTGACAGTAAGCCACAGGTCAGAATCAATCAATCAATCAGTCAATAAGTCTTGTAATGTGCCACTTTCTCTTTATATAGACAATTCAGTAAACATAGTGTGTGTGATAAATAATTAAATAATTAGCAACAATGTTATCAAACTGAACCATAGGTAATATAATGTTACAAAAATGTCATTTCTGCAGATAGGTTCAAACTAGCAACTTCAGCTTTCAAGGGCAGTATTGAAAAACACTAGCAACCAACTGGTCATCAGTTTTAGTGCTGTTCCTGCCTTAGGGTACAGCCCTATAGACTGCAGTCTTTCTTCAATGTTTTTTTTTTTTTGTCATTTTACAGTGTCAGTAAGGTGATGTTCAGTGTACTCTGTACAAAGATAAACCAATTAAAACTACATCCTGTGATGTGTAAATTGAAGAGCTTAAGTCATAGCCGATTTACAGTGGGGGGTCAGACCACCTACTTATCTAGTTATCTATCTAGGTAAATTTCTGCCTTGTATTTGAGGCTTGACTAAAGAAAAAAAGGGATAGATCAGTACCGGCCCAAAAAATGTATTTGCTGACTGCATGCTTCATGCAAAATAATGGTCATGAGTATCTGCAGTCTACCCAGATATTAAGCAGGCACAAGTTAATGAAATTAATTCTGCACAGGATGTTTGTCCTTTGCAAACATCACCAAATCATGCGGCAATAAATAGACAAAGTAAGAAGTGTCTACAAGTCAAACATGCATGCTGATAATTTTACTGACAAAGTTGTGGATGGTCGATTTTAGGTGGGTTACGACAGATGGTTATATTGAGAGAGTATAGGTGAGATAATCAGTGTGTCATAGGCTGTTTGTCCATTTATTTAGTGGGAGCATGTGAGTTATGTGGCCAGTATATTGGCAGTGAAGTAGTTTGTCCTTTGTTTGCAAATGCTGGCAGCTACGATAAATAGCGTTGAGGTAATGGCAAGCATTTTCTGTTTTATATAGGAAAAGTATGCCTCTCCTGTGACGAACATATGCTACTAACCATCCTAATAGTATAGGTACAACATGCAGAAATTGAACATTTGTCTGTGGCACAATCACTTTAGCATCCATTTACTGGTAATCCAAGTGAGATGAAGCCAGATAGAAAACTGAAGTTGCATTTGCTTAATGTTTAATTATCGTGAAAGTATTGCTGGCTCCAGGACAGAAAAGGAGTAGAGATGTTTAATTCTTCTTCTGTTGAGGTGTTAAGGAATTCAAAAAAATAGTGGGTAGATTAATGCACTTGTATATCATGATGCAGGAAAGTAAAAGAAGTGCTGTGTTGTACTAAAAAGAGTAGTAGAGTAAGGTGAAAACTAAAATGCAAAAAAAAAAATAAACAAGAAGCAGAAAATGTTCTTCTGGAGAAGAAGTACAAGAAGAAGGCAACATTTCTCCTTAGGGCGGAAATGTAATTTGTTGTTCCATACAGCAAGATGTTTGTACATGAAATGTTAAGTGAAATACATGTATTTCATACAACACTGGGATTTTTCTAATAATATGATTCAGCGATCATGATGCTCACTTTTGCATGTAATTCATATTGCATTTTATAAGTATTATGTTTGGAACTATAACCTGTTTTGAGCGGTCAGTTATATATCAATCTGCATTTTCTGCTTTCTGCTTTATTGCTGTTTCTTCATTCATTCATTTTCTTATAGTATCTCCATCATTGTCAGAGTTTACGGAGAAGACAGATGATGGAATATATTCCACCAATTGGCAGGCATAAGGCAGAGTACCAGTCCTAGACACAGACAGACACACACACACACACACACACACACACACACACACACACACACACACACACACACACACACACACACATTTTAAGTTTATTACTCTATACGATGCTTTAGGCTTTTGCCTTGAGCTGCAAGTCAAATGAGACTTTACCTTTGCAGTCTGACATTTCCAGCTTGCCTCAGCAAAAGAAAGTACATTGTATAATGAAACTGATGCAATGCTTTGGCATCAGTTATTCCTGCAATAAAGAAGATAACCCTTTGCAACCTAACACTGACATATCCTAACATTTAAAAAAATCTCATTCATTCTATTAATGAAAATATTTACTTCATGGAAAGAAAAAAACATGAAAATGTAGCAGGTATCTACCATTCTTGGTTCCAGTCCATAATTTTAAAATCTAAATTAGAACATAAAATGCAGTTTTTTCTTGTAATCTAAAATTTGTAATTACAAGATTGAACTGTATCCCCAATGCTTGATCCACTTATCTTAAAACTGGAGCATGTTTACAATAAATACAAAAAACTGATGCATTTTCAAATTAAGTCTTGGTTGAATGATTACAAATTAATACTTTTAACGGTTAGCTTTCTGTGTGCATTCTTATTCATTGAAGAGTTTATCATTTCCTTCCTTTGTCATTTAGTCATCCTTCTATTGAGTTTGTTTTGTATTGAAGTTCATATATTTAAAAAAGGACCATTTTCCATGCATTGTTTAAGCAACAGAAGCAGTAATGCAGCAAAGCAGCCTACGTATCGTACAATTCATGTTGTAAGAACATATAATTTAACAGTTTGAAGCATCTGGATATAGCAATGCATTGCATACAGAACACCATTAAACAGTGGTTGGGAATAGCAGGATGCAACGCAGTCAAAAATAAAATTAAATCAAGTAACTGAAGGACAAAATTCATTGACTGCATTCCTGATGTGATAAATGCTGTGTGAATGAAAGCATCTGCATATACTCTCAGCTTGTAGTTCAGTGTGTTTCAAATGGAAATTAAGCATTCCTTTCACCTGTTTTAGAAAAATGTGAAATGTTATACAATATACACAGACTGTATCTGGAGTGGCTCAGAATGACTCGTACAAATTGCATAACACTAGAAAAAACATGCGTCTTTCACATTTTTTAATAAACAGACACATAGATACAAATGTACCCCCCACACACACACACACACACACACACACATGCACACCCAAGCACACATCACAAATCACACACCACACACTCATGCGCAGATAAACATGCAAGTAGTCACATGCGTTCACATTGCACACATATGTATGCATGCTTGAACATGCAGAAATACTCATACACACACGAGTGTCCTGAGGATTCAACAAACTCTGTGTAGGCTTCCCACAATGGTTACACAAAGTTCACATATTAGAGAGACGAGCAACAGCACTAATCTCATATCCACGCTGCTCACCATGCTTCCACAAATAAAAGCACAGTTTTCTGGCCAGCAACAGTTCTGCCACCAGCAAACCCCACAGAGTAGCATGAGCACAGAAACAAGAACTATCTACATTTGCCTAAGAGCAACCCCCCCCCCCCCTCCGTGAGAGCACACAAACAGCCACAATGACTACCGGAGTGAAAATACTGCAATACCAGCAGTACTAGCACAGTACAGAAAAGTGTACTGAGTGCAATGTACAATAAATCAATTGTTTGCAGAATGAAATAATGGAGGGGAAAGGTAAATGGTAACTACAATGAAAGGTACATTGGGCAGGGAAAGCGTGCTGATAAACATGTGCACAGACATGAATGATAACAATGAATAAAGAGGAAGAGGGCATGGTAAATATGGCAATGTCCCCAAGATAGGCTGTGTCAATGTATGTACACTTTCAAGATAAGTCAGTAGTAAAACATTATGTGTATATATAGATAGCACATTATGTACTGTTGTTTATACCTCCTGTGTGAGTATATTTAATACAAACACACATGATAGTGCATATGTGATGGTCACACAAGGTTACATGTCAATGGAGGTGAATGGTTGTGGTATAAACATCACTGATATGCTCATTGGAGAGGTCAGTTAGCAAGGAGGGTATATACAATACTTAGTATGTGCATACTCTCAAGATCTGCAAAATAACTTGCTTGATTTTGCTGACAATGTCTCCACGGCTGTCAACCAATCAGGGACGCATAGCAACAGGCTCCTGGACAAATGGAGACAGAAACAGGCACAATCATGAACACTTTTAAGATATTACAACTATTAAAACAGAGACATTGACAAAATATGTGACTGTAACTTATTATGTATGCTCTGCAGTAACAGGCAAGTACAACAGTAAGAATTGTCAGCGTTTTATGAGGGGAATTCACCACTTGTTTCCCAAAAGTGACCATTTTTGGAGGGGTTAAGAGGGACAGTGTCAAACCTAGAGTTAAAATGTTTGCATGGCACATAAACCACAATCTTCCCACAAAAATAAAACCCATGTCATCAATGTTGTCGCTGAGCTGTGTATTTACTTGGTGCAACACAGAAAGATGTGTCACGCATGCATCTAGTGGAACACCTTAAAAGAAGACTGCACTTTCAAATCCTAATGGGTATGCATCCCAGAGAATAGTTGTGTATGGCCTACCAGATGTGTGGGAGCTCACTGCGTCAAATGTCATACACTTGACTAAAGCATCCCTGCCTGACATAGTTTACAAAAAACACACTATTATGATTGGGGTCTATATCAGTTTAATGAAAACTTACTTTCTCAAATGCTTATTCATCGACCCCCTTTTTATTGAACTGTTAAATCAGTGAAACATTTTCCCAAGGAAAGAAGGTAAGTGGCCATTGTTACACATTTGCTCTTTTCTCCAATGTAGTGCAATCTCAGAGTTGGTATATATAATTATGTGGAGTGTCAGGGGAGCAGCCCCCCATGTTGGGGGGTGGGCGAAACCCCCATATTATTTTGTTTAGAATGGTGTAATTTTTCTTATGATTACCCTGGTGGCCAAGTAGCTTTTTTCCCTGGGAAACTGTTTTGCTAATTTAATGGTTTGATGAAAAGAGGCTCCCTCAAAAGGGGGTCGATGAACAGGCATTCGATAAAGGTAAGTTTTTGCTAAACTGATCGAGACCCTATGATTGCATTCCCTACACACAGCTGGGTACTGCATGCATCTGCCACATGTAATAGTAATGGATAATGTCTGAAGCCTCTGCAATTGATATGCAAGTTAAGAAGTGATCCAAGAAAATGAATGGTAGAGCAGTGTGTGAGACTGATGGCAATACACCAACTAAGCCACTGTGCACAGATATTACAACATTGCAATGTCAAGTGTCAATGATCAAGGAAGTTGTCACTATAATATTCCACATATACCAAGCAATACATGTACTCTATAAGTATATGTCAGACCTCAATATATGTGCCACATGATCATGCCCCCCCAAAGTTGCCAGTGAAAATGTTACACTGCTATGAAATGCTAACTTAAATCCATATGTGCTCATGCAAACTATTAAGTGGTACTACTAATGTATGTAGTGGTATGTCCATGACGCAGTACAGTCACATTTAGCAGCAACTATGTTACGATTGGACTTCAAGCTGTACATTACCTGAAAATAAAATCTTGGGTATGATTCACATCTGACACTGTGGAACTGTTAACACAAGTCATATAACTACCTATTTCACATCATTATATCTGTTGCACTTCATATGCCTGCATGTTTGTCAGTAGAAATGTGTGGGTGAGGGCCTGAAAACATACATAGACACATTACATTTGAGGTGGAAGTGGTTCATGCAGAACAATTAATTTCACAAATGCTGATGATCACACAGTGCTGCTGGGGTACACCTGTATAATCCTTGTGCATAGCAGTTGAAGCAGGGGGTTAAGGCTGTGATCTGTAGTTCATAAGGTACAAGGTTTGATTCCTTCAGCCCCAATTTGCCCCACACTAAAACAATACAGGGAGTAAGTAAAATGTCCTATGAAGGATGTCTCAAGGCCCTATTCCTGTATTCTGTCTCCTACAGGCTGTTGAAGGCAGATCTATACCTGGCATACAAGGCACCATCATACTTCATTCTGATGGACCTCCTGCATATCAACAAAACAAACAGCACCAGAATTACCCATTCTAAAGATGTAAACCTTTCCCTGTGATATGAATGTGACCTACTGGTGAGACAGACATGTATCCCGGAGATTACCCCTTTTCTAGAACAGGCACCATGTGAAGCAAAGTTCCTGCCTAATCCAGTTTGAGTGTAACTTGGACAATTGGACTGGGAATAAGACATTCATCCCTGGTTTGGCACCTAGGTCTCTAAAGGACACAGGCAGCCTGCAAATGGCTCATCTCTCAGATGCCTGCTTTTAAATATTTCACCTCCCAAGCCCCTTCTTACACTCATCAAAGGTGTCATAACTTGTCAGAGATTTGGGATGCTTGGCTAGGGTAAAAATGGTCCTTGTTATTACTAAACACCAATGAACCAATGAGCAACACGATACTGCATACAACGAATTCACCAAGGTTATAAGTGAATCTCAAAATGTCATATGATTTTGTATATAGCCAGAGCTGCAGCATGGTCAAATGTGGCCCTAGACAGGGTGATGGATCAGTGCCCCCAAAAACACAGTAGTCCCCACCCAGTAGCAGCCACCCAGCCCCACCCAGCCATTCTAGTGTCCCATCACTTGTCTCTTTCTCCCCAGTTACCATAAACACTTTTCAAACCTGTCAGTGCATACTATTTTTTTCTTTACTTCTTCAGTTATTACAGATATTTGGATATAATTTGAAATTTTTATTTCAAATTTTATAGCACAAGTACCGATAGACATTTGCTAAACAAAACAATACAGCCTCTCAATGAAAACAGAGTCTGCACTTGAAACTCACAGTCATTGAAACAGTACTGAAATGCACATTCAAAGAAAATGTATCTGGCAGATTAAGTTTACCTTTGTACTGTTTTCAAACCACAAGTCCCTTGCACACATTTTTAGGACCACGCATACATGCATGGATTCTTTGATTCACCTTTCTGATTGTATTAAATTATATTCCTTGTATAATACTGCACAGCTTGTTAGAGTCTGTTTTAAATTTGTTGTTTTGAACAGTTTTCTAGTAAGCAATGAAACAAAATGTATGAACCAATAATGACTAAACTGCCCATTTCAGAACATTTCAACCTTAAAAGGCCACTCAAACATTTTAGTATTACAATCCACCAATATCAGCCAATGTGTACAATCTCTGCAAAAGTAAAAGTCATCTGAATAATTCTACATTAAAGAGATCTGTAACTAATGAAGAGGATGCTGCTAGCAAACAACATTATATTTCAGTGTTTCATTTGCAGACTCAGTGCCTTCTGCCCTTGAAGAATAAACTACCTTTGTCACATTAAAAATAAAATGGTAAGCTGGTAATATTGCAATAGAGAATGGATGACAAACTGACAAAAGTTCATACTTATTTATTTATTTTTATTTATTTAACATTTGTTGACCGGGAAAGTCCCACTAGGTTCCACAGATCCTGTTTTCATCAGAGGCCCAGGGAGAAATGCTCCAGAAGCATGTGTTTAGAACATTTACTTCTTACTAGATATCTCATCCAAAGAAGGACGCACTGAGAACTGCAGCACCACCCCCACCCCTTAAAGTACAACACAGTATCAGCAATTAATCTGTATGGTGTAGGAGCAGAACTCAGAGTCTTCTACATCAAAAAATAAAATGGTAAGCTGGTAATATTACAATAGAGAATTGATGACAAACTGACAACAGGTTCATGATGTTTGGAACAGACAAATTTGTCACGGGCCATGTTTAGCAGAGGGCGGTGTAGATGAGTAGGTAGGAGAAGGTTGGTGTTGGGAAAGGATAGGCAGAAAGGGTAAGCTCTATAAAAGCAGTTAGGACAAGGAAGGGTTCAATAGTGGAAGGATAAAGGGATGAAGTGAGGTAGGCATAGGGAGGGTCTTAGCAGCTTTTGAGGTTGGGAACTGCATTGAGAAGCACATTTTGGTGTGATTTTGTTGGTGCAGGATCACTTCCAAGACGCCCTGAGGTTGGATGGTAGTAAGGTAAGCCTTAGGTAGATTATCAAGTAAGGAAGATGAGTAGAGAGTTCTTATACTGATTTATTTTTTTTGTTGTTTGTTTTCTTCCTCCATAGATAAATACATAGATTTTGGGGGCACTGGGTTTGTGAGCCAGGGTTCTTACAGAGAGTTTGTTTGTGACAGCATGTGTTAGCTGGGATGTCTCTGGAAAGAAAAGGACCATTGCAGTGCTAGGCTTCATCTGTGATGATGTTGCTGGGTCTTTGTTTCCTGATCTGGCCCTCGCATCACATGACACAGCTTGTACTGTGGTGGTGCCTTGTGCCTTAAACTAATATGGAGGGCTCCGCAAGTTGGGGAAGGGATGTGGAGTGCAACTCAGGGCCTTTGCCTTGTCAACTATGCATTAGTCATGGGGGCAACTTGACGGGGTAGCTTCTGACACAATTTCAGCTTATTACAGAGAGCGGGGTGTAGAAAAGCTAGTTTCCTGTCTTTATGGTGCAATCAATTCTACTTCAGACTTGAGGGCAGAGAAGCATAGCTCTACTGACTTACTGGTAACCAATAGTCATTCATTTTCAAAAAAAAAAATAGAAAACAGGGAAGCAGAGTCATTGGTACCCAAACTGACCTGTGAACTTGACAGGAACAACACTGATGGAATCTTTTGCAATTAGGGCTTGGGATTATCATCATGTCATGGGCCATTGGAGTCTTCAGTGGCCATGGTCTGCTTCTGTTCCTGGGCTCAATGGTGGTGGTGGTGGTGGTGGTGTGGCAGCTCCTGCGCATGTATGGTACTGGTTCCAACCCAAAAAAAAAATGCAAAGAAAGAAATGTCATACTGACTGATCAATGGAGAAATTGTGCCTTGGCATGCAGATTGCTCCTCCAGCTGGGCTGAATGCTAGGCAGAGAACTGAAGGGGAGCAATGGAAGGGTGTTTCTTTTCGCAGGCATGAGGTTTTGTGGGTAATGGCTACATCCACGCATGTGTGGTAGCAGTTTTTATTTTTTTATATATTACAAAAAAAAAGAAAAAGAACCAGGGATTACTATATTTATTCGGCGTAGCTTGGACTATGTAACTAAGTAAGTGCAATGGGCTGACAGCCTAGCAAAAAAAAAAAAAAAAGCTTACCTCATCAGGAATATATCATACATGTGGAAGAGTGAAATGCACTATTTTTACCTCGGAGTATTTGTTGTATGAATGAAGAATAAAAATAAAACAGCAGGCTTATAAAGGGAGTTACATATGCATGCCAGCTTGGGATTGTTTTATTTGTAGCAAACCTTGTGTAGAAGGCCTTCTTTTTAATTATCTGCTCTGTAGCGGTATACAGCTTTATGAGCTTATTTCTCTAGAACCTGTATTGCATCTGAGAGAGGCCTGGGTTCTACACATGGCATAGATATTTTATTCTTCAGAGGGATATTATGTACACTTGGTGTAGGAGAAACCTAATATCTGGAAAGGGGAGATCCCCTCCCTTGAAGTTTGAGTGTTTATTTATTTATATGTGTGTGTGTGTGTGTGTGTGTGTGTGTGTGTGTGTGTGTCACTTACTTATGTTTTTCTTATCTCACTTCAGGTATCCTCGGTAGATATGGCTGATGCCCAGGCTTTGCGGCACACATGGTCAAACATCGTGGCCCAGGTGGAGGACCTTTTCCGAGAAATCCTAAGCAGTAGTGATATGATGGCAGGGACACAGGGGCAAGCCAATCATAAGAGACAGCTAACAGTGAAGGCTACACAGGCAGTCAGAGGCAAAAGAACACATCAGTCACAGCCAAGTGGGGAGATAACAGCAGAGGTCTTGAAGGTGGATTCAACCCTTGCTGCTCCTCTAGGTAATGATGCTACAGTTCCTGCTCTGAGGGAGGTTGATGCAGGAGTAGCAGGAGTAGGGGGTGAGAGAGCCATAGATTGGGTGACAGGGTTAGCAGCCCGCATACATCATTGGAGGGTGCAAGGGGCAGGTTTGGGGGTCTGCAGAATTTGGTGGGAGAAGGGTATGGTTTGGAAGATCAGATGTTTGGTAGGGACAATCCCTCCAGGGTTGGTAGTTTGTCTTCACTGGGGGAAGATGCCAACCCTTGCTTAGACAAGGTAGGGTCAGATTTTGGGATGCAGCTGGGCAATTGGTTGGCTACACAGGCACTGGGGCAAGAGGGTGCGGCAGTCTTTCTAATGCCTCACATACCACTTACCATAAAGGAAAACATTTGGGAAGGAGAGTGTGTAGATATCTTTGAGCTAATTGATGCTAATTCTGATGGTGTCCAATGCTTGTTGGAAGCAGAGTCAATGAATGGGAAAGACCTCTTGGCAGCCCTAGCTGCCCTCGGTCGAAGGACAGCAGGGAAGATGCATTCAAGAATGTGGGAGGATTGGGTTTTGTGATTTATCTACTACATGATGGTATGGTTGGAGAAGGATAGTGCTTTGGCCCTTCCACTCTTGGCTTATTTTTGATGGTACGGGAGGTGCAGAGGTTTCGTGCTGGAAATGCCTGGTTGTGATATGATCAGAAGTTTCGCAAGAGGAAGACAGTTGACAGGTCCATGCATTGGGAGGTGAGACACCCTAATATATGGCCGTCCACTATGATAGACAACTTTAGTGTGGCTGGCAGAGGGAGGAGGGACAGGGAAGGAGGTGATGGTGTGTATTAGGCATTTAATGCAGGAAGATGTGTTTGGACTGCGTACTGATTCATGTACACATTTGAAGTGTACAGGCATGCACTCATTGGTGCAATGTGGTAGGTGTGAGAGTCAATTGACTGGGCAAATATCCTTTGCTGGACAGATTGGATTAGGAGGGCTATCTCTGGAGATGCAAAGGGTATGCAGTAGGGGTATGTTTCATGGTCAGAGAGAGGGACCTTTTTATGGGGCAAGGGGATAACTCAGAGACACATTTTCCTATTAAGGTGCATGCCTTGTGAGACATGCTTTTTCAGCACCAACGGGCACTGGTGGTGGGGGAATTAATTGAGGGTTTTCCAAGGGAGTTTCCTATTAAATCGAACATGGTGGGTGATGGAATAGTGAGAAAAATATTTGAGGTCAGTGTGGGGAGGGATGACATTTTGGAGGCAGTGGTGAAGAAGGGCCTTCAGGTGGGCCGGCTATTGGGCCCATTCTATACCGCTCCATTCGCCAGTTTTAAGGTCTTACCATTGGAATTGGTACCTCAAAAGAAGCCAGGGGAATTTCGTTTGATTCACTATTTATCTTACCCGGAAGGGAAGTCTGTCAATGACTTCATTTCGGTGGAGGATGCTTATGTGAGTTATGCATCTTTGGATGACACGGTCCACATCATTACAAGTTTTAAAGACCCATGGTTTTTAAAGGTGGACATTGAGTCTGCCTTTTGTCCATTTGAGAAGAGAATTGGCCATTGTTGGGCATGGTGATGGAGGGCAAGTTTTATTTTGACAAAGCCATGCCGATGGGATGCTCATTAGTCTGCTCCACTTTTGAGAAGTTTAGCACAGCTTTGCATTGGATATGGCAGCAGTGGGTAGTTGAGCAAAGAGTGGTGGATTACTTGGGTGATTTTTTTACTTATCAGAGAAGGGCATGAGGGAGCGTCAGTGGCTATGCATGAGTTTTTGGGGTGTGTGAGGAACTAGGGGTTCCACTGGCCAACCACAAGTTGGAGGGTCTGGCAAAGGTATTAGACTTTTTGGTGTTGTGTGGATGCGGAACGTTGTTTATTTTGCTTACCTGGGGAGAAGATAGCGAGACTGAAAAGAGAAGATAGTTTGCATGAGGGCTAGAGACAAGGTGTGGGTGAGAGATGCTATGGAGCTCTCAGGGCTATTGAACTTTGCCTGTTACGCTGTTCACCCAGGACAGACTTTTTGTAGGTGAGTAACATTTCTGTTGAGAGGGAGCAAAAGTAAGCATCACTGGGTGAGAATTGGCAAATTGACTTGGGAAGATTTCACCTTGTGGTTGCAGTTTTTAGAAAAATTTAATGGTGTTACCTTTTGGCAGTGGGATTGGATAGGTCAGGGGGAGTTACAGCTGTTCACTGATGTGGCAGGGGGCATTGGCATGGGGGCATGTTTTGGGGACAATGGTTTGCACTGCCATGAGCACCAGAGTGGTCAGAGGAATGGAAGAGGGATGTTGTTTTTTGGAGCTGATGCCGATTTGGGTGGCATTAGTGGAGTGTCAAGAACATTTGAGGGGCAGGAGGGTAGTTTTTAATTCTGACAATGCTGCAGTTGCAGGTTAAGATGGCTAAAACTGAGAATTTATTGTTGGTACTGCAAAAGTTAGTTTTGCAATATTTGTTGATTCATTTTTCTTTCACAGGACTGCATGTACCAGAGTGAAGAATGAGATTGCTGACAGTTTGTCTTGCTTTCAATTTTCCAGTTTTCTGCAGTTGGCCCCAATGGCAGCAGAGGATCCTGTGGTGGTGCCAGACAGGCTATGGTGAATTGGGCTACAGTGATCGAGATGCTGATGCAGCAGTCTTGGGCTGTGTTCACCATGAAGGCTTGTGGTAGGTCATTGTATGACTTTGACAGGTTTATTATGCAGTTACAGAAGGAGGCAAGTGAGTGGTTAGAAGAGTTGTTGTTGCAATATTTAGACAGGGTAGTGCAGGGTAAGGTGGTAAAATCTATTAAGGTGGATTTGGCAGCAATCACTGTGTTTGCTTAAGTGGTGGGATTGACAGACTTTAATAAATCTTGGACGGTGGGATGAGCGTTGAAGGGATGGGGTGGGGAGGAAGGTTTGAGCAAACACTTGCCAGTGACAAGGCAGGTTTTAAAAGTTTTGCTGCAGGGTCTACTCCGGGTATTTGTAGAATCAGCAGAGTGTGTTGTGTGGGTAACACTGAGTGTGTGGATGTACTTTGTTGCTTTTAGGGTATTGGAGTTGTTAGGGTTGTCGATTTGGAATGATGTTATGTTGCTGCCCAGAGCAGTTCACATTAGGTTAAGGTCATCTAAAGGTGATCAGGTGGGCAAGGGTGCACAAATAGTTTTAGTGAAGTACAGGTGGGAGCAGATGTGTCCAGTGATGTGGGCAAGGAGACTGGTTCACAAAGGAGGATGATAGGATTTCATTTTCCGGCCCAAAGAGGGAAGAGCAATAACAGGAGGACAGTTGAAATCAGTCATGAGACGGGCTTTTTGTAGTATGGGTTTGGATGGGGAGAGATTTTCTACTCATTCATTTAGGATGGGTAGGGCATCAGATCTGGCAAGAGCAGGTAGTTCGATCAAAGTCATTAAGAGGGTGGGATGATGGTTTTCCAATGCCTTTTTGACTTATTTTAGATACGTGATGGCATTTTTTTTTATTCTAGTATTAAAAACACCTTTTTTTTCTAGGTAAAACGATTCTCACCATAGGTCATTCTTACATTTATTGGGCAACAAGGATCGCTGCTATGAGGAGTAATTGTTCTGATCTGGGGTTACATCGGTTCAGTTGGAGAGTCACATGGCATGGCATTAGAGGGCTCAAGTGGAATCAGTAGTTGCAAGTATTTATAACGATGCAGACTCAAGTGGGGCTTCCTCAAATCTTGATGGTGCACTTGGCAGGTAATGATTTGAGTTTGACACCAAAGCGTCACTTGGTTTATCAGATAAGGGAGGATCTGTTAGCCTTGAGGAAGCCATACCCAAGTTTGTGCTTAGTATAGTCAGCGATTATTTAGAGTTTGACTTGAAGGAATGCTAAGAAGTTTTCTGCAGTTGAACGGGTGAGGACGTTTGTAAATTTTACATTGGCAAAGCAGTTGCTGGGAATGGGAGTGTGAACTATACAGCATAATGAGTTGCGGACAGGACCCAATGTGGTTCAGGGAAGATGGGGTCCATCTTAGTGATTTTGGTTTGGACTTGTTTAATATGAATCTGGGATTGTTTTTGGAAGGGTTGTTTAAAAATTGCCATTAGTGAGGGGGAACAGCTTGAGTTAGGCTGGTGGGCAGAGAACAGGGATGTTCACCCTCTGCTGTACATTTTTGGAGGAAGGAAGCCTGGAATGATGGAAGTGAGTGGCTGGATACTGCTTGCATCTGGTGGTTTTGGATGGAAATGAGGTTTGTGATGAAGGTGAGCGGTGGAACATTGTCTGAAAGGTAAGAATAAGCAAGCGGGTGGAGGACGCTGCTTATTCGACAAGGGTGAGCAGTGCTACGCTGCCCTTATGGATGGTCATATGATGTTTGATGATGTGTAAAGAAAGGGATTCATGCTTAATAAAGTTATGATGCATTTGTTTTACCATGTTTGATTCAATAAAGGTCATCCAATGTCTTTTTGAAGTTCTGTGTTGATATTAAAGTGGAATGTGGCAAATGATGTTTGGAACAAATTTGTCACGGGCCATCTTTATTGGAGGGGGTTAGATGAGTAAGCAGGGAAAGATTGAGGTTTGGAAAGGATAGGCAGAAAGAGTAAGGTCTATAAAAGCAGTTAAGAGAAGGAGGGGTTAAATAGCGGAAGGATGAAGGGAGGAAGTGAAGTAGGGATGGGGATGGTCTTAGCAGCTTTTGAGGTTGGGAACTGCCTTAAAAAGCATATTTTGGCATGATTTTGTTGCCCACCCAGCCCTACATTGGTTATTATGTGTTATGGTGGTCTTAGTAGGGAGAGCCACATGGGCAGAGAAGAAGGGCATGCTTGTCCCTCTTCTGTTCCTCCTTTGCTTTACACTTTTGGAGGAAGTAAGCCTGCATTTGTGGAAGTGTGTGGCTGGATGCTGCTTGCAACCTGTGGTTTTGGATGGAAGTAAGGTTTAGGATGAAGGTGAGCTTTTGAATGCTGCCTGAAAGTAAGAATAAGTGAGCAGGTGGAGGATGCTGCTTATTCAGCAAGGGTGAGTAATGCTAAGCTGCCCTTATGGATGGTCATATGATGTTTGATGATGTGTAAAGAAAGAAATTCATGATTAATAAAGTTATGATGCATTTGCTTCACTACGTTTGATTCAATAAAGGTCTTTTTGGAGTTCTGTGTTGCTATTAAAGTGTAACGTGACAAATAGTTACTAAGCATCTCATCAAAAGGAGGGCCCACTCAGGACTGCAGAACCCCTATTCCCTTTAAAGTGCAGTACTGTACCAGTAATCTATTTGCAAGTAACAGTAATCCATCTGCATGTTGTTGGTGTAGAACCCAGAGCCTTCCACATCAAATCAAATCAAATGTGAGTATGCAGCCTGTTGTGCTATTAACACTGCTTTCAGCCTCTGTAGCACAAACAGTGAAAACCATTTGCTAAACAAAACAGTTGTGCGTGGAAAACAGACTTAATATGAGCATCAGTCAACTTCTATTCCCTTGAAGTTCACCATTCCTAGAAAATGCAATGACATTCATAATTTCTTGAAAATGCACACAACTACTTGAAAATGAATGGCAACTGACAATTGAAACTTATGTTCTGAGTAGTCTGGTAGTTGGTATAGAAGATTCAGGATCTTGTGTTCTGTAACCAAGGAATAGAGTTTCAGCCTGAATAAATTAGCTAGCCTGCTATCCCTCACTAGACACACACACACACACACACATCCTGTGGAGACAGAAGAAGCACCTTACTGATACGTTCAGCGTAAACATTATTTGTTTAAATCCCATTTGTGGAAAAGAAGAATTAAGCAACAGCAGGTGTATGCTGTTTGTGTCAACTCTGGATATAATCTTTTTTAAATTAAAAAGTAAATGTTGTGGCAGCCCCCCAGGTCACTGAGCACCTTCTAAACAGTGGGCCCTAGGTGACTGCCTAGGTCACTTAAACTGCATCAGGCTCCATATATAACAGCCTTACAACATAATTGATGAACCCAGGTGTATGTGCCCATGTAATCACTATGATGAAATATTGATGTGTGCCAATGATAGGTGTACACATGCACACCTGTGCTATATTGCAGCTCTTACTGTGATAGCTGAATGTGAACTGTATAGAATGTGGATATACTCCATTATCACAAAACATGGCTTAGTAAGGTGACAATATACATTGCATCATCCCATGTTCCCAGTCCTGAGACATATTACTACAGCTGTTATAGAAGGAACATGTAACCAAATGGCAGCAATGGGCATCGATGCAGTAGCTTAAATTCACAAGTTGGAATGCACTGCTGTAAGGCTACATTACATCCACACCTCAACATAGCATATGTGGGTGACAATAACACTGATGTGTGTAATGTTCATAGGGCCATAGTACATTACTAGGCTAACAATCAAGAGATTATACAATCTTAGCCATTATTATCCCATCTAAACCTAATATCGCTATCTCTGCATGAGGAAAGATAGTATGAGTATGTGCTTATGTGTCTGATTTTATTACAGACTGTCTCTGTCCATATGGGATATGGACACCACTCCGCAATCACACATGACATGCTCAGTGTTCCAAGAAAGGATGTTATGTGGACAGAGGAAAAAAGGGGACATTGAATTCAGAGGCTATGTGAAAGCTTCACCTGAGTGACAGTCAAATGAGAAAAATATTCAAAATGTCATACACTGACCATAAGATACTGCCAACCTGCACACACACTCACACACCAGTTGATTGTGGTCAGATTTGAATGACATACCTAGCTAGGGATACCAGTTGCATTCCATACAACATATGAGTAGCACTGCTGCAGAATTCTTTCTTTAATACTTTGAGAGTGCATTTTATTGGGTGTGACATCATCACCATATGCTGAGAAGAAGATGTTTGGTGGAGTGGCTGACATATCTGTCAACTCACATCCTGGTGTAAAATTGTCTCCAGAATGATAGTTGAATGAAGACTCACACAAATTAAATTATAGTATTACGTGATATTTGTTATTGCAAACAGTCAAGATGACTGCTGTGAGACTATCACTCCTACCTGTCTAGTTGCACAAATGAGAGAACCCATTTTATTTTACATTCTATATTACAAAAAGCCAAGTTGGCCACTGTGAGATTAGAACTCCTACCTATCTAGTTACACAGGCTAGAGGACCCAGTACTCAACTCTAGCGTCACCACAAAAACCTGCTTCTTTAATAGCACAGTGAACCTTATAGAGGATGACATTATCATAGTGTCACATATATATGTTGTTATGAGACTTGTGTGCAAAGTCAGGAGTTATAATATGATTGTGTGACTGCAGTTTGCAAAAGTACATATAAATAAATCCTGGCAACCAAGGTGAAATAAGCTGTCATGAATGCATATTACAGAAAGGAGACAGATATATACCTATTTCTCAGGATGTTGTGTAGATCACACACACACACACACACACACACATGCATGTGCACATGCACACAAACACACACACACACACACACACACACACACACACACACACACACACACACACACACACACACACACACACACACACACATTTTGGAAACACCAGTAGTACAGTGATGGAGTTATGGGTCTTCATATTCAGATAAAGGTATGTCCACATTAATACAAGTTACTGACAATGTCAATGGGATATGATCATGGATGACCAATGTCCACTGTCTCTATGATCCCATACAAAATGTAACAATGCAGTTAGGGTATGTAATTCTGGAGTCTGTTTGACAATGGCCCAAGTACTGATATATCACTTACAAGTGCTTTGTTGAAGGGCACACATGAATATCAGAAAGTATTTGTTATGTCAAGGACACATGTCACTGCCCTTCTCTTCTGTTTGTGAATGCATTTCCATATATTGGAGAAGTACAACTCAGTAACTGGAGTTAGACATGCTCTACACATCTTAAAAGCCCATCACCAATAAGCTGATTTGTGTGGATGATGACAAATTATTAATACATACTTGATTTGAATTTCAGGAATTCAACTTGGATTTGAGAAGTAGCAGTGTCCACCGATGCTCACTCCTAAACTGTGTGCTGAAAGGGACATACAGTAACTGACCTGATTGGGGTTAACTGAAAAATATATCTATTTGTTGTTAAGGTTTCATGTGTTAGCCTTGCAGTATATGTTGGGGGAGAAGTTGCTGGCAACTAATATGATGTGCATGCTGCTGTCTATTTTTGTAATGTTGGGGCCAAAGTTAAATTACACAAACAATTATTGGCATTGCCTGCCTCATTTGCACAGCATTATGCACTAAGCAGGCATGGTTCTCTGCATAAGGAAAATGATGAAACATGTAATGGAATATGTCTTCCATCATGCAAACAGGCAACAATTATTGGTCATCAGCAATGTGGACAGTACTGATTGCAGAAAATACACCTGCAGCCTACCTTTCTCTGTGGTACATGGTGAAAGGGAAGTATGCTCTTGGTCAGAGAACAAGTGAGCCATGGTTCAAATTCTGATGATTGTCTTTTTTTTACGAATGGTGTCAGGATGTCATTACCTAAGTAAACTTATCAGGACTGCAAATGTGACTAGCGATTTTCTACATTAAAGTATGCATTTCCCCCAAATTGTATCAGTAATGCCTACCTTAATGCACTTCTACAATTAGTACCTGGTTTGTAGGTCTCATTGTAAAGCATAAGTTAATTGTGTGTACAACTTGCTACAAATGACATGGGTCGGTACATCTTTTTAAATGAATAGTATGACTCAGCAGATATGCTACTTATATGTGCAGGGTCAGATATCCTGAAAAGTGTGTGTGCTGCATGCTTCTTCACAGTAAGGACAGCTTCCACATCGTATTAGATGAACATTTCATCCATCATGACCGGCATGTGATACAAAGGGAATCCTACAGCAGGTTTTGAAAGCTTACACACTACAGCACCACTGATAATCTAATGAACCAAGGTAACATGTTGCTATTATCAATTAGCAGCATCATGTCAGCATGCAGAAACCATCAGATAACCAGTACATCCATGATCCATCAGCCTAATAGATACACACATGCACAGAGAGGTGGCTGTGAAAGAATGAATCCAAGGAGAGATGGACAGACACATAACAATGTTTGGTGTAATGGAGCATTCATGGGCATGTTTTGTTCTGTTGTCATTATTAAGCACTCATGCTCTGTAACATGAAATGACTGACATGGGATAAAGAAGGGTTAGTGGAGGGACAATAGACTTATGACAAGCAGCACAAGTTTGGATAAATATCTCTTAGCTGTGGAGATGGATGTGACTTCAAATACTTTTTTTTTTTGGACAGTATTTAATATATCTCCATAAGAGCACATGACTGTGGCAAATATTAATATGTGGCTGATAAAACACATCATGCACTTATAACATCACACTAACAAATGATGCGCGGTGCATCTTTAATCACAACCTTGGTGCCATAAGCAGAAGAAATCTGTAGTCAAGTGATTTATGTCAATACCTAACATAAGAAGTTGCACTTTGCTGAATCCAGAAATCTAAGAACGGTCAGAGTAGCGCCTTTACTCAGCTTTAATTCGATGTTTGTCAAGTGCTGTTTTTCAAGTTTAGTACTGTTCAGAAGAGTTTTAGTAATCTAATGTGTAGGGTTATAGTTAGGGTTAGAGCACATGAGTATGGCAGTGTGTGTGTGGGAGCATTCTGTGTATTTGTATAGATAGATAACTAGACCAATAGAGATATATAAAGACTGAAGTGCAACAGCTTTCTTAATAGGATTCACATATTACAGGCAAACTGAACTGTTATTCTATTCCTATGCTACCATGCTACAAAAAAAAAAATGTTGCATGGGTGGAAATGAAGTCCAGTATTGAAGTGCGTTTTTTCTATATCATCTGATATGAGAACATTTTTCATTGCTGAACAGCAATTACCCTGACTAAGTCTAAGATTTAGCTTGTGGTGACTATTTTATATAGTCACACAGTCACACATAGACTCACCAAGGTATATGTTGTTGGATGGCAGTATACAGGATCTCAGGAATGCAGCTGCAAATGGTGTTACTAGACTATATGGCTAACAGTGAAATATTTTGTGCCTGGTTTTCATATGGATAGATGTCAAGCATTTGGCTTAGACATATCAAAGTGAGAGCAAAAAATAACATTACAATTAATCAGTTGAATGCAGTCATATGGCTTCCTCAGCTGCAGATTCCGTGTTAGAAATTTTAGTCATATTTATTAACTTATAATAAGCACCATAATGTAGTATTTTGTAGAAAAAAGTAAATCGTACATATCCGATGTGAAATCTTCTTCCTTATCATAAGTGAAATGATTTGTGTTACATGGCAAAGAACCACAAAAATCTGAGATTGAAGTACTTAAAAATATTACATATTGATACATTTTGAACATTCACATTAATATATTAAATGTTTTCTCCCAATATACAGACTGGCATTCAGACCATTCCTGACCAACTCCCGTGTAGAGAAGAAAAACTGCATCATGTATCCAATCCCCATCTGTCTCAGTTCCACTCCAACATGATATGTCCCACCCTTCTCCTTTGTATTATTAGTGTACCTCTTACCCATTTTACCTAATTCTGTATTCTTTGTCTTCACATCACTTTGGACTTCTCTTTACAGTATTTCAGTTGTTCTGTTTTTCACCTTTATCTACTTAATCAATTACTACCAGCAACTTGGAATCTCCATTTTTTCACATGCAAAGAATGGCAGTTTTTCACTTTACCTATCACTCTAACAATACATCCACTTTGCCCACACCTGACAAATAATCTTTTTAGTCCTCTAGCAATGGTTTTCTGTAAATGTTTTCATAGATTTTTCTCTGTTTTAACTAGAGCTCACAAGCTACCCTACACTGTCACAACATATACAACTAATTTGTTGCCTAGATATAAGCTTTTGAAGTCTACATTATGTCATGTACCTACAGTGATGCAATTCAACTTACAAAAAAAATCTTCAACACATTATCTTCATTAAACATAATCATAGGAGGTTACTAGGCTAATGACCCTATGGTCCTTACAAACAGAGCCAAGTTAACCCTTGTTCCCATGGTGTCTGTTATGGGTAGACAATAAACCAGCACCTATTACCCATATCTAAGAAGGACACAGGTGGAACCCCAGAGAGAATTTAAAGTTTCCCATCCAATTGTCCACACTACACTTTTTATTTATTTATTTTTTTTATTTTACATTTGTTGACCGGGCTAGTCTGGCTGGATATATGTCCATTTTCAGCAGAGGCCCGAGGAGAAAAGGTCCACTATATACTAGTACAAACATAACATAACAAGGTGCATAAAAAAAGCACAGTAGGATACAATATTATAGGCATGTAAGAGAGCTAAATAGCTTAGTAATAGTATGGAAGCAAATACAACAGAATGTAATCAAAACAGTGAGGATTCCTAGTTCTATAATCTTAACCATGCAATCATACTAATGTTGAAGGAGAGAAAATAGTGACTCACCCCTAAGTCTATAGTAATATATACAGTATTTACAATAATGATAACACTTTTAGTGCTAGGGCACTATTTTTAAGAAACAGAGTAGTTCCATATGTAGCAAGATATAGGTTTAAATAGAAAGGATGTATGACTGGTTGTAGTAATATGTCAAGTAGAAAGAGCAGAAGGTGTTAATGAAAATTAAAATGGAAGTGAATTGCAAGGAGAGCTACAGAGGGGGGTAGCACTAGTGATAGTGACAAGTAGAGGAGTAGAGTAAAGAGCTGTAAGGAGAGTAAGATGCTGAGGTCAGTCAGGATTAGAGAAAGGACAAAGCCAGTGAGATTTGAAATAGTTCCTTAGTTGTTTCTTGAAAAGTTGTGCTGATCCTGGAGTGGTCAGTTCTATGGGAAGTTTATTCCAGTGTGAACCAACAACATTTGTGAACAAGGAGTCACCAGCTTTATTGTGAGATTTGAGAGTCGCAACTAGTAGTTTGTTAGCTGATCTAAGTGAACTAAGATTCTTGTAAAGGGCAATAAGGTTATTAAGTATGGGTGTATTGGTAGGGTAATGGAGTATTTTAAAGGTAATAACTAGTTGATGTAGGAGAATAAGATTTTGTAGCTCTAGCCAACCGAGCTTTTTGAGATTAACACAATGATGGGTTCGAAATGAGGAGCCTGAGGCAAACCTGGTAATGCTATGATAGGCTGTGGCAAGTTTTTGAAGGTTAGATTTTGACAGGTTTATAAGAGATGGAGAGGCATACAATAACGTAGAGATGAGATGTGTTTGGGCAAGGGACACCCTGGTGGTAGGAGTAAGAAAGGGCTTGAGTCTATAGAGGGCACCTATCTTTTTATTAACTGTTTTGATGGTTAGGTCAATGTGGCAATCAAAGTTAAGCTGATTATCAATTGTAAAGCCTAGAAGTTTAGTAGAAGAATCAGGTGATATGATAGCACCATTGTTAGACACAATAGAAAAGGAAAGAGGGACAGACTTAGGGGTTGGGGAGAAGAGTAATAATTTGTTTTTTTTGGAGTTGAGGAGGAGACAGATATTTTGGAACCATTTTTCAGCTGCTGAAAAGATTTTTTGGGTTGAAGAATGAAGTACAGCTGGAGATGCAGCAGAACAGATGATAGTTGAATCATCTGCATACTGAATACAAGTGGATGTTGGGAGTAAAGTAGACAGGTTGTTTATAAATATGGAGAAGAGAAGGGGACCTATGATGGATGCTTGAGGGACACCGATAGTGATTGGGAGCTGAGAGGATAGATGGCTGTCCCAAAGGACAGCTTGTTTCCTGTCTTTCAAATAAGAGTTGAACCAGTGAAGAGCTGAAGAGTCAAGTGAGAAAGATGTCAGAGTGTCAAGTAAAAGTTGATGGTTAACCATATTGAAGGCTTTAGAGAGGTCAAGAAATAAAGAAGAGGAAAATAGGTTGTTATTGCGATTTTTGTTGATGGTATCTGTGAAGGAGAGAAGGCAGTGGAGGTGCTATGGAAAGGTCGGAAACCATGTTGGGAGTCAGCAAGTAGGGTATTTTGTAAAAGATGGTGTAAAAGTTGTTGTAAATAGAGTCAATGAGGGGCTCTGCTTAAAATGGATTGGAAGTCTGTTCCAGATGTGAAATAACCTCTGCAAGATAAATGTGTCTCTCCAGCAAGTTCCATCGATGTCACATACCAGGTTAAGGTCCCTTGAGCATGTGACATGTGCACTGTTTAACTTGTGAATGTGTAGCATTTCCATTAAGGCAGGGTCAGATATTGCCTTAAGGTACAGGTCATCTCTGAGCAGTCTGTATGACACAGAGTAAAGAGACAGTGATTTTGGTCTGTAGGCATATAACATGTGCTGGAGATATTGAATTTTCTTTGTAAGAAACATTTGCAGTCTCTCCAGTTGCTGCAGGTCTTTAGAGAGGTACATACCAAAGGGAAAATTATACTTTATTATTGGCCTGATGATGGAAGAGTATAAGGGAGTTATATCCTCCTTTTTTTCTGGAGGTAATGCCTTTACCTATGAGGTGAGCAACATAGAATGCCTTTCTTACTACTGTGGAGACATAGTGATCAAAGGTAAGGTTGCTATCAATTGCGTTCAAAGGTCTCTCACCAGTGATTGAGTGCTTAACGTATTGCTATTTATGCAGTCATTTGCAGGAACATCACCCTTGACAAAGGGGTTGATAATGCATTTTTTGCATTGAGTGTAAGTCCATTAAGTTAGCATCAGTCATTAGTCTGTCTAAGTCCTTGTTGCAGGATATTGACATTATTAGGGGACTGAATGACCATTCCTAGTTTGCAGTCATCTGCAAACTTTGTCAGCCACAGACCTTTAGTTTTTGCTTGTACCTCGCAGAAGTATATTATGAACTCCTTACCAGTCTGCAGGAGGAGTTAGAGTCTCCTATCTTGACTGGATGAGTTTTATTGGTGATCTAGTTTGCAACCTACCTGACAATATGTGGGTTGATGCATAACTGGGTGATTTTATCAATAATGCCTGAGTGGGGGATGGTGTCAAAGGCTTTGGCTAAGTCCAGGTAGGCCGTATCCACAGTTTTACCTTTGTCAAGGGCTTTGATGACTATCTCTATGAAATCCACCAAGTTTAACAGGTAGAATATCCCTTTGATGAAGCCAAACTGTGTAGGGGTCGAGTGTTTGTAGATTACCTATATCTTTGTTGATAAGGTCCATGATAATACATTCCCTGGCCTTGCAGATAAGGCTGGTTAGATTTATGGGTCTATAGTTCCCAGGGTTCAAAGGGGCACCCCTTTTATGCAAAGTGATGACATTAGCTATTCTTCATTCAGCATGAACAAAACCTGTGCAAAGGCTGTGGCTAAACAAGGTACCCAGAAGTGTTGTTAATACTTTTTTAATACATTAAGAACACAGCCTGGGATATTCTCTGGTAATATTGATGCTGTGTTTATAGCCTTGATGAAGGTGTTTAAGAATTGCTCCATGGAGATACTAGGTGTAGGACAGGTGGTATGTATGTTTTGTGTTATATGTGGCAAGGACAAGGGAATGAAGTTTGCACTGAATGTGTCAGTCAGCAGGTTGGCTATATCCATGGTTCTGTATATGTAGTACCATTAACTACAAGTGCTGCACAGATCTAGATTTTTTTCTTTGAGGTTTTGGATGTAGCTACAGGATGTGTTATGGTTTTCCATAGCTAGGGATGGTAATCTGGATTCATAAGTAGCTTTAGGGGACTTTGCAATATGTCTTATTTGCCTGTTTAAGTTGAGGAGGGAGTGCTTCCAGGTTTGAGACCATAATTAGATACTCTTATACAGCAATTTCTTCCTCTTATTGTACAGCCTTTTAATGGCTAATGTCCACCAGGTAGGTTTGTTCTTCTTTGAGTATCTTGTGTTGGTCCTATGAGATACAACAGAGTTAATACAATTGTATAGATGCTCGTGTAAAGCATTAGTGTATCTCCCGGCTTGGGTATCCTCTCCCTCTGTGGGGGGAGGGGGTGTAAAGCTGTTTACGCCATCACATAAGAGATTATAATTGATCTTGGTGAAGTTTTTCAGTCTATTTGCTGGTGGTGGGGGGGTGTTATTGTTACCTCCAATGAGACTGATTTCTGGCCAGACCTCACCAGGGAAGGCAGCACACTTGGGGTGGTATAACAATCCCCCATGTTGATGATCACCAGATCCAGAATGTTAGAGCCCCTTGTGGGGGTGTCAACCAGCTGGTCCAAGGCACTGGAGTTAACGAAGCCCAGGCACCTCTGGGTAAGAGTGTTAGTACATGTATAATTAGCCAAGTCAAAGGACAGGTAATTAAAGTCACCCAAACCAGGGTGTTCAGTTGTATCTTGAACCACTCAAGGAGATCCAGGTAGGCTGAGTGGGTGTCCTGGTTCATGGAAGGGGTCCTATAGCAGGCAATGATTTGAAGAGGGGTCTTACCAACAGTTAATTGCACCTGGACTAATTCATGGGAGTTGCTCTGTTTAACCAGCCTTGAGGTGTATTTGTCTTTGATGAATATTGATACTCCACCTCCCTTAGTTCTCACTCCTTCAGTTTGATGCCTGAATGTGTGGAAGGAAATGTAACCCAGTAAGGCTGGGGTGCTTCCATAGCCTTAAACCAGGTTTCCATCACTGCACAGATCTCAGCAGCTTTCAGAGCAAGGGCTGCTTCCACTGAGTGCAGTTACAGATTTAGACTCCTAGCACTTTGCAGCATATCATTCAGTTGATTTTAGATGGTCTTATTATGTTGGGAATTTTGTCCTTATGACACTGCCTTCTTCTTCTTTCGGCTGCTCCCGACAGGGATCACCACAGCAGATCATCTGTTTCCATTTCTTTCTGTCCTCTGCATCTTGCTCTGTCACACCAACCACCTGCATGTCCTCTCTCACTACATCCATAAACGTTATCTTAGGCCTTCCTCTTTTCCTGTTACCTGACAGCTTCATCCTTAGCATCTTTTTCCCAATATACTCTGCATCCCTCCTCAGTATATGTCCAAACCAACGTAATCTTGCCTCTCTGGCTTTGTCTCCAAACCTTCCAACCTGGACTGACCCTGTAATATACTTATTCCTAATCCTGTCCATCCTCGTCACACTCAGTGCAAATCTTAACATCTTCAACTCTGCCACGTCAAGCTCTGACTCCTGCCTCTTTGTCAATGCCACTATCTCCAACCCATATAACATAGCTGGTCTCACTACCCTCTTATTGACCTTCCCTTTCACTCTTACCGGTACTCGTCTGTCACAAATCACTCCTGACACTCTTCTCCACCCACTCCATTTTGCCTGTACTCTCTTCTTCACCTCTCTTCCACACTCACCATTACTCTGAACTGTTGATCCCAAGTATTTAAACTCATCCGCCTTTGCCACCTCTGCTCCCTGCATCCTCACCATTCCTTTATCCTCCCTCTCATTCACACACATATATTCTGTCTTAGTCCTGTTGACTTTCATTCCTCTTCTCTCTAGAGTATATCTCCACCTCTACAGGATCTTCTCCACCTGTTCCCTACTCTCACTACAGATCATAATGTCATCTGCAAACATCATAGTCCACGGGGACTCCTGTCTGATCTCGTCTGTCAACCTGTCCATCACCATTACAAATAAGAAAGGGCTCAGAGCTGATCCTTGATGTAATCCCACCTCCACCTTAAACGCATCTGTCACTCCCACTGCAGACCTCACCACTGTCACACTACCCTCGTACATATCCTGTACCATTCTTACATACTTCTCTGACACTCCTGACTTCCTTATACAATACCACAACTCCTGTCTAGGCACCCTGTCATATGCTTTCTCTAAATCCATAAAGGCACAATGCAACTCCTTCTGACCTTATCTGTACTTCTCCATCAACACTCTCAAAGCAAACATCACATCTGTAGTGCTCTTTCCTGGCATGAAACCATACTGCTGATCACTAATCATCACCTCCCTTCTTAACGTAGCTTCCACTACTTTTTCCCATAACTTCATGCTGTGACCGATCAATTTAATCCCTCTGTAGTTACTACAGCTCTGCACATCACCATTATTCTTAAAAATCAGTACCAAAACACTTTTTCTCCATTCCTCAGGCATCCTCTCACTTTCCAAGATTTCATTAAACATTCTAGTTAAAAACTCCACTGCCATTTCACCTAAATACCTCCATGCTTCCACAGGTATGTCATCTGGACTAACAGCCTTTCCATTCTTCATCCTCTTCATAGCTATCCTTACTTCCTCCTTGCTAATCCACTGCACTTCATGATTCACTATCCGCACATCATCTAACCTTCTCTCCCTCTCATTCTCTTCATTCATCAGCCCCTCAAAGTACTCTGGGGGTGGTAATAGTCTTAGGAGGTGACGGAAATCCCAGAGGTGACAGATGAAGACCATCTCTAGCAAAGCATTGAGGTCTGTCGATCATGTCATCCCAGGTTGATTGGTACTGGAGCCCCTTAAAATGACACCAGAAAATAAGCTAATTATTGAAGTCAATAATTTTTGTTTATATTGAGGCATCATCCTAGGTGTAGGTAACATGCTACTTGAGGCTAGAGACCTACCTGCCTGGCACACATAATCAGAGAGATCAATCATGTCTCTTTTCATATAGTCCAGTGAGGTATGTCTCAAGTCATTCCAACCAACATGGACTATGACTGAGTCATAACAGTACCTGCTGTTGACAGCCTTGAGTACAAGTGTGATGTTGTGGATCCCAGCACTTTACGACAGCTGACCATGATCTTTTCCTTATCTATCTTGATGAGTGTGGCATCTGTGTGTCTCACAATGGAGCTGCCTATCACTAAGATGTTTGCTTTTTTGTTTTGTCTTAGGAGCTTGTCTGATGAGACACTGGGGTGTGAGCTATTATGTGCGCTGTATTTCATAAAGATTGTATTATGTCAAGCGTGCTTGTATTTGGGAGGTCTCTGATGCTTAGGTAGGTTTCTGATGAGGACCAGCACAAATGTAGGTATGTGTATTGCTGGTTTGGGTGAAGAAGGAGGTGAGGTGTGTATGCTGACAATCTGCTCAATGTCAGATGTACAAAGCAGCTAATGCAAGGAAACCAATGAGAAAGCTCAAACTGAGCCTTGAACCAATGAAAACAGAGCCCTGAACCAATGAAAAAGCTCAAACTAAACCCTGAACCAGTAAACCTTTAATTAGATAGTCCTACCATACTTCTCCTGCCACAGGGGGGTCCTCCAAGAAAAGATGTCCCAATTTTTAGTGTTCAGACCCAAACGGAACTGGATTCAGCCTGTCTGAATCCAATCTATATAACAGCCAACAGAAGTGCAATGGAACACAGAATAAAAAAGCAGAAATACTTTTTCCTTAAATTAAATAAGCAACAGTGTAAAAAGATGCACAGCAGAACAGATCTCTTACCTAAATTAAATAGAAGCAGTAGTTGGTATAAAGTACAAAGTGCAACAAATGCAGTAGCAAAAAATGAACTTAGCGTAGAGCAAAGCAGCTAATGTGGAAAAACTAATGAAAAAGCTCCAACTAAGCCCTGAACCAGTAAACCTTTAATTAGATAGTCCTACTGCACTTTTCCTGCCATGAGGGTACAGGGGGGTTCTCTAAGAAAATATGCCCTGATTTTTAGTTTTCAGTCCCAAACAGAACTGGATTCTTCTGGTCTGATTCCACTCTATACTATGGCCAACAGATGTGCAAAGGAAAACAGAATAAAAAAGCAGTAATACTTGTTCCTTATATTAAAAATGCAACAGTGTACTTAAATTAGACAAAAGCAGCAGTTGCTATAAAATACAGTCAAAGTGCACAAATGCAGTATCAAAAGATGATTTAGCGTTCATAGTTCTCTCGGTTGGTTGGTACGAATAGAGGAGCAGAGGTTGGTTATCTAACTCTCTGGAGCCCTTCTAAGACAAGCACCAAGTTGAGCAAACATGGATCTTAAATAAAACATGAGAACAAAAAAGATAATGCAAAGAAACCAATGAAAAAGCTAAAACTGAGCCCTGAACCAATGAAAAAGCTAAAACAGAGCCCTGAACCAATGAAAAATGTCAAACTAAGCCCTGCACCAGTAAACCTTTAATTAAATAATCCTACTGTACTTCTCCTGCCATGAGCACACGGGCACAGCTAAGGATTTTATCTTCTATTTCCTGCATGTTCATGCCACAACTCAACCAGAGATTTGTTACTACCTTGAGGAATGTCTCAGCCTGGAGACAGTCAGTGATGAAGGTATTTACCATCTTCTTCCTCAGGAGAAGTTTATTAACATTGGCACTAACTGGTTACTTTCTTTCTGCTGAGGGTGGCCATGCCTTGTGATGAGGGTTTGAATTTTATGCATAAGTACCAAGCTATATGTATCCAGGTAGTATAGTCCACACTACAGGATAGTTGCCATTTGGTCTGTCAGTAAAGAAAGAAGGAAGGATGTTGGTCTTATGCCATTCACATCTTTCACTGTCATATTAACATGAACAAGAAAACTAGGCACATGCAACACTTGTGTGTCAGGTGCAGCACTTAGTCAGCAGGAATAAGTAAGAGCGGGATCATCTCAAATATTGATATTATTTCAGAAATAGGAGAGATTCTATCAGTGGTAGGATGTCAGGGTGATTCCAGGTGATATGTAACAGGGATGTATTATTATTAGTTTCTAATTCTGACCAATCTGGCTGCTTCATGGAAGGTGAGAAGTTAGCACAGAGTTCATGGTATACTGACATCACAAATACTGCACTAGAATTGGGCTGGAATAAATGTATTCACTGCACATGGTTTAGTGGACATGAAGTTAATACATTTGGGTCAGTGTCCCTGTCTATTGTGCACAGGTGACAAGAGTATGTCATCCATCTGCACATGTGTCCAGAACACACTCCATGCCTTGGTGCTTCTATAAACTGTACTATGAAATAATGTGCGGTGTTTACTACATTGCTTTCTACTAAACCATTCTCTTTTTCAAATGCAAAGATACACAAACTCTAGTTTCTATTTAATAATATAGACAGATAAAGTTTGAAACATTATTTCTTCTTCTTTTGGCTTTTTCCCGGTTAGGGGTCGCCACAATGGATCATCTGTCCACTCATGATTGGCAATGGAGTTTTTATGGTGTCGAGTTGCCAGCCTGGTGCCCAACCTTCCACGGAAGGAACACATGCACACACTACACCTAGGGCCAGTTTAGAGTATCCAATCCACCTACAGCATGTCTTTGGGATATGGGCAAAAACCAGAGCACAAGGAGGAAACCAATGTGACCACAGGGAGGACATGCAGACTCCACACAGAAGGCACCCCAGCCAAGGATCGAACCGGAGAACCTCTTGCTGGGAGGAGGCAATGCTAACCGCTGCACCACTGTGGCCACTCAAAGTTTGAAACATTCTTTAATAAATTGTAATAAATTGTATTAGACCTATATGTAGACTAATATTTCTATACAAGGATTTCAGACACAAAGTGACTAATCACTTAATAATGATAATCTGGCCAAATTGTTTGCATTGATCATCATTCATCAAAGCATGGGAAAAAATTAAAAAAATAAATAAACAAATGGATTCAGATCACTCATCTTAAGCAGACTACAAGTCATTGGAACCAGAGTTTGTTGCAGTATGCAGACAATTCCAAAAGGGAAAACCCTGCTTAACTAGCCCTCCAGAGACCTCAAGTAGGAACTGGCAGCTGTAGTGTTAAATGCTGAAAATATACAAGCAGAGCAAGAAGCTGAACAAATTGTATGACACTGATTTGACCTTAAATTAAACAGTTTGTTCACAAAGTAAAAAATCTTAGCACTTGCCTTGCTAAAGAAGGCATCATCCGAGATGAGATCAATCCATTCAGAGTTTTGCACTGCTTGTATATCTTCACCATTTAACACTACAGCTGTTCATTCCTGTTTGAGCTCGCGGAAGGAGTTAAGGTGTGTTTTTTCCTTTAGAGACTACAGACCTTGTCGATATATATATAAAATTTGCATATTATGCATTCAGCATGGAGATGTACTAGGCCACCTTGGAATGCACTACATAGAATGCAAAGAAAAATGATTATCTGCTGAGCTGCATAGTGGTTGGCAAATGGGCAAGAAAGTTTGTTTTAAAGTCGCATGCAAATACAAAAGCTTTGGTGAAAACTTTAACATTATTAGTATATTTGTAGCAATCTATCATAAAATCGTTCTTGGCATTTTAATTATAATACAACAGTTTATTGCACATTCCCAAGCTGAAACTTATTATGATCCAGATCCTTTCCACTTGTGCTGAGTGACCTTGAATTTAGCATATTTAAAATATTCTATTAAACATTATGCATTGCCTTAACTGTAATCATATGAAACCTAACAAACATACTGTCAAACAGTTACGTTATTGGTCTGTTTATTTTCTTATTTACTTATAATTTATTGGCCTGGTTAATCCCATAAGGCCAGCAAACTCTTTTCAGGGGACCCTAGTGGTAACTTCCTCTTTTCTTGTCAGTAAGTGCTCTAGGACGTTTTACATCACCCTGAGCTACCATAAACTCAGGTAGATGGAACCAAGTTATTTTTCTTCTGTCCGGACAACACTAACATTATTTTGATGTTATGCTTTAAGCAGAAAGTCATCATCCTGCTTTGTTAAAGATCATAAAAAGAGTTATTGTTCAGCATTTAAAAATCATAAATATTCACTAGGTCCTGAATAGCCTCATGTAAAAATAATAACAATTATAGTTTATATGTCTATTGCCTCCAGTATGCTTACATGAAGACATAGCTGAAATGCATCTTGAAGACAGATAGGTAAATATTATCTCACATATTATGTTGCATTTGTTTGTAGGTTTTGATTTTCATGTTATTTATACAATACAAAAACAATTATTCTAATAAATTTGCTGTGCTACAACTGTTAGAGTGAAGACTGACACCTAAACAATTCACTCTGGAGACATTTGCACTGATCTCCTATCTGCAGCTGAAAAGAATGGGAATTACATATGGATTTATCCATTCAGAGCTGAGATGAATGCCTGGCTTTACAATTTTATATTCATAGGGCTATTCTTTATGTTGATTGAATTAAAGCCCTGGATCAACATCATTGTAAGTTTTTATGTTTCTGGCTGCTGTCATATGGAAGGTTTTGAATAATTATTGCAGAAAATATGCCTCTGCTTTCTCTTGCATTGACCTTAAGCTGATTCCATTTCTGAGAATTAAAATAAGCAAAGTGACAGCAACTATACACATAAGAAAGGAAAGCATTACAAAGGTTTCAGGGACTCGGGTACTATTCTGATCGTAAAATGCCATTTATGGATTCGCAAATGAAACAGAATGAGCAATATTAGTTAACAGCATAATATTCTTTAGCTAGTTGCTTTTTATAATTTCATAATGAAGAAATGTGGCTTCACATTCTTCAAGTATACATAAACTAACTAGCCCTAAAAATAAATGGCTGCATAAATGTCATACAGCGCTGTGCTAAAGGCCTGATGAAATAGCCCTAATATTAGGCTAAAATAACAGCCTGAAATCCAATCTTTTCTTAATGGATCCATTGTGATTTGAAAAAACTATACAAATATATCATCTTCTATACAGCATCTTTAAAAATGTAGTCCTGCAGAATTATGTTTACTGTTGTGCCATAAATATGTGAAACAGCATTTCAGTGGATTTTATGGAGTTTGGACATGTATATTGTTGTTACTACAGCTAAACCTGGGCAAAGAAATTAAAATAGAGAAAAGATGGTCACAGTAGAAATTCTAAACAGAGTTTGCACTGATATGCAATATGAACCCCATGCGAGTTAATTATTTCTGGTGGTGTTAAAGAATTCATTACATGTTGTGAGGCTACTGCCTTAGCAGTCATTCAGTTGAAACAATGTTACATGAAAGTATGACGCAGATCCACAATATTCATGATAAGTCTCAGCAGTTAATTTGTCAATGCAGGATACTTTCAGGAAAGTCACTTGCATTATATTGATTTTGCAAATCAGATATATAAAAAAGGAAGCTCAGGTTATATGAAAATGCAAATTCATCATGTAATATGCCTGTGTGTGCTATGAAATTAGCACTTATGTAGTAAAAAAGAAAAAAAAAAACATTTGTTTTCTCGGACCAGTCTTTATGCTAGCAAATTTGTTTAATACAGCATTAATAACGTGTTTGAAAAGTTTTCTAAAGCTACAATGGAACCTAATAGTGCTTGAAAGCACTAGATAAAATAGATAAGACTGACAGCATATATCGCAAGAATCTTACTGGCAATAACCTCTCATGGAGAGAATTCATGATGTAAAACAACACAGCTTAAATGTGTTGTAGCCATGTATATATAGTATGTGCAGGTCTGCAAGTGTACGCATGTATGTATGCATTTTTAGTGGTCTTATTTGGATAGTAATCTGCAGTTTGTGCTAACAGACTTCAAATCTAGTTTAACAAGGGAACATAAAAGTGAACTTTCAAGAGTCTTAGACCTGTGAGTATTTTCACATGCTTTATAAATTTAAATATTGTCTTTTCAAAAAATTTTGCACATCGCAATGGTTGAAGCAAGGAGACAAACCAGACTACCTCTGCTGTAGCTGAAGTTTGAAAATTGTAGAACTGTATGATTAAAATATAAAACATTACTATTTTCAGCCAGTGTTCTCTCCTTTCCTCATTATCAAGTCTATGTTGAAGTATCTATTCAAGAAGTACACTCAGAGGTGGCCAAACTTTGTAAAGTCATAGAACCTCGAGTGCCACACCGAGTGTCATATAAGCTATATATAATCTAGTGACTAGTGCAAACTCTGCATATCAATATTTTATATATATATATATCATATATTGTAGACTACAACTAAACTGATACTAGAAAGAAATTAGACATCTCAAAATAGATGTAATGTCAGAAAATGCTAAACCCAGAAACCCCGCAGTCAAATGATGTAGTAGCATAAAATGTCAGCTGGGAGCATCAGGCAGTTACGGTAATGAGAATAGGAACAACTCAGAATCAAAGGCATTTTCTCAATTTATCATAATGTTATTGAAACTTTACAGAAAAAAAAAAAAGTGTCAGCTGTATTAAGTAATGTTGCGAGAAAAGAAACAAGTTTCCTGACAAATCATTTCTGTACACAAAGGTTACATTAAAAATAATTCTAATGATTGGTTTTGTATTTTCATATTTGTATATATGTGGTATTAAGAGACTAGCAGTAAAATTGTGGAGATGAACCATAGCAGGAAAAATTATACAAAACTTTGAGGGTGTTTTGTATACAATAAAGGTGGGTGTTCAAACAAAGTTTGTCATAATTTACAGTCAGTAACTGGGCTGGTGTAGACTGTGCAGGTCACATTGTATAAAAAAGTTTAGGTCAGGGGAGTAATGTGCCCATTTTAACTGACTCCATAGCAGTCTTTTAAAATATTTCCTTTGGGATTGGTTCCTAAGAAGACTATGGGCCAATTTCAATTCAATCTTGTTTATTTCCTGAGGAGGACTTGGTGAATCATCATGTTGAGTGAAAAGCAATTTAGGTGAAGTATGCATGATTGGATGATGCTTTAGGGGTCATCATTGCTTTTGTTAATCCTTGCCTGGTAAAATTAATGATTGAGGCAGTTTTCTGGCTCTAGCATTACTCTTTATGTTAATGATGTGCCAATGTTTCATGAAACAGTCAGTGGAGTAGATTTAAGGGCAAAGATTTAAGTTTTTTGTACTGTTCGGATAAATAGCAAACCCATAGAACTCAAAGTTAATACAGGTTCCAAGTACAATATTATGCCAGAAGAAACATTTTCCAGAGTGTGTAAAGGTAAAAAGCTTGATTTGGTAAGGTGTGCGAAGCTTGTTGCTTATGGAGGCGAAGAAATTCAAGCTGAAGGCTCAGCAGTGCTTTCATGTTACTCTGCTGGAAGAAGCTATGACATGTTATTCCATGTGGTCAAGAGGCACATACAGTCATTATTAGGGCTTAGAGACAGTTTGAAAATGGGACTGCTTTCATTTAATAAAGAAGTCCATCGTGTTAGTTTGAAAGACCACTACTCTAATTTTGTCCAGTACATTTTTTCGACCTATGCTGATTTTTTCAAAGACAAACTAGGCAACTCCCAGTTGTGTACTCCATAAAGTTAGACCCAGAAATCAATCCAGTTATCAGGCTGTCACATAAAGTTCCAAAATCTATGCAGGACAGAGTCAAAGCTGAGCTAGATAAAATGGTGTGACAAGGTATGATTTGTCCAGTTGAAACTCAAACTGAATGGGTATCTTTGATGGTGGTAACTCATAAGAAAAGCTCAGATGACATTAGAATATGTATTGATCCATGAGATTTGAAAAAAGCATTAAGACGTCCTCATCGTCCAATGCACACAGTGGAAGAAGTCAATGTCTTAATGCCAAATGCCAGTATTTTTTCTGTCTTAGATACAAAGAGTTCATTTTGGCAGATTCAGCTTGACAAAAAATTGTCATTGCTCACTACATTTAGTACTCCTTTGGCAGGTACAGACTTTTGGGAATGCCATTTGGGATAAATTCTGCAACTGAAGTCTTTCAACGAGCAATGGAGCATTTTTTTTCTGGGTGTCCTTGTGCTATTATAGTAGACAACATATTGGTAGGAGGTCATGATGAAGCAGAACATGACAGAAACCTCAGAAAAGTTCTAGAAAGGGCAAGTCAAGTGAGTCTTAATCTCAACTCACACAAATGCAAATTCAAGATACAAGAACTTACTTATGTTGGTCATTTATTTACTAGTACAGGCCTATGACCAGACCCTTCAAAACAAACAGCCATTCTTGAGATCCAGACAATGTTCAAGCCCTGCAACGTTTTCTTGGCATGGTCAACTACCTAGGCAAATTCATTCCAGACTTGAGCCAACTTTCAGCACTAATCAGAGAGCTGACACATAAAGATGTATTATGGTCTTGGTTAGAACAACACCAAAGAGCATTTCATGTCCTGAAACAGAGTATTGCTAGTCTACCAACACTCAGATTATATTATGTTCACAGACCAGTAACACTTTCCTGTGATGCTTTGAAATTTGGTCTTGGTGCAGTCATTCTACAAGAGGATCAGTTTGTTGCCTATGCATCAAGAACTCTTACTCAAACTGAAATGCAGTATGTCCAGATCGAAAAGAGAGTTTGGCATTTGTATTTGTATGTTCAAAGTTCCTTGATTGTGTTTGTGGTAGACCCATCCAGATTGAAACAGACCACCAACCTTTAGTCACTATCTTGAGAAAGCCTATGCATTCAACTTCAGGCTGACTGCAACATATGATGCTGAGATTACAAAAGTAAAATTTCAATCTTGTCTACAAGAAAGGCATACTTCTTTATCTTGCTGATATATTATCCAGGTCACCGAAAAACACCACTAAACAGCATGAGAATGAGAACCTTGATTTTGAAGTCATGGAAGTGAGAAATATTTCTTCAACATGTTTTGATGAGTTAAGAAATCACACAGCCAAAGATCCAGTTTTACAGAGGCTCATCCACTTTATCAATCAAGGTTAGCCATCAAAGCAATCTAGTTTACCTCAAGAAGTGCAACCTTATTTTCCATACAGAGATGAAATTTTGTCTGACAAAGGTATCATAATAAAAGGTAAAAAAATAATTGTTCCAAAGTCCTTGCAACCAGAGTACATTACTATCTTTCATCGTGGTCACCAGGAAATGAATCTACCAAAAGAAGGGTGATAGAGCTAGTATTTTGGCTTTCTATGTCACAAGACAATGAGAGAGCACTTTTATCTTGATTAGTGGGTAATAGTACAAAGCCATATCAACAGACTGATCCAGTTCAGCTTAACCAGATTCTGGAACTACTTTGGTCGACAGTAGCCACGGAAATTTTTGAGCAGAATGGTCACATTTTTTGCTGTTAGTAGATTCTTATTCCAATTGTTTCAAGATTGACCTACTTCCTAACCTAGCAACCAGTACTGTCATTATTAAGACGAAACCTCATTTTGCTGTCCATGGTAGTCCAAAGTTATTTCTGACAATGACACTCAGTTTACAAGCCAACAGTTCAAAAGATTTGCTGAAGAATGGGACTTTACTCATGTCACAAGTAGTCCAGAGTACCCTCAGTCAAATGGTTTGGCAGAACGTGCATTTCAAAGTACAAAACATTTACTTGAGAAGTCAAAACGAGATAATAGTGATGCTTTCCTGAATCTCTTGAATCTCAGAAATGTTCCTCATTAAATATCTTGGTTCACCTGCTCAGAGACTTCTATCAAGATAAACCAGAATCACATTACCAATCAGAAGTCAATTGTTGGTTTGATGTATCAAGAACAACAGGTTAGTGAAAGCCAATCTGTTGAAGAGCATAACCCAGAAGTCCTACTATGATAAAACCAGCAAAACGCTCAATCCATTATGAGAGTAAGAGCGATAAGGATGTAGACATTCAAAGGTTATGATCGGATTGGTGTCATGAAGAATATTGGTCCAGTGCTAAGATCATGCATTGTGGAGTCACAAGGAGCAGTTTTTAGGTGGAATCTGAAGCATTTGTGACTGGTGTCTGAGCCTATACCACAGCTCCTAGCCTGTGAGAAAGACTCTTTAACTCAGAGTGAGTTGTCTGTTGTTCCAATTCCAGAGGAAGTTCCAGAGGACATTCCCATTCCTATGACGAATCAAGAAATTCCTGTTACAAGTTATGCACTTCATACTGTGCCTGTTGCTAAACTTGGTCCAGATTGTTATTTTATGAGATATGGTCGCATATCCAAACCCAGTAGCAGATATGAAGCAACTGAGACATGAACATTGTGTTTTGTTTCTAATGTACATGGTAATGCATGTCTAACTTGAATATTGTTTTTTCAAACAATTTTTAAGAGGGAGGATGTAGATCAATATGTATGTATACCTTTAAGAAGCTTTCCAAGGGCTTGCACAAGTGTATAAATACTGACCACATGCAAGTCTGACTGACGTTTTTTAGTAAACCATTGAGATATAAGAATGTATGTATGTAGGGTCTTTAACTACTTTGTTCGTATTTAATTATGTTGTTATCCATCCTGATGATATGATCTGTGTATTAAAGCATCTAAACAAAAACCACAGCCGTCTAGACATATGTGTTAGACATGAACAAGTGATATGCAGGATGTATATCGATCATCGAGGCTGCTTACAAGATTGCAATTTGATGAGGCAACAACAGTTATTGAAGTGCATTTAGCATGTGCTGGTGTAGATGCAAAGTTTTTGGGTAAGGTAAATTGGATGAAGAACTGATTCACACTGAGTTTGGTCAACGGATGGGATAAGCTGAGGAAGTTGGTTTTGGATAAGTGTTTACCTCTGGGCAGGCATCTGTTGAAGTTGATGAGAAGTTTGTAAAGAGTGACAGTAAACAGCAGCTTATATTTTGTGGGCAACATTGTCAGTTTTTCATTATGTTGGGGCATTGACAGTTAATGAGTTGGTTAATAAATGACTCGGTCTGATTTATATGAGAGAGAAGATGCAGTCTTGATCTCGTTACAGACTTCTATAACAGATCAGCAATGAAAGAATCAAGAAGTAGTCTTATCTCATTGTGAAAAAGAGTTATTGTTTGACATGGAGTAGGTTGGTCAGGAGAATTAAGAATCTTCTCATTTTTCATCATTTGTCAGAGTGATGTTGTTATTGAGGCAGTAGGAAACAGTGCCAAAGAAATCATTGGGTTGTGAAGGAAATACTGAAGCTATATATAAATCCCATTTTCTAAATACATATGGTCTCAGCCTAGTCTACCACACTGAGGCAAGTCCATTGATATTAATTATGTGAATGGATAGATAGGTGTCTAATACCTATAGAACTTATATAAAATGATGAAGTCGTTGTTTGTAGTATCATTTGAAGTGGTTGGACATCTAATGCTTTATAGTTTATATATGTATGTATATATATATATATATATATATATATATATATATATATATATATATATATATATATATATATATATATATATATGCCTGTTATGTGATGGATTGCTTCATTTCTTTGTTTTACTTATCATAGTTCATTCATATATATATAATGGGGAGAGAAGCATGCTGTGTTGAGGCTTGTAGGTTGATTTCTTGCAATTTACCCTAGTCAGTGGGAGGTTTAATGGAAGGTATAGGGGCATGCGTTGGTCTCAGCTGTATATAGGTTCATAGATTCATAGGTAGGTGCTAGGCTGTTGGCCCTAGGGCCTATACAAGCCTAGCCAAATGGCACCCTGGCTTTTGCCGCCCAAGAAAATTATTTTCCCATGCCCCTGTCAAGCAGAGCCACAGAAGTGATCCCCAGGGTGAATTTCCTATCTCCCACCCAATCATCAAGATTTTTCTTGAAGAGTGCTAATGAGGAGCTTTGTTTGATATAAATAGGAAGTTTGTTCTAGAGTATGGGAAGTCTCTGGGACAGGAATCTATCCCTCAAGAATGTTCTGTTTATTGTGGTGACAAGATTTAGGTCCCTAGAGCATGCAGCTCGGAGGGATTAGGATTTCTTTACGTGGAGCATGTCCAACAGCTTTGGGTTTGACATAGCTTTGTATGTTAGGCAGAGATCACCTCTGAGTAGGCAATATGTGACAGAGTATAGCAGGAGTTTTTTGAGACGGTCTGCATAAGGCATCTGTTTGAGGCCGGTAATTCTCTTTGTGAGGTTTTTCTGTGGTATTTCCAGTTGTTGTAGATGTCTTGTGAGGTACATACCAAAAGGGGCATTGGACTCTATAATGTGTCTAATGAGTGATGGGTAGAGGGGAACAATGACCTCTTTTTTTCCTGGATGTGAAACCTTTTGTGATGAGGTGTGTCATGTAGAAGGATTTCCAGACTACTGTGGCATTGTGATTATCAAAGGAGAGACTACTGTCCACCTGTGTCCCCAGGTCTCTTATCACACTTTCGGTGTTAAGTAGACTACCGCCTATGTGGTAGTTCATGGGTACAGAGTTTTTACCAAAAGGGATGACAATGCACTTTTTGGCATTGAGCTTGAGACCATGGCTTTGACACCAGGCATCTGTCTCTGTGAGGCCCTTTTGTAGGATTTTTGTTTCAGTGAAGCCTTTTTGTAGGATGTCCACATTGTTAGGAGTTTTGATTATGGCTCCTAGTTTGCAGTCATCTGCGAACATTGTTAGCCAAAGATCTTCAGTGTTAGCCTGTACTTCAGAGAAGTGGATACCAAACAGGAGAGTACCTTGGACTGAACCCTGCAGTACTCCACTTGTCACTGGTCTGGAGTTGGATTTAGTGTCTGCTACTTTCACAGTGTGGGTTTTGTCAGTGAGTCAGTTGGCAACCCATTTTGTCACATAGGGATTTATACCTAGTTTAGTGAGTTTATCTATAAATCCAGAGTGGAGGATGGTGTTGAAAGCCTTGGCAAGATCTAGATAGGCTGTGTGAACCACCTTACCCTCATCTACATCTTTGGTGACCACTTCAAAGAAGTCTATCAGGTTTAGGAGACATGATCTGCTTTTTACAAACCCAAACTGGGTAGTGTCCAGAGTTTGGAGATTACCAATGTCATTGTTTATAAGTTCCATGATGATACATTCCATAGCCTTGCAGACCAGGCTCATCAGGCTAATGGGGCGGTAGTTCCCGGGGTCCATGGTGGCTCCTCCTTTGTGGAGTGGGATAACCGTTGCTGTGCACCATTCAGTGGGTACAAAGCCTGAGGTGAGGCTACGATTGAACATGGTACTTAGGTGGGGTGCCAGTTCCTTCTGTAGTTCAAGTAGAACGCAGCCTGGGATGTTGTCAGGTCCCATGTTTGCTGTATTCTTGGCTTTGGAGAGTGTGTTTTTTACTTCTGCAGCCTTGATTACAGGAACTTTTCATTCTTCTGGTATAGAGATGGGCCCTTTAGGGGATGAGAGAGGGGTAAAGTTAGCACTCAACCTGTCTGCCAGGATGTTGGCAATATCAGTTGGTTCTGTATATTTAGTGCCATTGTGCTGTAACTCAGAGCAGATTTGAGTGTTGCCTTTGAGATTCTTGACATAGCTATAGAATACTTTGTGGTTGTCTTTAGAATCAGTGGTGATTTTGTTTTCGTAACTAGCTTTGGAGGATTTTATGAGGGATCTCAGCTTCTTACTGAGGCTGACCACGGAATTCCTCCAATCATAGGATTTTACACTTTTTTGCAACAATTTCTTTCTTCTGTTGTAGAGTTTGTTTATAGCAGGGGACCTCCAGATTGGCTTTCTTTTTTGGAGGATAGCATCTTGGTTCTTTTAGGGATTGCATGATCCATGCACTTGTGTAAGTGCTTATAAAGTGCAATTCTGTAAGATTCAGCAGTTGTACCTCTATTGTCTGTCAGCATGCGTGTTGTGAAGTTTGCCACTTCTGTCATAAGAAGCGTGAAGTTGGCTTTGGAGAAATGTTTTACAGTAGTTTCCCTAATGGGGGGGTGGGGTGGGATGTGGATGTCTTGGGTGATTTGCTTGTGGTCAGATCTGACCAATGAGGATTGACCTCTGCTGTGGAACACCGGTTGCCCATGTTGGTAATGACCAGGTCTAGGATACTGCTGCCACTGGTGGGGGTGTGGATTAGTTGATCCAAGGCGTTGGAATTTATGAATCCCAGAAAATGTTGAGCACAAACGTTGGTACATGAGTAGTTTTCCCAGTTAATGGTGGGGTACTTGAAATTGCCCATTATTAGGGTGTTAGGTTGTACCCTAATATTTTCCAGTGTTTCAAGAAATGAGGAGTGGGAATGCTGGGGCATGGTGGGGGATCTGTAGCAAGCTACAGTTTGGATTGTGGTCTTGCCCAGAGTTAGTTGCACTTGGATAATCGCGGATGCATTATGCTGAGCAACTAGCCTGGAGGTGTGGATATCCTTAATGAATATGGACACGCCTCTGCCTTTAGTACTCTGGTCCAGGTTAGGTGGCTGAAAGGTGTGGTATAAATTATAGCCTGGTAATGCAGGGGTGCTCTCTGGAGCCTTGAACCAGGTCTCTGTCACTGCACAGATGTTGATATTCTCCACTTTAAGGAGTGCCTCGAGTGAGTGCATTTTGAGGATTAGACTTCTAGCATTAAGTAGCATTACCCTTAGATTTTGCTTGCTTGTACCTGTTACGGTGGTGAATTTGTCATTTGAATCTTTCCTAACAAAAGCACTATAGGGGTGGCAAGACCCTTAGCTACTATCCAGAATCCCAAGGGCGACAGGTGCAGACCATCTCTGGCAAAGCACTGTGGTTTGTCGATCATGTTATCCCAGGCAGACAGATACTGGATACCCTTAGAATGACACCAGAAGCTTAGCCAATTGTTGAAGTCAATCATTTTGTCCTTGTACTGAGGTATCATTCTGGGTGATGGCAGGATGCTACTCAGGGCTAGGGTCATACCTGCCTGGGCTACAAGATCGGACAGCTCCTCCATGTTTCTTTTCATGTAGTCCAGGGAGGTACTTCTCAGGTCATGTGGTGGATGACTTGCGTTTTGATGTATTCTGGTTAAAATATCATTACTACGTATTTGAGGAAGGGATGCTTGAGAGTTATTCTTAAATGTAAGCTGCTCTCTTGGATAATTAATGATCTGTTATTACTGAAACAACAGTTTCTGGTGTAGTTATTGCATGGATTGTTGTCATACATAGGCTGAGTTGGTGTGGGAAGATAAAATTAGTAGCTTTTGTGCAAATGAGTTGCGGTATGAATCATGGGGGGGTGGGGGGCAGAACTGCAGGGTGAGTAGCTGTGAGTAGGTATTATGGTTCTTCAGCACTGAGATTTCAGTGAGAAGGATTCAATATGGTATCCTTCTCTTAGGGCACGTTTAAGTTGTGTGAGAATTGATCTGTTCAGTCTTCACATGGCTCTTATGAATAAGGAAATTGTTTTCAAACTGAATTAATTTGGCGATGGTGTTGATAGGTCAGGGCAGGAATAGGGAACTTTGTGAGGGTTTACCCTCTGACAGGGACACTAGCATTTCACATTTCTTCTTCTTCTTGGGTATGAATAAGGAAGTAGGGATGATCACTGTGGTAATAATGCCCTATTGGCTAGTGTTTGTTCAAGAGTGAGTGTTTAAAGGTTCTACTTGCAAAGCTTGGTAGATTGAGTGTTTTAGGTGAGTAAAGTAAAACACAGCTACAGTATGGAATGCTGCAGGTAACTGGTTGGTACAAGCTTGCTGGGTGTCTAAGGTGTTTCACTGGTGTTTCTTCTATGCATATGAGTTGTCAATTTATTGGATTTGTTAATTCTTCCTCCTTGTATCCTTTCACTTGTGCAATACTCCAAGCCTCCATTTTAGGACATTTATTGTTCACCATCTGCTTATTGTCACTAGGTGATATTATTCAGTCAAGAGGGTTATAGTATCACTGCTATACTGACAACACGCATATTTAACTCTCATTCCCTCAGCATTCTGTACATGACCTCATATCTGTCTCTCTCATGATATGGAATTTCTCCCTGATTAGATAGTCAGTAATAGGCTTAAACTCAATACCACAAAGACCGTTATTTGATTGTTCATGCCACTCTGAAGACTCTTCCCTTCCAATGTTGTCACCAGACATTTTTTGTCCGGGTGAAAAACATATCTGTATTGCAATAGTTCACAATCTTGTTGTGATTCTTGATTACAGAATAATTATTAAGGACAAAATCTTTGTTGCTGTGAAGTCCTTATGTTTCTATCTACAGAATATTAGTGTTAAAAAGTGTCTAATTCCTCCAAGTGATCTTCCAACTTTGGTTTGAGCTGTAGTGCCTTTACCCTTGGATTGCTGTAATTCTCTCCTTTTTTTAATTTCTCCAAGTCCTTTGGGTTTCTAACACCATGATGGGAATGGACCCCTTTCCTAAGTCAAAGTATACAGTTCATGAAATTAGTATTATTTTAATCTTTGATGTCAGCCATTAGTGCTCTTCGCAGCACCCACAATGTGCCCAGTAATGATTCTTTCTGCAGTTCATATGGAGTTACATATATTGGTAACATATCTAAATACGATTGTAATTTATTTTTATAAGACCCGTTGCTCCTACTACTATTGGACTGTCTGGGTATCTTTCTTCCACATATTTTAAGACTTTGTGTCTCTCTGTACACCACACACTGTAGTCGGTGGGTGTGGCAATTTCAATGATCAATCCTACTTTTGTCTTCTATTCTTGGACCACTATATCCAGTTTTCTAGCATCTATCTTTTGAACTGTTGGTAATGGATGATCCCATGAGATGCAGACTTCCTCATTTTCTATGATGCTTTGTGGCTCATGTTTCCACTGCTTTTTGGCCACTTCAATATCATAATGTTTGCACAATCCCCAGTGCAACAGTCTTGCCACATTATTATGCCTTTCAGTATACAGTCCTTCTGCCATTAGTATGCCACAACCAGCAACGAGGTGTTAAACTGTTTCAAATTCAGTTTTACAAAACCTACATTTGTCTCTTTCTTTCAATGGACTTTATAAATCAACGTGTATGCAACCCACTATATTGGGCCACCAATC
>NC_056736.1:482657500-482680000 GCF_019279795.1 Protopterus annectens | reverse complement strand
ATTTGTGCACTAGAAGTAAGGGAAGCAGTTAAAATAAACAAAAACAAGACTATTTCCATTAGTATATGGTTTTCATGGCTAATTCCATGCCTAATATCAGGCATCCCTATTGCAAATTAGCAGGGTGTCTTTCAAAGCAAATTATAGGAGTACACAAGGAGGTTGCTGGGAAGTATAATATATATATATATATATATTTATAAGTGTGTGTGCTTGTGTGTGTGTATACAGAAGGCTAAGGTGCCACCCTTTATTCAAGACTTTTATCATTAAGATGCTTTTACTTTGTTCCATTAAGCAAAGAAGTTTAATTCTTCTCCGGGCCTAATATAATATTAAACATCAGGCTCTTCATATGGAATGCTGATATCATCTTGGGTATATAACTCTCTGTTCTCTCAGCAGTCTAGACATCCTAGGCATAAATGGAATAATAATTGGACTCTGACACTACAATCAATTTCCCTTTTAAGTACTGTATCGGAGTCAATTATTTTGCTGCTTCAGATTTGTACACATACGCACACACTGGAACTTATGAGCCCAGACAGTAAAAAAAAAATACTTCTTAAATCTAGTGTCCTATGATGAGAAGTACCAATTGTTTTAGTACTAAATCTCATAGTAACGGAATGATGCACAAACACAGTCAAATACACACATGTAGATGTACAAATGTTCTATCATGTGGTGCACTAAAAAAAGTAACACCTGAGACAATCATATGGGACACAGGATGCAGTAGTTGTTCAGTTTTTATTGAACTCAGATGACTAGATACATAGTCTATTATTATACTATCTATCTATCTATCTTTCTATCTATCTATCTATCTATCTATCTATCTATCTATCTATCTATCTATCTGTCTATGTATCTGTATGTCTGTTAATCTATGTGAGTGTGGATGTACGTGTGTGTGTGTGTGTGTGTGTGTGTGTGTGTGTGTGTGTGTGTGTGTGTGTGTGTGTGTTTGCATGTGCATCTATGAATTAATATTAAACTAAATTAGTTGAAACATATAAATGTGAGCCACACCTCTACCCTGTTAATTACATATTCTAACTCCAAGACTCCACGATATCTGGAAAAGAGCAAATTCCCCAACCTTGGTAGCATTCTTGCATATCGGTTTACCTTCTGTTATGTTAACCAAAGTGTATTACCAAAACAGAATTTGAATATAGTGATGTAATTACTGGCACCCATATACACATCTATAGTTCTATATGTATGCATGCGTGATCATTGAATCCTTACCATCCCCTATTGCACATTCATTCTTCCAACTTACTGGCAACCAGGAATACTGGATGATGGAGAAGAGAACTGAGGACCTATATAGTAATCCAGTGTGACATTGAATGCTGCTTCTGATGGCACCTTCTTTCCCAGGCAAGCTTGCCATAATCATATACTTCCACAAACGTGTCATGGCTGAACTAGGGTATAATGTATTGTTTAGCAACTGCCTGCCCCTGTGCTCTGTTGTTTGGATACCCATGCTTGTGGTCTGACCCACAGGTATAGTACTAAACCAGGATGGGACGAGTCATGGTTTATTACTCATGCCCATCTTTTTGCAGTCTTCAAACATCTGAGTCATTAATTAATACATGATCAACTGGAACACAGTCATAGCCCTTCCAATTTACATCATACAAGAAACTGACATTTTACTTTTTTCAAGTAGTTGTCAGAAACGGGTCTATATTACATGATCAAAGTTTCAAAACTTCGAATCTGATATGGTCGACACCATATGATCAAAGTTTTGAAACTGAAAATGTAATAAAAACATAACAACATACACAAACAACCCATTTAAATGCTCTAAGCAGGGGGGACATGCCCCTCTGCACTCCTCACATGGAGGGGTTGTGCTTCCCCACACCATCCGCTACTTAAATATACCAACTCCGAGATTGCACTACAGTGCAGAAAAGGGAAATCTTCCATTTCCCCGCTGTATGGAGATCTCTGTTAAAAGATTTGAAGTTTAAAAACTTCGATCATATGGTGTCGTCCATATAAGATTCGAAGTTTTGAAACTTCGATCTTATGATATAGACCAGTCAGAAACCATAGATCATAATGATCCCGCCATATACAGTAATATCAATAAAAGCAGAGAGCAATGACATGTTCTTTAGTATTATTAAAATCATAGGGACATTTACAACAATTATAAGTCACAGCTTAATATTACAAGACTTTTGTTTAATACCACTGACACATGTACACACAAATACACACGCGCACACAAGCACACACACAAACACACACAAATTCAAATATGTCTGAAGCTATTTTCAAATGTATAGTACAAAAAAAGAGAAAGAAAGAGTAAGAAAGGAGGGTATTTTGTACTGGTCCATTTACAGGATGGTGCAGTGGAGTGGTAGCACTGTTGCATCAAAGCAAGAGGTTCTCTGGTTCAATTCTTGACTGGGGTGCCTTCTGTGTGGAGTTTGAATGTCCTCCCTGCATTCATGTAGGTTTCCTCCGGGTGCTCTGGTTTCCTCCCATGTTACAAAGACATGTCTGGAGCATTTCCCCTGGGCCTCTACTAAAAATTGGCTTCATCCCAAGTCAGACTTTCCCAGTCAACAAATGTTAAATAAATACAAAATAAAAATACATTTATAATACAGAAATGCTTTGTTCAAAGATGGAACTGGGCATGCATGCTACATTTCATATGACCAGGTATTGTGGATATAAGGGGTTACATTGCCAGCAATGCTTGGTATGCTATATGAGTCGTAGCACTATTTAATAATGAATGCAAGTAGATGCTTCCCTTCACACTCTGCCTGATGCCTTTGTGCATCTGTCAGGTAATTATTGTTGTGTGATTTCCTGATCCCTTCTCATGACTCCTAAAGCTGCTTTTAATTACTGACACTGAAAAACAGTATTTTCATACTCGTCATATAAGAGGGCAACTAGTGTGGCTGTCGTTTGTACTTGTTGAAATCTTACTGTGAATCTAGTCAAAATCAGGAAAGGATGACTAGGCAGGACCTGGCTTATTGTATTTGCATACCGCTAGTTCCAGCATTAAAGCATAGATATGTATGTATGTATGTATATATATGTATATATATATATATATATATATATATATATATATATAATATTGCATGAAATCACTTTTCCACGAAACGTAAACAGCTGAACAGACTTTAGCGAACGTGCTTTTCACCAAAAAAGCACTTTCACTAAAGTGTACAAAATTTTTTTTTTAAAAATAACAAAATGAAAAAAAAAACACAGTACTCACATTTACGCAGGGGGACAAGCCCACCAGCACCCCCCCCAATTTTTATATTCTCAGTCCGAGATAGCACTACAGTGGGAAAAAGGGAATATTCCCTTATCCCCACTGTGCTGCAATGCCAGCAACAGCCATTTCCCCACGTTTCTGTCTTTTTTTAGCACAATGTCACAAAAGTGCTTTTATGGTGAAAAGCACTTTTGCAAAAGTGTGCTCGGCCATTTCACTTTCGGTGAAACGGTGGTTCGATAAATAGTATGGATCCCATAAATATATATATATATATATATATACATATACACACACATATATATATATATATATATATATATATATATATATATATATATATATATATATATATGCAATTAAGTAAATTAGGAAGTTAAAATGGATCATTTTCTTAAAGTATCCTAATGCTAATTAGTATAGATTTGGTGTCAGACTGAAAAAAATGAAGAAATGCACTGATCAATTCTGCTATCTTATCAAGTGCTAAATCAGTTACCAGCTCATCTTATTGATGGCAACTGCTTATCCATAACTCCAAACTTATGGCCTGCTTTATTTAGATTAATTACCGTATGATGAGTACTGACTGCAGAGCAATGCAAAGGAAAATGACATTGCAGAAAGATAGATGGTGCTTTAGTTAGCAGATATAACTCACCAAATTCTGTGACTAGACGGCACACAAAGATGAAAAATTAAAAAAAGACACACCTGAGGTAGAGACTTCCAGTTCTTTTTTCATGGATTTCCTAGACCTATCATTTTTTAGGGCAAACCTGTATTAGGTTTAAAAAGATTAATATAAATAAGAAACTGTGGTGTTATAAAGCAGCAGATGAGATGAGGGTTTGAATGGAAGTGTCATAACATATAGGCAGGCAGAAATAGAACAGAAATTAAGGGATAACAAACACTAGCAATAAATGGGGAATATTGTGAGGGGCTCACAAAGCCTGGGAGGTTAAAATGTGATAACCATTGAGCACCAAAACAGAATAAATTATTTCATCCCGTTTTATACTTTCTGTAAAGAGCAAAGAGAAATGAAAAAAAGCTTGATTTCTTCATGCAAGACAATAATGTGGCCAAGAGTATTAAAACAACTGGTAAAGCTCTCCAACTATTAAAATTTTAATTTTATGGCTTTACATATATGTTATATGCTGAGATTAATACTTTTTATGTAATATGTAATTATTTTATTGTACATTTCTTGATTCAGTCTGCTTCTGATCTTTAAAATCAATTTCTAAATTTTGTATGTGTTTGTGATACACAATGATCAAGCAGGGTGTTTAACACACACAGTAGTATGTAAGGTGGAAGTTGTTTATTTAATCATTATATGAATCTTATGCAACTGTGAAAGATTTCCCGCCATGGATATTGACAAATACTTTCCTAGTCTGCGTGAAGGGAGGGAAGTCAAGTATGCTGCAAATAGCTGTAAGTAAAATTCTTCTTCAGATTTTATTATATTTAAAAGAGTTTGGAAATAAGCATCTTAACAAATATTTGAAGAAAATGTCCTGTCTTTTCCATAAAGCTTCACTACATTGTATAAAACACCAAATGTATTAAAGCACAGAATTGAGGAAGACACGCAGGTTTTATATTTGCAATCAGAATAATTTTGGGGACTAAATGTATGATGAGTTTTGTATAACTTGCTGGCAAGTGGTTTTATAGGTTTAAAACACTTTAGTGTGTATATGGATGACCTGGGTGCCGAATTGTAAGTGTGTGATTAATTATAGCACAGAGCGATCTTCAGTACAGGTGTCTTTCTTTCCAGATTTGCAGATTTTTACTTAAATGAATTAAACACACAAAGGCTTAAGATGTCTGTAATAAAGGTGATTAACACATCGATGCAAAGACTTACACATCTGAAGTTCGTGGCAGCAGCAAATTCAACGTCCCATGTACTTCTGGACTGACAAAAGACATTTGAGTTATGCACATATTCACCTTCACAATAAATAAGTATGTCAGATTACATTGAACCAGTTTAGATAACACATGCAAGCAGATTCCTGAAAGGCAGTTGTAAAGCAAATATATATTAGTCAGTATATTGATGGTAAAACACTGGACAGGATAACGGTGTATATGTCAAAGAAACTGCAATTTCTACTGGAAGTATAGATCATTCAGTCACTAGAAATGTCACAAATAAAAGCAATGCAATATGATGCCATACAAGTGGAAATTCTGCAGTCCACATTGCACAAAAAACTCAGGGTTGACTATACTAAATAGGGAGGTAAATGGGACAAAAACCTGTATGGTGGAATGGAGGGCTATGCTCCCATGATAAACATAGCTTTGAATGTAGATTTTATTTAATTTTGTCTTCAAATGCAAGAACAATTCACATTTAGGTTATTTCTTTATATGCCATATGCCCATTTCCATTTAATACTTGGCATCAGAAACTTATTTTGATGCCAAGAAAAAGTGAACTTAATGCAAATTAGTTTCTATCCTTTAGATGCTAATAAAGAAAGCTAATTTGAGAATTAAATAGGCTGTGTCTACTGAAAATAAGCCACCATGTGGCGTACCTAGTAAGAGTGGCAACAGCCATGAAGAGTACACATTTCTGCTTTGTGTGATCGGTGATGTGACATGCTACAGGCCTCCCATATAGAACTAACTTTATGATTCTAAGCACACATTTCATGCATAATGATAAATAATAATCAATGCTGCACTCCATATATGTTTTCTGCCATGACACCCAAAGGAAAGCAGTATTTAGATATGGACTGTTCATCTACACAATGCAAATCATACTTTCACTTAGGTTCATAGGTTCATAGGTGTGTACTAGGCTAATGGCCTTGGGGCTTTTACAAGCTTAGCCTAGGATTACCCTGGTATAGTGCCACCCAACCTTAGTTCCCACTGCCTCTGTCAAGCAGAGCCACTGGAGTTTTCCCTGGGGTGATTTTTTTGTTTCCCATCCACTCATCAAGATTTATCCTGAAGATAGTCAGCGAGGTGCTCTGCTTGACATGCATGGGAAGTCTATTCCATAGCATGGGCAGTCTCTGGGTTATGAACTTGTCCCACCAGCATGTTCTGTTAATTGTGGTAATGAGACTGAGGTCTCTGGAGCATGTGGTGTGGAGGGATCAGGATTTCTTTAGATGAAGCATTTCTAACAGAGCTGGCTCAGGCATGGCTTTGTAAGTCAAGCAGAGATCGCTTCTACGTAGGCAATATGAGACAGAGAATAGTTAGAGTTTTTTGAGTCTGTCCATATAGGACAAGTGTTTAAGGCCTAGGATCCTCTTTGTGAGGTACTTTCCCAGCCTCTCCAGTTGTTGCAGGTTTATAGTGAGGTACATGCCAAATGGAGCATTCTACTCAATGACTGGCCAAATGAGGGAAGAGTAGAGGGAGACAATGAGCTCTTTCTTCCTGGATGCAAAACCCTTAGTAATGAGATGTGCCACATAGAAGGACCTTCTGATCACAGTGACAATGTGGTGGTCAAAAGAGAGGTTGCTGTCAACCTGTGTTCCCAGATAACGCCTTCTGTGTTCAGTGGACTACCATCAATGTGGTAATTCATGGGAAATGGGTTTTTCCCAAAGGGGATGTCGACAATTTTTTTTGGCATTAAGCTTAAGGCCATGGTTTTGACACCAGTCGTTGATCTCAGTGAGGCCATTCTGTAGGATGTCAGCATCACTTGGGGAGTTAATAATAGCTCCCAACTTGCAATCATCTGTGAACTTTGTAATCCAGAGTCAGTAGATACCAATCAGGAGAGGACCCAGGACCAACCCTGTGGGACTCCACTTGTGACTCGTCCGCAGTCTGACTTAGAGTGAGCTACTTTCACACTGTGGGTTCTTTCTGTGAGCCAGTTTGCAACCCATCTAGTGATGTAGGGGTTGATGCCTAGCTTAAGTGAGTTTTTCTATGATTCCTGAATGGGGAATGGTATCAAACACCTTGGCCAGATGAAGGTAGGCTGTATGAACCACCTTGACTTCATCCACAGCTGTGGTGACTGACTCAAAGAAGTCAACCAAGTTGAGTAGGCATAATCTACCCTTCATAAAACCAAACTGTGTGGGATCCAGAGTTTGTAGATTCCCTATATCCTTGTTTATTAGGTCCATGATGATGTGTTCCATAGCTTTGCATATCAGACTCATCAGGCGGGTCTGTAGTTGCTCCTCCTTTGTAGAGAGGGATGACTGTAGCAGTGCACCATTCGGTAGGGACAAAGCCTGAGGTGAGGCTGAGATTGAACAGGGTACACAGGTGAGGTGCCAGTTCATATTGTCACATCCCCAAGCTGTATTCTTGGCCTGCTTGGACAGTGTTGCTTTTTTAACCAGCAGCATACTGGGATGCCTGGCAATCTACTGGCATTGTGCTTGGTCCTTTGGGTGGGGAGAGGAATAAAGCTGGCACTGAATGCTAGCTTTAGAGGATTTGATGAGGGATCTCATCTTTTGTTGAGGCTGATAAGGAGTTTTTACAATCTTATGATTCAGTGGCCATGCAACTGATCTCCATTTTTATTATGTAAAGGAAGCTTGTAAATACTTATTTCCCATATACTCCCAATAAAATGAGTGGTAAGAAAACATGTCAACCACAGTTTGGATCCATGGCTAAGCTTAGAAGGCCCTTTAAGGTCATTAGCCTAGAAATTATCTATGAACCTACATACTCCAATATATAGGCAGAAGTGAAGTCGTTAGAGATCAAGTGTGCTATCACCTTGCATTTTAAGATTGTAAGGGGTTGATTTGATGTTCAGCTTTTTTTTTACCATTAGCAGCAGGGATTAGCATATAAATATTCAAAAGTTGGAGATGCAGAGTTGTAAGGTAGGAGAAACTATGACTAATATCATTGTCAATAATTATATATTATCATTGATGGGAGTAACTGGGATTATGCCATAAATAATTTGAGGGCATCCATGCCCAAGATAAAGTATTTAGGAGCTCTTTCTGTCCATTAGTAATATCCAGGTTTCACTTGAATATGAACAGGGATGAACTTTGTTTTATTTGGATGGGGATTATTAAGATAAATCATTTTGAAGTGATAAGCAGCAGTCTTCATTATCTGGATGAGTTGGCTGGCAATGGAGTAAAAGACTTTATAATTTTCTGTAATTCAGTCAAAGTTTGTCTAGAAGAAAAAGTTGAGGTCAAATATTAAGCCTAGGTACTAGGTAAAATTCTGGCTAAAGCACCATTATTTGATCGTTTTTAGGACACCAAATAAGATGGTAGCAGTTGTTCATGTTCTAAAGGTAAGGTGGTCGATAGTGAACCAACTCTGAAATACTTTTGAAACTTCTTTAAAGTATGAGCTGTGGAAGAAACAACCATAATGTCATCTGAATAAAATACAATTAATAAAGGGTGAATTGCTGTGAGGTTTGGTAGCAAAGCCATTTATAAATAGTCAGAAGTGTATGATACCAATACCTGCCTCTTACAGAACTCAAGAAGTTTTCTTCTTTAGTTACCATGTTACTGCACTGAATTATTATGGTACAGTAAAGCAAATTTTAAAACAGGATATCATATTGATTCAGAAACTTTGAGCTTTTATTTTGCTTGGAAGAACTTTGTGCCTAACACTTTCAAATGCTCCGTTGTGGTCAATAACATTAGTGGAGTAAACCACCTCTTGTCCACAGCTGTGACAATTTTATCTGTCACAAAGTACATAATTACATTTGTGTTATGTGCATATCTAAATCCATGCTGCACATTGGCCAAGAGATCATATTTATTGTGGTGATCAGATAGCTGCTTATGATTGAGTTTTTAGAAATAATTTAGAAATAGGACCTATTACTGATAAGCATCTGAAGTTCTGGGGGAACTAGGAGATGCCTTTTTTAGGTACTGGTGGATTAAGAAATGTTTAATTTGAGGAGAGTTGAGTAATTAATCTTCTGTTTATAGGGTTGCTTTTCTTTCTAGCTGTTTGAGCAGTTATGTGGCATTTTTACAAAGAACTGCAAGAAAGAAGAAAGTTGGGGTTATTCTCTGGAATGGTGAAGGGGACTGTAAGTAGATTTGAGGGTGAGAAAGAGAGCCAAAGGAAGGATACATATTTTGTTTGAATAGTATGCTGGAGAAATATTTAATGGGGAACTAATTCTTTTCAAGTCTTGGAGGCAGGATCTATGCACAGTCTGTAATAATTTAATAGTGTTGTTTTTACTAAAGCATAACATTTCTTTGACTTGTCTTTGTGCACATTTATAAAGTATGAGGATCTTATGAGTTTCATCTTACTTGAGTGTTTACAGGAAAGATGGGCTTTGTGTTAAGAAAGTTTATTTTTTCTTTTGTTCCATTTTTCCTGAAGATGCTTTCTACTTTTCATAAGAGATTTGTGTGCAGGAGTTTATCCAGATTAGCACTGATTGTTTTGCTAGAAAGAGTTCATCTTAAAAAGGGTAAATGAGAAAGATAAATTGGGACAGGGATTGTGTAAGGTTTCCTGAGTCTGATAAGGTCAATATTAAATTTGCTTATAGCTATTATGTTACCTTTGGTACCTATTTTAAGAATTCCTATTTTGCAAATTCAAAATATTTTCGACTGAATGTGATCTTCTGGGGTGTAAACAAGATTTTTAGAATTGTATGCCAATACCTCCCCTTAAACTACTCACCAGGCTAAATGACATTTGATAAAATTGTTTACTATTGAGAGCACCGATCCTGCTTACACTGATCTGTACTAATCAGCACTTCTCCACAACTTCTCTAGGAAGTCTGATTGTAATGGTTGTCTTAAGACAATATAAGAATTGTCTCATGTCTGACAATTACAGCATGACACAGTGTGTAATATCCTTGGAGGCAAAAATCTCTCGCACAATAAACTGAGACACCAAAATTGTCAGCAGTACACCACACACCACCTCTCACCAAGGCCATCGCGATACACATAATCCATCATATGCTGAGGTTCTAAAAATTAGCTTTCCAAAACCTCAAAGACCTCCAAAATAAAACACAAGCACTAAGCACATTCAACAAGTTAAGCCTACTTTCTCACATATCGCAAGGAGTCCCAAAGTCAAAATGCTGACCCCCATGAAGCAGGCATTGACCCGACCAAAAATTCTTGTTAAATGTGAGTCCATTGTATGACATACAGATGTGCCTTTTACCAAGCTGAGGATCCATCAAATCATACATGCACTAAAGTCCTCAAACAACAAGTACTAGTATGACTCTGTCATAGTTCATGCCAGTGTTAGTGATTTGAGGTGTACCTCCCAGGACTATATAAAGTGAAACATGACATAACTCTGTCATATGTGTCCAAGGCAGGTATGAGCACAGGACTGAGCAGCATTCTACTTTCTTCAAGAATGATGCTACAAGATGAGCAAAAATTGACTTCAATAACTGGCTTACTTTTTGGTGTCATTCAAAGGGATCCACTATTTGTCAGCCTGGGAGGAAGTGATCAACAGACCATACTGCTTCACCCTGGATAGCCTGCATCTGTCCCCTCTTGATTTTTGATTATTGGCAAGGTAATGCCAACCTCATAAACATACCAACATAATGAAACAAGCACAGGAAAGTATGAAGGTGTATTGATCAATACTAGAGTTGAAACAAGAAACTCCACTCCCTGTAAGCCCTTCTCACCCTGAAGGACGTTGACGTCTGTGCAGTGACTGAGATATGGTTTAAAATACCAGAGGGCACTCTGACTGTGCAGAGCTATAATGCCTTCCACTACTGCACAGGAATAGGAAAAAAGCTGAGGTGTCTCATTCTTTATCCAGAAGATACTCAGATCAAGGCTGGTAAAGCAACATGATGCAGTAGAACTTTTTCTTGTCCAAATAACCATAAGAAAGGTCCCATACCATAGATTAACTGGCTATAGAGCTTCCTGTATGACACAAGGAGGCTACAGTGCTCTTATCTACAGAACCTCAAATCACTTAGTACTAAAGTCAGTACAATTTTACTATATGATCTAAAGTAGCTAACTGTAGACTGAGAAACCGACACCATCACTAGGATCAAGCAGAGATTGCTGGACTTCATCAGTACAAATCCCATGGAACAACTACTTGGAGTATCCACTAAGAGGAATAACTTCCTAAATCATGCCCTTACTAACATGGGAGCATCTTGCACTGCCCTTTGAGTATATTCATCACTTGTTACATCTGAGATTAAAGCAGCCTCCTTTGAAATAAAATAGAAATCAGATATCCCACTCTCCCAAGTTACCTTTAGAAATTTCTTGAAGACAAAATACCTACTCTCAAGTGATACTTTGGCAAGCTTCAAATCATCATCAAATCCAACTAATTCCTCTCAATACATGGAAACATACACCCCCACGCTATACCAGCATGTAGACAGGTAAATAGACACAGCTGTACCCAATAAGAAGAGGCGCAGGGTAAATCCCTGAAACAAACCCACATGGTGGGACTGTAATATCAACAAACTTTACAATAAAACAAAATTAATTTTGACCAAAAGTAAGAAGAGTAATTCCCGGAATGATACAGAAATAAAATAGAATAAACCAAAACCAAGACTGTGGCGAATGGCAATCACAAGGAATTTTTCGTTATGTTCATAATCTCAAAAGCATAATGCAGCTATGCACTGAGCTGATTGTGAATAATGTTACCTACACTGAGGCTGAAGATATGGTAAACTTACTGGTCACTAAATTTAACTCCAACATTACCTCTCTCTCCCCTCCACCTGTCTCTCAAAATATACCTGAAACTTGATCACCTCCAGCTTTCACACAAAACTAAATCCCAAATCCTAAAACTGTTATAAAAAGCTAAAAATACTCCATCAATGTTTCCTGAAATCAGTCCTGGCTGCATCCTAAATAGCATGATGAAGTACAATTTAGCTACGCAACACTGTTCAGTCTCAAATTTCATGCAGGCTATGTACCAAGTAAAAGGTGAACAGCTACATCCATGCCCTTGCATAAGGGTAGATTTTTCACAGAGCCAGGCAATTATAGACCCATAAGTCCGACCAACCGCATATGGTTCAAGACTAAACATAAAAATTACAAATAAAAGTAATCTGGAGTGTCATAAATTATTGTAAAAAGTGAAGAAATGTATACTTAAAACAAATGTGACCTAATTACCTCAAGGTAATGCAGATGAGAGATGGAAAACTTCGACAAATATCCTTTTTCTGAGTGCCCTGTATATTGGTCACATGTACTTAAGAATAAAGACTGATGCTGATAGTAAAATGCAAAATAATGCGAGTATACAGACCATGGCAATCAGTGAGAGATGGTGTACATTTCTGTTTGAAAGGGGTATTTCACACAATTACTTTACAAGTTTAATTCAGCACAGATGTACTCAGTTACCACAGAATACAAATCACAAAAAAAGAGAATTTTGTGATAGTCTGTGATCTCATTGAGTACGCAGCCTGTACAGACAAATATCAGAAGCAGCAAGAAAGATGAATGGTACTTTATAGCCAGAACCAGAAATAGAAAAAAAAAAAGAAAATAAAAAGAAAAAAAGATAACTGAAGAGAAGGCTGCCTCTGTCCCATCCTTGACTTAACATCCTATTAAAGAGACAACCGGTCACTGCTGTCATGCTAGATGGCAAAGCTCATTACCTGTCGATTCCCTGAGAGGGAGGACCAAGCCTTTAATATGAACCTTTGTCCCAGCCAAATTACCCTCTGGTAGGACAGCAGCTGTTATTCATCATTTTATGTCCACCTAATGTCAAACACACACCTCACCATCTACAAAAGGTTTTAAATATCATTACTGATTCACCATTTGGGGATATATCTTTACCATTTAGGATATATATTGTAAAAAAAAAAAAATATATATATATATATATGTGTGTGTGTGTGTGTGTGTGTGTGTGTGTGTGTGTGTGTGTGTGTGTGTGTTTATTTGTTTTTCAAATTAAACTCATTTATTGGCTGGTACAGTTCATAAGTAATCAATTAATATGACATATGACTTCCAAGTCACTGATTATGGCCTTTGCTTAGAAAGACCTTGAATATAATTTATCATTCAAGGATGTGTTTGCATTAACCTTTTCCTCTTCTTGGTATCTGGAAAGCAGCAAGCAATTTTTTTTTTACAGTTTCTTGATGCATTTTATTTAGCCCTTTCCTTTTGTCCTTATTAAGTCTAAGATATTTTGTTCACCTTGTTTCTATATGTGGTCACAATAAGTCCATTAAGTTTTACTTTAAATGTCATAATTATGAATTAGGGTTTTGGTTATCAGTTTAGATCTTTACTTTTTTTGGAAATGGGGAATTAGTCTTTTCATCCATAGCTGCATTTGTAATATGCATTGAAGAGAACAAGATTTGCTTCCCATATCCATTTCATGCATATTATACAATTTATGTCAAGCTATAAGCCTTTAACTATGTCCTCTAAGTTATCAATGTAAGGTCTTTTGGTCACTGGCGCACATGCTTTTCATTTTGCATTTATGATGAATGGACAGATGACAGAAATATGTCAGACTGCCAGCAAGTGCATGGATTAGACGGATAAGGCCATTATTACAGTCAAGGAAGCTGTGGTTCAATTAGCATCTGATGCATATCAGACACGGGGAATGGGAAGGTGGGTGTGCTCATTCTAGAGGTGGGGTTTTCACACAAGTCTTACAAATGATTCTTAGCGGAGGCTAGGGAATCATGGAAGGCATTGCTGAAAGGACAGTGGGTACATTGGTTTAGCAGCTGCAGAGTGCAATATGCCAGCTTATCTCCTTGGAAAGCTGGGTCTGAACATATTAGTGCATACAAAGAGAGAGGGTGGTAGGGTATTGAAAAACTGCCCTTGGCAATACAGCCCCGTTCCAGTTGCCTCAGTCTCATCACCAGTTCTGGGTCAGAATTAGTTCAAGGAAGGAAAGAAAACCTGGTAGACTTGATGGATAGGTGAGGTCCTGAGAAGAGCTGTTGGTCAGCTCTGAAGAAAAAAAATATCTTACAGAAAATGTATCAGCACAACAAAACACATCTGGTAAAAAAATAAATAAAAAAAACAGCACTAGATATTACCATTATAGAAATATGCATCGAATTGTAACCTCTGCGCAGAAGTTACCCTTTCATTCATTCATGCTTGTATGTATAATGGATGGACCTGTACTGTATCAATGACATGCACTATATTGAGATTCTGTATAGCGGATGAACCATTCATTAAAATTACTAGGATTATCAAACTCAAACTGTGGTGGTGGTGCTGCGGTAGCATTGTCGCCTCACAGTAAGATGTTGTCCTGTTCGATTCTCAGCTAGAGCGTCTTCTGTGTGGAGACATGTATGAATGGGCATACCTTCGTTGAAGGTTGTGCGTCAGAGCCGGCAACTCGGCACGTAAAAATCTACTGCCAATCATTAGTGGACCAGAGTTCCACTGTGGCGACCCCTAACTGGGAAAAAGCCAAAAGACACAACAAGACACAACATTGTTTAGATAAGACTACCCTGCACTCCAACAACATAGGGGCCTAACACCTACAGCTGTGCAACTTACGTATACTAACTGAAGTTCACACAGATTAGGAGAAAAGGAGTAAATACAGTTTCCTGATGGTGGTACACCTACAGCATACAACTACCATTGCCATTCAGTTAACAGATGCATGGCAGATATGTTCACAAAGATTTAATGAAACTATAAACTGATGAATTGCTTAACAATTAAAGGAATTTCACCCAAATAAATAGTAGAAATTTAACAATGCATGATCACCAAAACTAAAATGCTAACAGATTTAGAGCAAATACCCATAACTTAAAGATAAATAAATAAAACAAACAATTCTATTGCATAGTGCAGCAGTTAAGTGAAATACTGCACATGCAAAAAGACGAAAGTCAGTCTCAAGCTAAGGGTTGGTTAAGTAAGCATGGTAGTAAAGATGAACATGGCTATGTTCAAAAGTCTAGAAAGGTATGCCATAGCTATTGCTCATTAGCATAATGAGTATTAATTTCTATATAGAATATGGAAGCCTCTATAATACTCCATTACCTCTATAGTTCTCTTGGTATTGTTAGGACAGTGTCATAAAGAACAGAACAATGACAGTGGCAAAAGGAGAGAGAAGGTTATGAGACAAATCATTTGTCTTCAGGATAGATTTAAAGTGTAAGACTAGGTTATATAAAAATTATGAACCAGTAAATTCCATATGGCATGAACCTCATGGTGTAGAGCTTGCAGTTAAAGTGATGAATGATTTATGATGTACACCAAGTGGAGAGTTGGGACACCATTTAGGTGCTCTGAGCAACTTAAGAGATCAGGAGTAGCAAGGCTCTGGGTGCATAGAGCTACAGAAACAGTGCATACTCATATTCTGTCATTACTATGGGATACATGCAACTCATATATAGGGTCCCTCTGTTTTACTGGGTTAAGTTAAGTGCTCATGTCTACCATCACTTCCTTCCACTCCAAATCCACAACTTGCATCTGTACAGTAAATGCTTCATCTAAAGTGTGTCATTTGCATGTCCCACCTTATCTTGTTCTTAGTAAAATAAGTATGATTCTGCCATTTGCACTTGGTTACCCATACTTAAGCCTCCAGTTATGTGCATCGTAACATATGCATCTTTTAAAGTACCCACCATCTATCATCCATTTATTGATGAATGAATCAACATAATAATTGTTACTTATTTATCTATTAATCCATTGTATAACCAGGTTAGGGGGGTCCTAAGGAAGAATTTATATGAGTATAGGAAATTTGGCCAGGGCATCAAGGGCCTTCTCCTGCTGTTTTTTTAGGTGCCATAGGATTTTTACATCCACCTGAACTACTACAAACTCAGGCAAATAGGGCCTTGGTTTAACATCTCATCTAAGATAAAAGAAGAAGCTGTCCACAGTGATCTTTTCATACTAAGATGTTCATTCTGCTTAGTTCCTATTGGAATCGATGGATGAAGTAAAATAGTGTGAACTAGAAGAAAGTTCCAATGGTGATGGCAGTTATCACAGAGGACAAGACAATGAGATGTCAATAAGTCACATTCTGTAGTCCAGGGTCTGCTTTTCCCTTTATCCATTTGTCTACAATGTGAATTTAAGCAAGTTACTTAACTAGGCAATGTTCATGAGTAGAATTTTAAAAGGGTCCATGTAGATTGATGCCCTATTCTGTTACCAAAAAAGAATAAATAAATAATAACAATAAAATAAACTAAGTAAGCAAATGCTTACATATGTTATTAGGGAATGGAGATGTTATGAAATGCCAAGACCAGTTTAGGGTTCTGATCATTTTAAGACAGTATCCCTTCTAAAATATCCCACAGCTTTTCATCAGGACAGGGAGCTCATGCTTAGTGTGAACTACGCTACCATGCTTGAAGCCATAAAATGTCGTATTGCCAGTTATAAAATGGCCTGCAACCATTTCTGCTCATGCATTTCCTGTTATACTGATGGATTGTGTATGACTGGAAGCAAAGATTTCTGCAAATAGATGCATATTTTCATTGAGACTGATGTCTCAGTGCTTCTCAGTGTTCAAAAGTTACCTACAATTTTTATCCTCCCCTTCTGCCATACTTAATGAACTACATTCATGCTGGTATCAGTCTGTCTTCCCCATCATGAACATCTCATCAGTACAGCGTGAAACAGAATTCTAATGGTGATGTGTCTGAGCATCTGACTGAAGTGGGTCCTTCTCCATCCATGTTGCCCACCTGTTGAATATACCTGAGGGTTTCCTACAGAATTCTAATGGTGGTGTGTCTGAGCATCTGACTGAAGTCGGTCCTTCTCCATCCATGTTGCCCACCTGTTGAATATACCTGAGGGTTTCCTACAGAATTCTAATGGTGGTGTGTCTGAGCCTCTGACTGAAGTCGGTCCTTCTCCATCCATGTTGCCCACCTGTTGAATATACCTGAGGGTTTCCTACAGAATTCTAATGGTGGTGTGTCTGAGCATGTGACTGAAGTGGGTCCTTCTCCATCCATGTTGCCCACCTGTTGAATATACCTGAGGGTTTCCTACAGAATTCTAATGGTGGTGTGTCTGAGCATCTGACTGAAGTGGGTCCTTCTCCATCCATGTTGCCCACCTGTTGAATATACCTGAGGGTTTCCTTCCCCTCCTTCACCTTCTATTTATTGCATCTCTTTTTCTACCAATATTGCTCAGTCATATGTCAACTGTAATTCCTTAACTCTTCTTATTAGCAAACTTCATGATTATATAAGCCACAATAATCCTGATGATACATTTTAAAATATGTCTGACAAAATATTCGAATATGATAACCACTTTTTTCAGTCAGCCATTATTTCTACCCCATTAAAGAGTCACTTTCTAGAAAGGCTCATGTATTAGATGAATCAGCTTATCCTCTGAATAACACTTAACTTTATGAAGCCAAGGATAACCTCCTCAGTCATACTGTAACAAAACTCTCTATAGGAACCTCACTATACCTCTTCCAATAAATTATTTCAACTTGGTCTTTTCCCTCCTTATATTGATTTTTTCAGGCATGTATCTGATTTTTGACAATGGATTAATATAAAAATGTTGTCACCATATATAACATCTATGGCTAACTTCCAAAGTTCAGACTTGCTCATATATTCTTTAATCACAATCTCTGTACTACCCAACACTTTTTTTTCATTTTTTTCCAAATTTTCATTTTCATTTCTACACAGACTCCCTTATATTTTCATTCAAGTTCTAACTATTCTTTTCTTTTCCTTCAATTTTTCTAACAGCTAAACAGATTCATTGAAACCATATGTGCAGATTGCTTTGTTATACTTAGTTCTTTAATATTTCATACATTATACAGCATTCCTCTTTTGATACAATTTAACTTCCATCTCTAAATTGTGCTAGCACATTCGCTAACAATTTGTTTTATGCGGCTATAAGAAACATATGCACATCCACATGTGCTAATATTTGAAAATATGTACATTCAAAATATGCTCCTATTTCCCAATGAAATTTGAAATGCATTCTGCCAAACTGCACACTTCTTTATCTCTTGCAGTACCTCTTCCACACTTGTAAACATTTTTCCAGTCTATATTTCTGATATATGTATTTGAGTCATTGAATTAAATCCCACCTATTGTGATTATAGCTCCAAATATTACTTTCTTTATTTACTTAAACTCAAATATACCTACTGTAATTTTCTCTCCACTTCTGTTCTCCCTTCTTATATCCAATTAATATTGTTTATTGGCAACAATAAATCGTCTGCACGCAGTATCAGTAATGGCACCTTTTCACATCTCTTACTTCCTATCCAGCTTCCCTCAAAGTATTTTAACAATTTCTTACCAAAACATTTATAGTTAGTAACCAACCATTCACTGCACAAAGGAGTATTATGCAGGATACAGAAATAGACACACAGTCCACACTTTTAATAAATAAAAACAAAATTTAGTTAAATGCTTTTTCAGAACAAGTTAAAACAGTTTGAAATGACTCATTGTAAATACTAGTTAAGGAATACCAATTAGTAAACTGATGGCGTACTTAAAGTGTCCTTAAAGTGACAGGTCCACAATAATTATGAGAACAGCTATAAAAAGGCTTATTATCATTTTACACGCTACAAGTTCTTACACACTATAGGTGTTATTGTTAAATCTATAGTATACCCTCTCAAATCCCTTACTACATATTGAGCTTTTCTAAAACAGAATATATCCAAAATATTTTGCTATGGCTTTTTAAAAATAATTTATATAAAAAAATAAAAAAAACTGAAAAATAAAAATGAAGACTTTAATGTAATATGGCCTAGAGCAGAAGAATCAAACATATAACACTATTGTAATCACTGCATAAGCATTCCTCAGTTTGTAACAACTTTTACATGTTTTATTTTGCATTTAGGAGGAAATTGTAGTAGGCAATAAGGGGGAGCATAAGAAAATAGCTTGAGTATAAGGAGTTGCTGTGGCAATTCAATCTTTATACATCCAACCCTCCTGGACTTAATAAAAACATTTCTATTGCTCCTTTTCTGAAGATAAGACTGGCTAAACTATAACAATACTAAATTATTATTGTTAAACTAAAAAATACTACCAAAACTGCTTAGCACTTATTTGTTTAAATATATGGTGGTATGAGATCGTACATGATGGGTACCATATGTCCAACAATTTCAATGAAGCCCTTTTTTTCCTTTCTACACATTGACATGATGTGTTAATTAAAGGGTAGCATGTGAAACACAAATATAAAATATAATATTTTACTTTCATCAGCCCTGCATGCTAAAACAATAAAACAGAAAAGCTTTCATTATTTTTTCACAGAAATTGGCAGGTTGGATCTCTGTGTAAAAATATTTACCAAAACTATTCTGATAATGAATGTTGTAAGAAAAATGGCCCATCACATACAGAACAGCTTCTAAATGTACCTAAAACACTGCCAGGTTTTCTATGGGGAACATTCAGAAACTAATGTTGAAGTTACTTCCTAGGCTTGTTTATCCTGCCATCTGCTCCTACATTCATTTGTATATTTGTTTTTCTGGGCACACTCCAGTATAAAAGCATTTATTAGTGCAAAATGAAAGCATGCGGCTTCTTTTACAAATTATGCAAAGCAGCATGTTGAATACAAATGAAATAATCCAAGCAATAAAGGCCGATAATACTTGCTGTCGCTCATATATCAGAGTACAAATGTGTCATAAAATCCCAAAGACTCGACAGAGTGCAGGCAACCACATTTCTCCTACTGTCATTTATTAAGACATTTACTGAAAATGTCCATCTCTATCTAAACAAAGCTCTTTTAGAGTATGGCACTCAGCAAGTTAATGTATTTGACTGTGAAACATGAAGTTACATGGTCTAACCTCTTTCTCTGCCCTTAGTTCATATCATAAGCTGTAGCAGTGAGTGCTTGCTGGAAATGATAGTGCACTGTAAAAGAAACACGGGTTCATATCAAAAACTGAATGTTTGCTTTAGCTGCCTTTTACTGCTCTTGTTACACTAGCAATGTTCTGAGTATATGTAACTACCATCTCAATAGGAGGACATTGCTATACCATTCTGGATTACATCTAACAAAAGTCAATCAGTTGTACATGCAAAAGTCAGAAGGTGTGCTTGACAAGTTCTGGGGAAAAATACTCTTAGTGTTGAGTTAATTATGTCACTTTTGATGGTATTTGTAGTACAGTTTTTCAGATCAGTATTCATAGGTTCATAGGTAGGTACTAGGCTATTGGACCAAGGGCCTAAGTAAGCCTAGCCAACAAGGCTCCCTGGTTTACACCACCCAAGGAAGTTATTTTCCTGTGCCCCTGTCGAGCATATTATGTATCCTTTTATTTTCTTGTTATTTTCTTGAATTCTTTTGGAAATATCAGAAGATCTGCCGAACACTCTGTACCTTAATAAGTCAGTATGCAAGACTCTTAGGTTTTAACATAATGCTACAGTTGCATAAGCCATTGGGGAAAAATCAAATCATCATATGAATAACAGTAAATGTGCTATAACTCATTTTGAAACGCTATTACAAATACTAAAGAATGATTATCAACCTACCATCAAAGCCAAGAACTTCTTTGTATTCCTCCAGGAGACTACTTGTATGATGCACCTTATATTCCTGACTACCTGACAAACATAATTGTTCTATTCTTAGAAGTCTCTGCAATGATGTATCGTAGTGTCACTTTAATCATTTTAGTATGATACTCCTATAAAGTTAACTAATTTATCAGACTTCAAACATGGAATACTGAAAGAATTTATGCCAGACATTATTGTCTCACAAACTATTACAGCCTCTGAAGTAGCTGCTGTGCTTTTAGTTTGATTCCACAAGGCTCAAAGAAGAGGGAAAAATATGAGCATTATTTCTCTTTTTCTTGAGTTTTTTTTGTTTTGCACTTCTTCACTTTTATCCAAGTTTGTATGACACTGGCCATCTTATACATAGATTTCACAAGTGGGTGTACAGTCATACATGCATTCCAGTCAAAACAATTTTAAGCAGTGCCATACAATATTTTGACAACAGCTATATAGCATTGTGATTTTTATTGTTTTATTTATTTTTGTAGCTTTAGTCGGTCTTGCATTGATTAATTGCTTATCAATTAAATGATATTTCGAGTCAGTAAATCCCTTTTAAATCATGATTCCTCAGAATAAATCCCCTTCTAGTACTACACAAGAAGCTTTAATGCAAATCGCAGATGCTGGTAAAATATTAGTCAAACAGTTGAATTTATTTTTGTAAGGCACTGGTGAGAACGTGTTAGACATGGAACTGTCAGGTTCAGTTAATAGTAAATGTGACAGTGTTGTGTCACGTAAACCATAGTTCAAAATGTTTGAACGTTTCCCTTGTTTTCCTCTACCCTAATTGACCTTCACACATTTAAATGTAATATATTATGTATCATGTAGTTAACTTTTTAGTAATATGATGCAGTATTGCAATATTCATTTATATATTCACTGAATACCCACTTAATCCAATTAATCGTCTTGTGGAGCTGGAACATATCCTAACATTCAACAGGAACAAGGCAAAGAAACTAATATAGAAGGGCATGGTGGAGGTGTCTCTATTTACATCAAAAATAAATATACTTCAAGGTTGGTCAAACAGGACAATGCACTTGAGCTGATCCATGTTCAAATCACCATAGGTAAAATCCAGTACTATTTCCTTGCAGGCTATAGGTCCCTCTCTATGAGCCAGGAAACCCATACCATGTATTTAAACTTATTAGAAATACTAACCATCCAACCCAATATCATATTTATGTGTGACTTTAATTACCCCATTATTAACTGGGAATCCAATATGACATCAAACGTACATGCACAGAGATTCCTGGATTTTGAAAACACAAACTCCCTGAACAAGATAGTCAATACACCAAGCAGGGGTGCAACTATACTGGATCTGGTTCTCACTAATATGGAAGAGTGCTGCACACCCCCTACTGTGATGCCTTCCCTGGTAAGGTCAGACAACAAAATGGTCCCCTTTGAAGTAAAAATAAAACCTGGACCCCAGCTTAACTGGGAATATTCAGAAACTATTCTAAAGCTAACCTCCTACTATTAAGTGAGAACCTGGCAAAATTTCAAGCCCCTATAAACCCTG